>NC_135909.1:2600659-3072199 GCF_964194155.1 Cetorhinus maximus
TCCTTTGCCCCCCTCTCCCCCACCGAAACCAACACCGAGTCGCAGAGCAATCCCCCAAATGCCGCACGCCCCCCTCCCTCCATACCCCACCTCATACTGGCACCCAGTCCGACCAGGACCCAATGACCCACCTCTAACGCTCAGAACTGCCTCGTTCACGTGGGCCTAGCATTTTCAGCCACTCTGCGCGGATGGTTAATTTATGGTTCCTGGAGTCAGCAGTGGCCCAGTCGGCCTCTCTCTCACCTCAGCCAAGAGATTCGCGGGTTCAATCCCCACTCCAGGGACTCTCGCTCCAGAATCCTGGCCGACTCTCCCAGCGCCAGTGCTGGGGGAGTGCTGCACTGCCGGAGTGCCACTGTTCCGATGGGACGTCTACCCTCTCGGGCGGGTGCAAAAGATCCCACGGACACTATTGGAAGAAAGGCGGGGGGGGGGGGGAGATCCCCTCCCGGTGTCCAGGGGGCCAATATTTATCCCTCACCCAACATCACTGAAGAGAGATGAAATGGGTCATTCTCACATCTGCGTGTGTGGGAGCAACACCTTGTTTTCAAGTCTCTCCGCTCCACCTCCACAACCCTCCAAGATGTCTGTGCTCCCCTAATTCTGGCCTCTTTTACATCTCCCCCCCACCATTTCTATCGCTCCACCATTGGCAGCCATCAGTTTCCTCCTGAAATTTGGCTCTACTGTTAAGCTTTCTGTCACCCGTCCCTGATATTTCCTGGTGTAGTTTTGTTTAATAACAGTCCAGTGAAATGCCTCGAGTTTTTTTTTTAAAATTCTTTCACAGGGTCAGGATATCGCTGGCTAGGCCAGTATTTATTGCCCCAACCCTAATTGCCCCTTGAGAAGGTGGTGGGGGTGAGCCACCTTCTTGAGCCGCTGCAGTCCCTGTGGTGTAGGTACACCCCCAGCACTGTTAGGGAGGGAGATCCAGGATTTTGACCCAGCGACAGTGAAGGAACGGCCGATATATTTCCAAGTCAGGAAGGTGAGTGGCTCGGAAGGGAACTTGCGGGTGGTGGTGTTCCCCATGTGTCTGCTGCCCTCGTCCTTCTAGGTGGTAGAGGTCGTGGGTTTGGAAGGTGCTGTCGAAGGAATCTTGGCAAGTTTTATTCCAGCAAAGGTGACATATATAAACGCAAGTCGTTTCTGCTGTGGGAGCTTGCTGTGCATGAATTAGCCGCTGTGGTTCCTACATTATAAAAGGGTTCTTATAATAAGAACATTAAAACAATTCTAAAGGGCTCGAATGGCTGTCCTGAGCTTGTGAAAAGACAGGATAGAAATACAAAGTTCTCTCTTTTAAGGTCCAAAGTGCTATCCCAGCAAGTTTATGGGAAAAAAAAAACTTCTCAAATCATGAGACCGGTCAGGAGATGCTCATTATTTAATTATTATTCCGAGGGATGAGGGGAGAGGGGAAAAAGAGAAAGAGAGATTACAGTGCACATGCAACAGGGTGTTGTTGGGCTGACTGACCGTCCCCAGTTAATTGCTGAATTAATCAGCCCCTTCCTCTTTTGCAAACCACACCCATCTCAGGGTAGCTAGTCCGTCTCTGGATGGTGTGACTTACCTACATGGGCATGACTCTCGGGATTCAGGGATGGCATGTGGCTCTGGCAATTCCCCACCCACCCACCCAGCACAACGTACCCTTTCATTCCAAACCACACTCGGTCAAACGCCTCGGGCAAGAGGCAACAATCGGTTCTCGCTCGCCAAAGCTCCTTCGACAGCACCCGTGACCTCCGCTACCTGGAAGGACCAGGGCAGCAGACGCACGGGGAACACCACCACCCGCTAAAAAGTTCCCCTCCAAGCCACTCACCGTCCTGACTTGGAAATATATCGGCCGTCCCTTCGCTGTCGCTGGGTCAAAATCCTGGAACTCCCTCCCTAACAGCGCTGTGGGTGTACCTACACCACAGGGGACTGCAGCGGCTCATGAAGGCGGCTCACCCCCACCACCTTCTCGAGGGGCAATTAGGGATGGGCAACAAACGCTGGGCCATGCCGATGACACAAGAGGGAACAAAAGAATCACTTTTCTCCCCCCCACCCCCCCGCTCCTTATTCATTCACGGGATGCGGGCATCGCTGGCTAGGCCCAGCATTTATTGTCCGTCCCTAATTGCCCCCTGGAGGTGGTGGTGAGCCGCCTTCTTCGACCGCTGCAGTCCCTGCGGTGTGCAGCAGTGCTCTTTCCACTGGAAGGAACGAATTCCCGCGTCGCCCAGCCTTCCAAAACCACCCCCCCCTGCCACGCCAACATCGAGCGAGAGCCCAGTGCAGTCAGCACTGGCTCAACGCCATCAGTGCCATGTGTTAGGGTCCAGGGGCAGGTTTGGGGGGGGGGGGGGGGTTTTTAAATAGGCTCCCTTCCCCTGACGGGGCAGCAGTAACTGGTTAGTTAATCCAGCAGTTTTCCTGCACCCCCCTCCCCCCACTTTTTCCCTCTGAACCAGCACCCAGAGCTTCCCAGAATTTTCTGGTTCTCTATCACAGTTTGCCCTCTGGTGCAGTTGGGGGTGTGGGGGATGTCATCTGGAACACGCAAACCTCTGGGTTTGCTCACCCCGTCCCGCAGAGGGGGAGGTGTGGGGGAAGATGGTGCGTTTGGCGATCGCCCTCGGGAGACGGTGCGTTTTGGCGATCGCCCTCGGGAGACGGCGCCGTTCGGCCAGTTCTCCCGGCAGAATGAGGCGCTCTGGGTCTCCCTGGGCCGAGGGAGCGCGGAGCTCGTTGTTACTGAACGAGGCGCCCGGGGCCTCGGGAAGCGATGGGCTCGAAAACGTCGACCCGCGAAGGAGTTCGTGACGCTCGCAGCCCTGGGCGAGACCCTGGCGGGAGGGCCGGACCTGGGTCAGACCCCCTGCACACGTAAGCGGGAATAGCTCTGCTCGCCAGATTTCCCTCCGCTTCTCGGTGACTTTAGTCAGCGACTGTTTTGACTCCTTGTGGAGCCGCTCTGCCCTTATCCCCCTGCAGCCATCGCCTCAGGCATCCCACTCGACCTGGACCAACTCAAATCGGTGCCGTAGCGGCAGTGTCACTGGGCTACAAATCCAGGGGCCCAGACTAAATGGGTTCAAACCCCACCACGATGGCTGGTGGAAAGCAAATTAAAATGAATTCAAAAATTGAAATTTGAAGTAAAATTTGTAAAATCTGGAATTAAAAGCTCGTCTCAGTCATGGCGACCATGACAACCATCATCGATTGTTGTAAAAACCCCATCTGGTTCACTAATGCCCCTTTAGGGAAGGAAATCTGCCGTCCTTACCCGGTCTGGGCCTACATGTGACTCCAGACCCCACAGCGATGTGGTTGACTCTTAACTGCCCCTCTGAAATGTCCGAGCGAGACACTCAGTTCAAGGGGCAATTAGGGGTGGGCAAGAAACGACGGAATAAATCATTTCCAAAGCGCAGCTACTGCAGGTAAAACATCCCAAGCGAGTTTGATCAAACAATATTTCAGACAAGAGGTATCCGCTGTGATAAAGTTCCACAGACGCCAGTCTAGGCGCACGTCTGATATCCGGGGATGAAACATCGCCCGAAGCCGTTAGCTGTAGCTCGGTGGGTATCTCTCTCTCTCTTGCCTCTGAATCAGAAGGTTGTGGGTTCGAGCCTCGCTCCAGAGGTCTGAGTGCAGAGTCCAGCGCTGCATTCCCAGTGCTGAGGGAGTGCCGACCGTTCAATGAGACGTTTGGGACGAGGCCCTGGCCGTCCTCTCAGGCGAACGCAAAAGACCCCGTGGGGTCAATAGGAAGAGGAGGAGTAGGGTGTCCTGGCCAACATTTATCCCTCAATCAACATCGCTAAAAAACACACTACCGACTCGCTATCACCTTGCTGGTTTGTGGGAGCTTACTGTGCGCAAATCGGGCTGCTGCGCTTCACACATTACGACAGCTACTATTGACAGCAGAGCGCGCGGGACGCCCCGAGGATACGAGAAAGGCGCCGCGGCGTGGCAAGGCAAGTCTCGATCAGCACCGGCCGACTATTCGGCTGCAAGGGGCATCGCCGAACCTGCCCCATACCCCACCTTCGAACCCGCTTCCACACGGGAACAGGTCCCCCAAGCACGTGAGACAAGCAGTCAGGAGCAGGAGCAGCCCATTTCCTGACCCCCCCCCCCTCCAAGATATCCCTTTTGACCAGATTACAAAACAGACCCATGATGTTTACGGAAAACGTAAAACCCTTTTTTTTTCAAAAAACCGGTGGGGAAGGGTCTCAGGCTCTGAGCCAAACCTTCACTGGGACCACCTCTGGCTCAAGAGTTTGGGGGTGGGGGTGGGAGGGGAGGGGGGGGGAGAAAAGGGATAGATTGTAAATTAACACTTTGATATTCAACACGTGTATGTTACAAAACCCCAAGTGATGGAAGTGACCACAACATGGGGGGGTGGGGGTGAGGCTTTATTTCCTTTGCTCCAATAATCTTGAACATTATCTTTTTTTTTAATAAAGTCGGTTTGATGCAATCACTCACCCCCACCCACCCCCACAATAAACAAAAAAGCCCTAACCTCAACTTTTTGCAACGAATATCTCAAGTACTAAAAAAGTTTTCTGTCGCAGTTGCAAATGCAAATATGTGGCAAAGCAAAAGTTCATCCAGTCGGATTGTTAACCCAACAGCGGAGGAAAAACTCACGAAGAAAAAGTAAACTTTTCCAAACAAACTTTTGCTCCCCCCTCTCCTCTCCCCTGCTAGACAGGGTCTCGTTTCTGCCAAAGGGCAGGTTAATATTTGGTACGAGAAGTTGGGGGTTTGTTTGTTCCTTTGTTGGGTGGTGGTTTCCCACCCCCACCCCCAAGTCTATTCCACCTCCTCCACACACCCCACCCCACCCACTCACTCACCCCCAAGTTTATTCCATACCTGGGTGACAGTGACCAGAGCAGCAGTGACAATCCCACAAATGAAGCCAGCTCCGTAAATCAGGAGCTCCAAAACCAAGAGTGGAGGAAGCGCCATGTTCCAGCCCCAGCTACATAAACCCGGAATTGCACTAAGGTTTTTTTCTTAAAGGGGGCGGGAGAGAGAGAGAGAGTTGGGGAGGGGATGTGTCTTAAGCGAGCACTGCCTTTCCCTCACCTGACACTCATTTGCAGGACAAGAGACCCCTCCCCAAACACACACACACATCCCCTTCATTGCAAAAATGCTAAATGTTCACTTCCTATTTGCAAACGTTATCTGTCTCTCTTTCCACCTGAATCACAAGGCCAGCTTTGCAGTCAACATAACCCAAATTCTGCTCATCTATCTCATGTGAAGTGGGTATCGCACTTTTTTTGCCTTTGTCCTCCAGTGGGTTGCTGTCCCCACTCCAGAGACCTGAGTACCAAAATCCAGACTGAGACCCCCCCCCCCTCAGTGTCGGTACCGAGGGAGCGCCGCACTGTCGGAGGGTCTGTGCTGAGGGAGTGCCGCATTGTCGGAGGGTCAGCGCTGAGGGAGTGCCGCACTGTTGGTGGGTCAGTGCTGAGGGAGTGCCGCACTGTCGGAGGGTCAGTACCGAGGGAGCGCCGCACTGTCGGAGGGTCAGTGCTGAGGGAGCGTGCACTGTCGGAGGGTCAGTGCTGAGGGAGCGCCGCACTGTGGGAGGGTCAGTGCTGAGGGAGCGCCGCACTGTCGGAGGGTCTGTGCTGAGGGAGTGCTGCACTGTCGGAGGGTCACTGCTGAGGGAGCGCCGCACTGTCGGTGGGTCAGTGTTGAGGGAGTGCCACACTGTCGGTGGGTCTGTGCTGAGGGAGCATCGCATGTCAGAGGGTCAGTACTGAGGGAGTGCTGCACTTTTGGAGGGTCAGTACTGAGGGAACGCCACACTGTCGGACGGTCAATACTAAGCTGCACTGTCGGAGGGTCGGTACTGAGGGAGCGCCGCACTGTCAGAGGGTCGGTACTGAGGGAGCACTGCACTGTTGGAGGGGTAGTACTGAAGGAGTGCTGCACTGTCAAAGGGTCAGTACTGAACGAGTGATGCACTGTCGGAGATGGGATCATTTTTTACCACCTGTAGGACTAGACAGCATCAGTTTAACATCTCATTAAAAAGGCAGCCCCTCCAACAGTGTGACACTCCCTCAGTACTGACCATCAGACGGGCAACGCTCCCTCAGTACTGACCCTCCGACAGTGCAGCACTCCCTCAGTACTGACCCTCCGACAGTGCAGCACTCCCTCAGTACTGACCCTCTGACAGTGCGGCACTCCCTCAGTACTGACTCTCTGACAGTGCGGCACTCCCTCAGTACTGACCCTCTGACAGTGCGGCACTAGACCACTGATCCAGTGACAGAAGTGGAAATTTTGTCCGGTTCCCTCCTCCATAACAAAAGCAGAAAAAGCTGGAAAAACTCAGCTGATCTGACAGCATCTGTGGAGAGACAAACAGAGTTAACGTTTCGAGTCCCTATGACCCTTCTTCAGAGCTAAAGAGAAGTAGAAATTTATACTGTTTAAGGCGGGTGGAGCGGGTGAAGCTGGACTGAGAGTCAGCGATAGGGGGCAAAGGTGGGATTGACAAAGATGACATGGTCAAGAGGACAAAGGGCGTGTTAATGGTAGTGGTAAGGACTAAAGAAGGTGCTGATGGTGGCATAAAGGTAAGAAAGCAGAATGTGATAATAGCAGAACAAGAGTCAGCATTGTGTGAAAGAACAACATGGAACATGGCCCTGTAGGGGATGGGGTGCGGGGGAGAGTGCGTTGGCTGGGGAAAAAGGATCGAACAAGGGATAAAAAGGGGGATGAAAAGGGGGGATAAAACAATGAATAAATTAATAAAAATAAATATAAATAAGTGGATAAGAAATAAAAATGAATTTGGAAAAAAAGGATTAAAAAAGGGGGCGAAGATAGAGGAGAGAGTTCATGGTCTGAAGTTGTTGAATTCAATATTCAGTCCGGAAGGCTGTAAAGTGCCTAGTCGGAAGATGAGGTGCTGTTCCTCCAGTTTGCGTTGCGCTTTACTGGAACAATGCAGCAGGCCAAGGACGGACATGTGGGCGTGAGAGCAGGGTGGAGTGTTGAAATGGTAAGCGACAGGGAGGTCTGGGTCATGCTTGCGGACAGACCGAAGGTGTTCCGCAAAGCGGTCACCCAGTCTGCGTTTGGTCTCTCCAATGTAGAGGAAACCGCATTGGGAGCAACGAATGCAGTAGACTAAATTGAGGGAAGTGCAAGTGAAATGCTGCTTCAACTGAAAGGAGTGTTTGGGCCCTTGGACGGTGAGGAGGGAGGAGGTATGGGGGCAGGTGTTGCATCTTCTGCGGTTGCATGGGAAGGTGCCGTGGGAAAGGGATGAGGTGCAGGGGGTGATGGAGGAGCGGACCAGGGTGTCCCGGAGGGAACGATCCCAGCGGAATGCCGCCAGGGGGGGTGAAGGGAAGATGTGTTTGGTGGTGGCATCATGCCGGAGTTAGCGGAAATGGCGGAGGATGATCCTTTGAATGTGGAGGCTCGTGGGGTGAAAAGTGAGGACAATGGGGACTACCACAGTTCTGGAAGGGAGGGGAAGGTGTGAGGGCAGAGGCGTGGGAGATGGTTCGGACACAGTTGAGGGCCCTGTCAACCACCGTGGGTGGAAAACCTCGGTTAAGGAAGAAGGAAGACATGTCAGAAGCACCGTTTTGGAAAGTGGCATGATCGGAACAGATGCGACGGAGGCGAAGGAACTGAGAGAATGGGATGGAGTCCTTACAGGAAGCAGGGTGTGAGGAGCTGTAGTCGAGGTAGCTGTGGGAGTCAGTAGGCTTGTAATGAATATTGGTGGACAGACTATCACCAGAAATGGAGACAGAGAGGTCAAGGAAGGGAAGGGAAGTGTCAGAGGGTTGTAGGGGCTGGAGGACGTTACAGAGATAGGGAGGGTCGTAGGGGCTGGAGAAGGTTAAAGAGATAGGCAAGGCTGTAGGGGCTGGAGGAGATTACAGAAATAGTGAGGGTTGTAGGGGCTGGAGGAGGTTACAGAGATGGGGAGGGTTGTAGGGTTGGAGGAGATTACAGAGATAGGGAGGGTTGTAGGGGCTGGAGAAGGTTACAGAGATAGGGAGGGTTCTAGGGGCTGGTGGAGGTTACAGAGATAGGGAGGGTTGTAGGGGCTGGAGGATGTTACAGAGATAGGGAGGGGTATAGGGGCTGGAGGATGTTACAGAGATAGGGAGTGTTGTATGGGCTGGAGGAGGTTACAGAGATAGGGAGGGTTGTATGGGCTGGAGGAGGTTACATAGATAGGGAGGGTTGTAGGGGCTGGAGGAGGTTACAGAGATAGGGAGGGTTGTAGGGGCTGGAGGAGGTTACAGAGATAGAGAGGGTTGTGGGGCTGGAGGAGGTTACAGAGATAGGGAGATTTGTAGGGGCTGGAGGAGGTTACAGAGATAGAGAGAGTTGTAGGGGCTGGAGGAGGTTACAGAGATAGTGATGGTTGTAGGGGCTGGAGATATTGAGAGGGTTGTAGGTGTTCGAGGAGGTTACAGAGATAGGGAGGGTTGTAGGGGCTGGAGGAGGTTACAGAGATAGTGATGGTTGTAGGGGCTGGAGATATTGGGAGGGTTGTAGGGCTTCGAGGAGGTTACAGAGATAGGGAGGGGACGAGGCCAAGGAGGGACTTGAAAACAAGGATGAGAATTTTAAAATCGAGGCACTGCTTAGCCGGGAGCCCATGTAGGTCAGTGAGCACAGGGGTGATAGGGGAACGGGAGTTGAAGTCAGAGCACGAGCAGTAAGGTTTTAGATCACCTCAGGTTTCCGGAGGGCAGGATGTGGGAGGGCAGCCGGGAGTGCGTTGGCATATTCAAGCCTAGAGCTAACAAAGGGAAGGGTGAGGGTTTTGGCAGCAAATGAGCTGAGGGAGGCACACTTTACTATAACTCTCCACTCTAGTGTCAACACAAAGCTTACCTGTGCACACATCCCCAAACCCCGGCCCCCGATTTTAAACAATGACAAAAAGCAATAAATTAAATTGTAGACGATGCAATGGCACCACCTGCTGAGAGTGGTATGCGACCGGTACGATGACAAATAAAGGATTTAATGTGCAGAAGGAAAACATTATTACTTGCTTCAGAAAGGAAGAGCCCAAGACAGAAATTTAATTTCTCTGGCGCCGTTCCTGACCTCGGTGTCATGAAGCTATTAATGTATATAATGTTATTGGAAATTATTTTTAAAAATAGAGGTTTAGCCTGTGGGGGAGTCTTTGTGTGTCTTCATTCGATTAAAACCAGCTGGTCTGGGTGCTTTGAGGTATAGTTGTTTTGAGATGTAAACAGAGGTAGAGGTACATTTGCATTTTGTTGAATAGGGCATCCAAGAGTGGGAGTGAAATCTTGCACCTAGCTAGGAGACACCAAGCAATGTTTATATTACTAATAAAATTGGTGCTGTGAAAGGAGTTCAAAGGGCCTGGTGATACAATGAGAAGTTACATTCAAAGGGAAGGCTAGGTATATACAGAAGGGAGTTCTTGTGTGTATCGGGCAGGGGCATGTAACATCTAAGCAGCTGTAAGCCTACAACTGTCTGCAAAGGAACCAAATTGAAAGGAACCTCATTTTGAATTCCTAAGGTGAAAATGCTTTGCCTGGTGTCTGGTTAAGTCTATTGGTTATTGTTGTCTTAGGTGGAGATTAATTTGGGAATTTATTAAAAGTTATGATGTAATTTGTAGCCATGTGTATATGTTTAATTTGTTGTAAATTAATAAATGTCTCATTTAGTTTGATATAAAAACCTCTCGAGAACTGGTGGTCTTATTCCTGAATTCAGAGCTGCATCTCAAACCTGCCAGTTGAAAATATAGGTTATGACAGTTGTTTAAAGTTTCCCTCTGGGATTTTAAATAACTCAGCCTTTGCCGACTGCTGTGTCCTAACACTCGGACGTCCTGAAGGGTATACATGTGAAGCGTGATCACTGTTGTGATGTTGGAAAACGAGGATTGGCGGTATTTCTGGAGGTTTCAGCTACACCACTCTCCCCACAGTCACCCAATCACAGCACAGATATAGGCCATTTGGCCTATCGTGTCTACAGCAGCTCTCCGAATGCACAACTCACCCAGTGCCATTCCCCTGCCTGCCCCCACCCCCATAAACCTGCACATTCTTCCTTTTCAATAACAGTCTCATTCCCTCTTGAATGCCGCGATTGGACCAGCCTCCACCAACACTCAGGCACTGCATTCCAGACCCCAACCACTCGCTGCGTGAAAAAGTTTCTCCTCATATCACTTTTGCTTCTTTTGCCAATGACTTTAAACCTGTGCCCTCTGGTTCTCGATCCTTCCACCAGTGGGAACAGTTTCTCCTTATCTACTCTGTCCAGACCCCTCATGACTTTGAACACCTCTATCAAATCTCCTCCCGGCCTTCTCTTCTCCAAGGAGAACAGCCTCAACTTCTACAATCTATCTTCATCACTGAAGTCCCTCGTGCCTGGAACCATTTCTGTGCATCTTTTCTGCACTCTCTCCAGCGCCTTCACATCCTTCCTAAAGTGGATGCAATGCAAATTTGTTCCTCTACATCCGTCCCACTAGTTGGTGGCCTATAGACCACATCGAGCAATGTAATTGCATCATTTTGGTTCCTTGGCTCTAGCCAAATAGATTCTGTCCTTGAACCCTCTGGGACATCCTCTTTCTCCAGCACCTGTAATGCTCTCATTAATCAATACTGCCACCCCTCCCCCTTTTCTTCCTTTCCAATCTTTCCTGAACATCTAGTATCCAGGGATATCTAACACCCAATTTTCCTTCTTTGAACCAGTTCCCTGTTATAGCCACAACATCATATTTCCACATGGCAATCTGCATCTCCAATCTTATTAACCACACTCCGTGCATTCACATACACGCACAGTAACCCTGATTTAGACTCTATTACTTTCTCCTTTACTCTGAACCTACCTATTAACTTATTATTCCCTGATTCTAGTGCTGTCTATCTCTCCCAGTATCCTGTGCACCTTAGTATTGAGCATACAAATTAGGAGCAGGAGTGAGGCCACTCAGCCCCTCGAACCTGCTCCACCATCCAATAAGATCATGGCTGATCTAATTGTAACCCTCAACCCACATTTTCCCCCATTTCCAAGGTTTTACTAATATAATGAATAAACAAAAGCGATGAAAGAAGAATGAACATTTTGTTTTAGATGTGCATTTAAATATCTCTGCCGCACTGCTCACAGCAGAGTCTGGGAAGATTAATCTTCCATTGCTGGAGGATTATCAGCTCTAGGAGAAGGTCAAATCGCAGGGGCTATGGGAGTTGTGGGGTGGAGGGCGGGGAATACTGGGATTGAGGGACTAAATCGGATAGCTCTTTCAAAGGGTTGGCACAGGATCGATGGGCTGAATGGCCTTTCCTTCCCCCAGCCAAATACCATAATGCCAATCCTGCCCAGGGTAACTCACAGAAACAAGGTGGCACCTTCCGTGGGAAAGAAAGGAGAGGAATTAATACTTGGGGAATCCAGATGTTTTGGCGGTGGAGGCTGGTCTTGTATTTTCAAGCCCAGATAGGGTTACCGACTGTGATTAAATTATTCCTGGAAGTTTCATCACATGACCTGCCCCCATGCCCCAGCCATTAGTCAGCCAATGTACAAGGCACAAGTCCGGAGTGTGATGGAATACTCCCCACTTGCCTGGATGAGTGCAGCTCCCATAACATTCAAGAAGCTCGACACCATCCAGGACAAAGCAGCCCCGCTTGATCGGCACCCCATCCACAAACATTCACTCCCTCCACCACTGACGCACAGTAGCAGCAGTGTGTGTACCATCTACAAGATGCACCGCAGCAATTCACCAAGGCTCCTTTGACAGTTCCTTCCGAACCCACCCAGACACATGGGAATGCCACCACCTGCAAGTTCCCCTCCAAGCCACTCGCCATCCTGACTTGGAAATATATCAGCCGTTCCTTCACTGTCGATGGGCCAAAATCCTGGAACTCCCTCCCTAACAGCACTGTGGGTGTACCTACACCACAGGGGCTGCAGCGGCTCACCCCCACCTTCTCAAGGGGGCAATTCGGGATGGGCAATAAACGCTGGGCCCAGCCAGCGACGCCCACATCCCATTGATGAATGGAAGAAAAACGTACGGCCTTCCTACGCCAATTGGAAAGCAAAAAAGTTCACTACCCAATTGGATGATGCTTGACGGTCAGTAAAACAACAACCTCCCCCCTGACCCCCACATTTTCAACAATTTTATATCTGGTAAAGAGAAATGTTCAAAGAAAAAACCCAGTCATTTTTTTTTAATGTCCCACTGATTTTTCTCCAGGTTGCCCACAGCAGTGTCCTGGGGACTGATCCCTGGGGACTCCAGGCCAGGCCTGGGAGGAGATGGCCAACCCTGGGCCCACATGGGTTGCTCAGGGAAAAGCCTGGGGCTACCTCCTGTCAATCACCTCAGAGGCCACGCCCCCCTCTCCCCACCTCACGACGGCGCCGGCGGCCGGCGTCTCTCTTTTTACGACGCTGCCGTGAGGCGGATCGCTCTTTCTCTCTCCAGCTGCCTGTGGAAGATGGCGGACGGGGTAAGTGAGCGCTCCGGGTGCAATCCGCGGTCTATCGGCGCCATCCTGGGTCCGGGGGCCCGGCTGGCGGCCCGGCGGTGTCCAGCGGCCCTCCTGACCCCCATTTCTGCCTCTATTTCCCGCAGATCCTGTACACTTACCCCGAGAACTGGCGGGCTTTCAAGGCGCTGATCGCCGCCCAGTACAGCGGCTCCAAGCTGCGGCTCCAGAGCGGCCCGCCGCACTTCATCTTCGGCCAGACCAACAGGAGCGCCGGCTTCCTCCAGAAATTCCCCCTGGGCAAGGTAGGTAAAGCTGAGGGAGGGGGGAGTATTGGATCTGTCTCCTCCTTTCCCCTCCAGCCCCATTGCCAGCACCAGGCAGCTGAATGGGAGCCAGGGGAAGGGGAGCCCTAACCTCAACCCCCCCCCCCCACCCCAACCCTCAACCCCCCCCCCCACCCCTAGCCCTCAACCCCCCCTCCCCCTCAACCCCCTCCACCCACCCCAACCCTCAACCCCCCCCCCACCCACCCCGAACCCTCAACCCCCCCCCCACCCACCCCGAACCCTCAACCCCCCCGAACCCTCAACCCCCCCCCCCCACCCACCCCGAACCCTCAACCCCCCCCCACCCACCCCGAACCCTCAACCCCCCCCCACCCACCCCGAACCCTCAACCCAACCCCCCCCCCACCCACCCCGAACCCTCAACCCCCCCCCACCCACCCGAACCCTCAACCCCCCCCCCACCCACCCCGAACCCTCAACCCCCCCCCCCACCCACCCCAAACCCTCAACCCCCCCCACCCACCCGAACCCTCAACCCCCCCCCACCCACCCCCACGAACCCTGAACCACCCCGAACCCCACCCGTCCCTGACCCTTAACCCCTGCCACCCCCCACCATTAATCCCCACATCAATCCTTGACCCCCACCCAAAATCAACCTTTCCCCCCCCCCTCTCCTCACCCCTAAAGGGGCTGCAGGTGAGGAGGATGGGGGTGAAGGCGGTGATTATTGGGAGTACGATGAATGGATGTAGTCGCTCGGGAGCTCAGAGCGTGAGCGCCGCTGAAGATAAGGGCTGTGTTGTTGGGGGTATGTTGCCTTGCAGGATTGTCACGGCACAGGAGGAGCCCGTCGTGTCTGCGCCAGCTCTCCGGACGAGCATTTCACTTGGTGCCATTCCCCTCCCGGTAACCCCCGCACCCTCTTCCTTTTCTGATAAGTCTACTTCCCTCCTGAAGGCTTCGATTGAACCTGCCTCCTCCACACTCGCAGCCAGTGAATTCCAGACTCACAGCCACTTACTGGGTAAAAACCTCCACTGCTCTCGCAGCCAGTGCACTACAGACCCCAGCCACTCAGTGTGCTTGAAAATGTTATTCCTCATGTCACTTTTGCTTCTTTTGCCAAACACTTTAAATCTGTGCCCTCTCGTTCCCCATCCTTTCACACATCACAGAATTGTTACAGTGCAGGAGGAGGCCATAGTCATAGAGGTTTACAGCACAGGAAAAAAGCCCTTCAGCCCATCGAGTCTGTGCCAGTCAAACAAGTACCTAAAAAAGGCCATCTGGCCTATAGTGTCTGCACCAGCTATTGGAATGAGCAGTTCACCTTCCGGGGGCTTCATCCCCCCTCAGAGCGGTCCCAGAGTGGGTGGGTAGCGGCGCATGTCCCACTTCTACCCTCTGCACTGTAGGGGAGTGTTTAAATAACAGACAGTGTCTGTCCCCCGTCTCTTTCCTATCCTGTCATGGGTTGTGGATGTCGCAGGCAAGACTGAACATTTGCCCATCCCCAACAAACAAGAGGGTACAGATTTCAGGTTAGCTGACCATGGAGAGACGAGGAGAAACTTTCACACAGCAAGTGGTTAGGATCTGGAATGTGACACCCAAGTGTGTAGTCGAGGCAGGGTCAGTCAAGGCATTCAAATGGGAATTATATTATTATCCCCGCCTTCTCCCGGTAACCCTGCACATTCTTCCATTTTAGATAACGGTCTAATGCTTTGATTGAGCCTGCCCCCACCACACTCTCGGGCAGTGCACTCCAGACCCTAACCACTCACTGTGCGCAAAAGCTTCTCATGTCGCCAATTCTTCTTTTGCCAATTGCTTCAAGCCTGTGCCGTCTCATTCTCGATCCTCTCACAAGTGGGAACAGTTTCTCCCAGACTCCCTCATGATTTTGAACACCTCTATCAAATCTTCTCTCAGCCTTCTTTTCCCCAAGGAAAACAGTCCCAACTTCTCCAATCTATCTTCATAACTAAAGTTCCTCATCCTTGGAACTATTCTTGTGAACCTCTTCTGCACTCTCTCCAATTCCTTTACGTCCTTCCTAAAGTGCGGCTTCCAGAACTGTACACAACACTCCAGTGGACTTTTGACTGATGCGCCCCAACTTTAAATTTAACCTGCTTTCAGTGCGTTTAACACACCTCTCCCCTGCACCCATCCCAGGCTACTCCTGCCCCACACTTTGGGTCTTTGGTGGATGTGGAGCAGGACTGCCCAACCTACTGCCGCTGGCCCAGGGCACAGTGTCCCTATGCTCCTTCCTTGCTGATGTAGCTGGCTTGTGTTCTGTGAGCCTGGAGGTTTTGGACAGGGCCCACGCTTGGCGCTGTCACGGTCTTATTGCTGGATCCAGCAGACCTGTTAGTGTCAGCAGGCCAAGACATGCACGTGTCAGCAAATGGGCAATTAAAAGTTTAATGATGTGGATTTTGTGGTGGATCGGTCATTATCTGGTGCATAGCCTGTGTCAGCATGGCTCGGGCAGTGTCAATCTTCACATAGTCAGAAGCCAAAAGGACCCTGCCCTGCTCTGGGATGTGAGCTAGCAGGAGTAGGAGACCATTCAGCCCCTTGGGCCTATCCTCCAACATTCAATTAGATCATGGCTGATCTGTATTTTAACCACTCCCATTTGCCTACCTTTGCATCTTTATTGCAAGGAGTGGGGTGGTTGGAATCTAAAAGTAGGGAATTCTTGCTCCAGCCGTACAGGGTGTTGTTGAGACTACACCTGGCTTACTGTGTACAGTTTTGGTCGTCTCATTTAAGGGGGAGCGTGCTTGCATTGGAGGCAGTTTAGAGAGAGTTCACTACGTTGTTCCTTGAGATGAAGGGGTTTGTCTTATGAGGAAAGGTTGAGCAGGTTGGGCCAATACTCACTGGAGTTTAGAAGAGTGAGAGGTGATCTTATTGAATATTCTGAGGAGGTTTGACAGGGTGGATGCTGAGAGGATGTTTCCCCTCGTGGGGGAATCTAGAACTGGGGGTGGGAGGCGGGGCACGGATTCAAAATAAGGAGCCTCCCATTTAAGACGGAGGTGAGGAGGAATTTCTTCTCTCTGAGGGTCGCGAATCTTTGGGATTCTCTTCCCCAGAGAGCAGTGGAGGCTGGATCATTGGATATTCAAAACTGAGTCAGATTTTTGGTGGACAAGGGAATCGAGGGTTATTGGGAGGGGTGGGGGAGTGGTGAGGGACAGTAGCAGGCAGGAAAGTGGAGTGGAGGTTATGATCAAATCAGCCGTGATCTTATTTAATGGTGGAACAGGCTCGAGGGGCCAGCTTGCCCATACCTCCTGTTTCCTAATTCCCTTATTCTCCGTATCCCTCTCTCCATTTCAGCCCTGATGACCTCATCATCCTTTCTGACGGAGGGAGGTGGGAGAGTTGCAGATCTCCTACGCTTCCCGCTTCCATTCCTGAACCCACTGGCCCAGCTTCAGAGCTGCCACCCCGGGACTCTAGTGATGGGCCGGCGCTGTATTGTGGCACATCAGAGAGATTGACTCACTCACAGTCCAGCTGTGCCGCCGTGCCTCTCTCCGGATGCTGACAGGCCTCTCGTTTCATCCAGAACTTTCCTTTTGCAGTGCCACCCCAGTCGCCACGACGTGGATTGTTTACCGCGTTGTGCGGTTCTACTCGCTGGGGGAGAAGAGATCATTTCCCAAGTTCCGGAATTCCAGATTCACTTGAGCCTCAAACCCTGCACGCCTTGGGGGGTTCCGGGTTGAACTGCGATCAGTCGCTCACCCACGGCTCCCCCGAATCCGACAGCACCAGTACCCTAGTGTCGGAGGGTGCTGTCTTTCGGATGAGACGTCAAACTAAGGCATCGCCTACCTTCTCGAGTGGATGTAAAAAGATCCCATAGACACCATGGAGAGAACAGCAGGAGAATTATACCCAGTGCCCTGGGGCCAAAGTTTGCCCTTAGTCAGCTCACTGAAAACCGGTCATCTGGTCATTATATTGCTTCGTGTGGGAGCTTGCTGTGCACAAACTGGCTGCTGCCTTTCCTACATCCCTGGAACGGGAGGATTATCCCATAAGGAGAAATTGAGGAGGCTGGACTTGCATTCTTCGAAGAATGAGAGGTGATCTCATCGAAGCCTACAGAATTCTTACAGGTCCCCGGGTGTGGGGCGATTGTGGGGATGGTGGCTAGAACCACAGGGGACACAGTCCCAGAATAAGAGGTAGGGCATTCAGGAGTTAGGACAGAGCCCCTGAGCTCTGGAGTTCCCTCACTAAACCTCTCTGCCTCTCTCTCTCTCTTCCTTTTGCAGCTCGTGTCAAATGTTGTTTTATAATGCGAGGTGACTTGGGGGGGTTGTAATGCATTAAATGTGCTGAATAAATGTTACTTGTATTTTGAGAGCCTGGAGGTTTGACAGAAGCTGCTGTTCCCTCATTGCTGGACAAATTGGGAATGAGTGCACTGAGATCTGTTGGTATTGACTGCAAGTGATATTTGGGGATTATCGGCAAAGGGATTGATGCTTTTCATTGGGGTCTCTGAGGCTCAGTGGTAGGCTCCTGTGCGCCCCGTTTAAGCAAAATGGTCGGAGACTCCCGAGTGACACACGAAGTCAGATTCCATTTTGTCCCAGTCTCGAAGTGCATAGTTCCGACTTGCTGTAGCCTCTCCGGCGAGACTGGCTTCATTCTGTATCTCTGACTGAATGGAGGAAAAATGCCTTCAGTCAGAGGGTGGTGAATCTTAGGAATTCTCTACCCCAGAGGGCTATGGAGGCTCAGTCACTGAGTATGTTCAAAGCAGAGATTCATAGATTACTAGATATTAAAAGATATATATGGGGATAGTATGGGAAGACGGCATTGAAGGAGAAGATCAGCCATGATCTAGTTGTATAGCAGAGCAGGCTCAAGGGGCTGAATGGCCTTCTTTCCTAATTACTAAGTGACTGCACTTCAAAACTAATTCATTGACTGTGAAGCACTTTGAGTTACTCTGAGGTGGTGAAAGGCGCTATAGAAATTGAGTCATTCTGTTGTTTCCCCTGGCAGTCCCTCGGGTCAGATGTTGCTGCTTGTATACTTGAGCAGTTAAAAAGGAATGTATAAATTTCGATTTGTCGGAGATGTTAGCTGTCGGGCACTCTCTCACTACTTGTCCACCTATCACCACCAGTCATACCTAGTCATGACCTGGAGTCATACCTAGCACAAAGGAAGATGGTTGTGATTGTTGGAGGTCAGTGATCTCAGCTCCAGGACATCGCTATAGGAGTTCCTCAGGGTAGTGTCCTCGGCCCAACCATCTTTAGCTGCTTCATCAATGACCTTCCTTCCATCATAAGGTCAGAAGTGGGGATGTTCACTGATGAATGCACAATGTTCAGCACCATTCGCGATGACTCATACTGAAGCAGCCCATGTCCAAATGCAGCAAGACCTGGACAATATCCAGGCTTGGGCTGACAAGTGGCAAGTTACATTCGCACCACACAAGTGCCAGGCAATGGGCATCTCCAGCAAGAGAGAATCTAATCATTGCCCCTTGATGTTCAATAGCATTACCATCACTGATTCCCCCACTATCAACATCATGTGGGTTACCATTGACCAGAAACTGAACTGAACTAGCCATATAAATACTGTGGCTACAAGAGCAGGTCAGAGGCTGGAATCTTGTGACGAGTAACTCACCTCCTGACTCACCAAAGTCTGTCCACCATCTACAAGGCACAAGTCAGGAGTGTGATGAAATACTCCCCACTTGCCTGGATGAGTGCAGCTCCCACAGCACAAGACGTTTGACACCATCCAGGACAAAGCAGCCGCTTGATTGGCACTACATCAACAAACATTCACTCCCTCCACCACCGATGCACAGTAGCAGCAGTGTGTGTACCATCTACCAGATGCATTGCAGGAACTCACCAAGGCTCCTCCGACAGCAACTTCCAAGCCCACGACCACTGCCATCTAGGACACGGACAGCAGATGGATGGGAACACCACCATCTGGAAGTTCCCCTCCAAGTCCCTCACTATCCTGACTTGGAAATACATCACTGTTCCTTTACTGTCGCTGGGTCAAAATCCTGGAACTCCCTCCCTAACAGCACTGTGGGTGTACCTACACCACATGGGACTGCAGTGGTTCATAAAGGCAGCTCACCACCACCTCCTCAAGGGCAACTAGGGACGGGCAATAAATGAATAAAAAAAAAACACATAAGCGTTGAGCACTCTCAGGCTCGTTTCAGCAGGAGTTAAGCCAGGCATTTCCAGCCTGCAGACAGTCCACCTTCCTTCACAATCCAGCCTCCTTGCTCCTATTGCCTTTTTCTACTCACTGATTTTGTTCTCTGTCGTATTTGATCCAGCTAAATTTCCGACAACCCACCTGTGCTGTCACTCAGTTCTATGTCCCAACTCCGTAACATCGCCTCACTCCACGCCTCTCTCAGCTCATCTGCTGCTGAGAGCCTCATCCATGTCTCCAGATTTGACTATTCCAGCCCAAGGTAATGCTCTGGGGACCTGGGTTCGAATCCCGCCGCAGCAAATGGTGGAACTTGAACTCAATTTTTAAAAAGCTGGAATTAAAAAAAAGTCTAATGATGACCATGAAACCATTGTCAATTCTTGTAACTGAGTTTTTCCAGGTATTTTTGTTTTTGTTTTGGATTTCCAGCAGCCGCAGTTTTTTTTGCTTTTATCTTGTAAAAACCCATCTGGCCCATTAATGTCCTTTAGGGAAGGAAATCTGCCATCCTTACCTGGTCTGGCCTACATGGGACTCCAGACCCCACAGCAATGTGGTTGACTCCTAAATGCCTTCTGAGCAAGGGCATTTAGGGATGGGCAATAAAGGCTGGCCTAGCCAGTGACACCCATATCCCATGAACGAATGAAAAAAAGATCATGCCTCTGGCAGGTCTTCCACATTCTACCTCCAGTAAACTTGAGGTCTTCAAATCCTCTGCTGCCATGTCAGAACTCTCACCCTAGTCCCGTTCCCCTATCACCCCTGTGCTCACTGACCTACACTGGCTCCCAGTTAATTACAATCTCAGTTTTATAATTCTTTGCCTTGTGTTCGAATCTCTCCATGGTCCCACCCCTCCCTATCTCTGTAACCTCTTCCAAACCCCAGCCTTCCAAGATCTCTTGAGTTCCTCCAATTCTTTTTGAGCATGCCTGATCTTAGTACTTCCACAATTTTTGGCTGTGCTTTCAGCTGCCTGGGCCCCCTAAGCTCTGGGATTCCCTCGCTAACCCTCTCCACCTCTCTTGTCTCCCTTTTAAGACACCTTTAAAACAGACCTCTGACCCAGTTTTTGGCTTATCTGTCTTAAAATCCTTTAGCGGCTCGTGTCAAATGTTGTTTTATAATGCTCCGGCGAGGTGACTTGGGGCGTTGTAATACATTAAATGTGCTGAATAAATGTTATTTGTATTTTGAGAGCCTGGAGATTTGACAGAAGCTGCTGTTCCCTCATTGCTGGACAAATTGGGGATAAGTGCACTGTTGGCATTGACTGCAAGTGATATTTGGGGATTATCGGCAAAGGGATTGATGCTTTTCATTGGGATCCCTGAGGCTCAGTGGTACACTCCTGTGTAAGCAAAATGGTTGGAGACTCCGACTGACTGATGAAGCCAGATTCCTTTTGTCCCAGTCTCAAAGCGCATAATTCCGACTTGCTGTAGCCTTTCGGCTGAGACTGGCTTCGTTTTGTTTCATCCTTTCGTGGGATGTGGGTGTCACTGGCAAGGCCGGTATTTGTTGCCCATCCCTAATTACCTTTGAATTCGTCGGCCATTTAAGAGTCAACCACATTGCTGTGGGTTTGGAGTCACATGTAGGGCCAGACTGGGTAAGGACTGGGTTTTTACAGCAATCAGTGATGGTCACCATTACTAAGACTAGCTTTATAATTCCAGGTTTATTAATTGAATTTAAATTGCATCAGCTGCCGTGATGGGATTTGAACCCGCGTCCCCAGAGCATTAGCCTGGGCTTCTGGATTACTGGTCCAGTGACATTACCACTACGCCACCACCTTCCCTAAGGCTACATTATCTGTCACCCCCCACCCCCGTCTGCAGATAGACAGGGGTGTGGGCACGCTAGGCACAGATTATCATCATTTAATCAGACATTGGACATTTGTTGGACTAAAGAATATTAGCGAGTGAAATAATGACTAGATATTCTGTTAGCTGGTCTTTAATGTCCATCTGGGGGCAGACAGGGCCTTGGTTTAAGGTCTCTCCTGAAAGACAGCACCTCCGACAGCATTGCCTTTATTGGCTCAGTGAAATCCAGTCATGTATCCTGACCCTTGCTTTCCTAAATAGCGATTCCCTCTGGAATATTTACAAAACAAAAGCTTTTGCTGCAGGAGGAGTGCTTTCAGCTGCTCTCTATTGTGCTCGGGCAGACTCACACTGGGCTTTGTCATCACAAATTTCACCCCTCACAGTCTCTGAAAGTCTTCTCGGTTATAGCACAGCAAAGAAGGAGGCCTTTCGGCCCATCGTGCCTATGCCGGCCCTTTGAAAGAGCTATCCAATTAGTCCCACTGCCCTGTGCACTTTTCCCATAGCCCTAAACTTTGCCCCCTTTTCAAGTATTTCTCTGATTCGGCTCTTCAGTGGAGCTATCCGTCATGTTCCCCCTCCCAGCTCCCACTCCTCCTCCCCACTCGTTCCCCATAGCTCTGCAAATGCATCCTCGACGAGGTTTTTTATTCTTTCATGCGACGTCACTGGCTAGGCCAGCACTTTTATTGCCCATCCCTAATTGCCCCTTGAGAAGGTGGTGGTGAACCACCTTCTTGAACTGTTGCAGTCCATGTGGTGTAGGAACACCCACGGTGCTGTTAGGGAGGGGTTTTGACCCAGAATCACAGAATTTTAACGGCACAGAAGGAGGACATTCGGCCCATCATGTTTACACCTGGCTCTTCAAATGAATGTTATGGCCTAGTGCCATTGCCTTGCATTTTCCCCGTACCCTGCACATTGTTTCTATTCAAATAATCGTCAGATGGTGGAATTTGAATTCAATAAAAATCTGGAATTAAAAGTCTAATGATAACCATGAAACCATTGCCGATTGTTGTAAAAACCCACGTGGTTCACTAATATCCTTTAGGGAAGGAAATCTGCCGTCCTTACCCGGTCTGACCTACATGTGAACTCCAGACCCCACAGCAATGTGGTTGGCCCCTTAAGTGCCATCTGAACAAGGGCAATTAGGGATGGGCAATAAATACTGGCCGAGCCAGTGACGCCCACATCCCATGAATGAATTTTTAAAAATTGCCCTCTTGAATGCCTCAATTGAACCTGCTTCCAGCACAGTTCCAGACCCGAACCACTCATTGTGTGAAAAAGCTTTCTCTCACCCAGCGAGAGTATCTATCCGATTCCCTTTGTAAAGCTACAGTTGAATCTGCTTCCGCAGCCATTTCAGACAGCGTATTCCATGTCATAATTCCTGTTTGCTCCTGGATTTTTTTGTTTTGGCAACTACCTTAAATGTGTTCTTGAGTTCCCTGTCCTCTTGCCAGTGGAGACAGTTTCTCCCTGTCTGCTCTATTAGATCCCTCATTCTTAAGAGCTCCGTGTGAGAGTTAAATTAACCTGTCTCTGCAGGCCTTAGGGGGAACCGAGGTATTCCTTTCACTGTTGGGGGCATGGGGTGGTGGGGGGAGTTGGGGTGTTAGAAGGATGAGCTGCATGTAAAAACTTCCATTTTCCATCCTTCATTTCTGCCCTGATGAAGCAAACTGCTGCCCTGTTTCTTGTGCAAGTTAGGCACCTCCGACAATGCAGAATGCTTACAGTGCAGAAGAAGGCCCATCGTGTCTGCACTGGCTCTCTGGCTGACCAATTCCTTCAGTGCCATTCCCCCACCTTCTCCCCGTAACCCTGCACGTTCTTCCATTTCCAATAACAGTCCGATTCCCTTCCGGGAGCCTCCATTGAACCTGCCTCCCCGGCACTCTCAGGCCGTGCATTCCAGATCCTAACCACTTGCTCCGGGAAGAAGTTTTTCCTCGCGTCGCTATTGCCTCTTTTGCCAGTTACTTTAAATCTGTGCCCTCTCATTCCTCATCCTTTCACTAGTGGGAACAATTTCCCCCTATCGACTCTGCCCAGACTCCTCATGATTTTAAACACCTCTATCAAACCTCCTCTCAGCCTTCTCTTCTCTGAGGGAAACCAGCCCCAACTTCTCCAATCTATCTTCACAATCGACCTTCAGTGCAGCACCCCTCTCAACACTGCACGTGGAGTGTTATTATGGATTATGCGCTCAAGTCTTTTGTAGTGGGACTCGAACTCGCGAGCCTTCTGAGAGTGCTACCCACTGAACATAAATAGGAGCAAGAGCTGGCCATTCGGCCCCTCGAGTCTACGCCGCTGTTCAGCGAGATGGTGACTGACCCTCTACCTCTGATCCACCTTCCTGCCCTATCCTCATCTCCCTGAATTTCCTCAGTGCCTGACCCACTGCTGGCAGCTAACTGGACAAGCTGCTCAGGAGCTAGCATTGGGGAGAAGTTAACAATGTAACTGCTGTCCTAACTGAATTACTTTGTGAATGAAGAATCCGTATTGGTGGGGGGAGGGGGTTAGCTTCACTCTCCCCAGTGTGAGTGGATTTATTTTCAGGGCAGGGGCTGCTGACTGCTTGTTTTGTTGCCTCATGCCGTCTTTGTGTTCTCTTCCAGGTTCCAGCTTTCGAAGGAGATGATGGATTCTGTATCTTCGAGAGCAATGCAATTGCTCACTATGGTAAGCTTAAGCGGGGGTTTTTAGAATTGCCCCAGCACCGGTGGGGGCCATCTGGCCCCTTGTTCCTGTGCTAGCTCTTTGACAGAGCTATCCCATTCGTCCCATTTCCCCTTCTCTCTCCCCATAGTCCTGCAAATTTCCCCATTTGGACAATCAAGAGTAGGGAGAGGGTTCAGGAAAACCGCCTTGCATCACAGGAGGTAGTTGAGACAGGGACAGAGACTGTACAAACCGATTCGACATCCTGATCTGAACCAGGGTAATCTCTAACTATTGCACAAATGCTCCTTGATTAACAGTGCTACCCCTCCACCTTTTACCTAGCTTCCTATTCTTCTTAAAGATCATGTACCCCTCAATATTCAGGACCCCATCCTTGTCATCCTGCAGCCACATCTCTGTACTGGTTATCAGATCATATTTACTTTAATATGCACTATCAATTTGTTTATGCTACACACGTTCGGATACAGAGCCTTTAGTTTTGTCTTTTTGTTATCTTTGTGACATCCAGTTTTGATTCATGGTGCGTCCTTAGTTTTTTTCCCTCTTTGTCTCTTCCTGCCATTCTCTGACCCTCATTTCCCATATTTCTATATTCCTGTCTGAATCTGATGTTCAGCCATGGAGTGAGCCAGCCATTCGGTGTGGGGGCAGGGAGGGAGGATGTCCTCGCGGGGCTGCTCAGGTTAGGCTTCCCCCCCCTTCCCCGCCACCATCTTTCTCTAGGAGTTACTGACTGTTTCTGTCTCCCTCTTCCCCCGCCCAGTTGCGAATGATGCCCTGCGAGGAGCGACAAAGGAGGAAGCAGCCCTGGTTCTTCAGTGGGTGAGCTTTGCAGACAGTGACATCATCCCTCCTGCCAGCACGTGGGTCTTCCCGACGCTTGGAATTATGCAGTACAACAAACAGGTGGGTGAAACCCGGGACCTCTGCACCAGTGACAGGCCAGGGGAGCTCGACCCTCCCCGAGTGGCTCCCCTGGTTAAATAAACCGCCCTATGTGCTAACGGGCTGTGAGCTTCCACACCGTTGCCTTTGCAGTTGGCACATCTTCTCCGCCCCCCCCCACCCAGCTTCAGGGTCCCTGAGCTGGTGAGAAGTCAGGTAAATCAGCTGTGACTCGCAGATTCCTGCAGCTGAATAGCTGATCTAGACTCTCAGCGAGAGTTGTCGGAAAGTGCCATATCCTTACGTGAGTCAGCATCCCCAGGAGAAAGGGATAGGTACGTGGGGAGAAATCACCTTTCCCCCACACCATACCGAGGGGCTGCCCTGGGGGGTGGGGTGGAGGAGAGGGTCCCGATAAGGGGCGCGAAGGCATAGGCTCTGAATATTGTGGGGCGGTGGCTGTATTACTGTTGTGTTTTTAACTCTTGCAGGCCACTGAACACGCCAAGGAGGAGGTGAAGAAGGTCCTCGGTGTCCTGAATGAGTACCTGAAAACACGCACCTTCCTGGTCGGGGAGCGGGTCACCCTGGCAGATATCACGGTGGTTTGCTCTCTCCTCTGGCTCTACAAACAGGTACGGTGTGCTGCTGCCATCGCCTGGGAGATCTGCGACTCGGGGATCTGGGACGTGTATTTGCTGCCCACCGGGCTCTGCGGTGAGCCTCCGGTACCAAGTGTGGCTCAGTCGGCAGTGCTCTCAGAGGCCATGGGTTCAAGCCCCACTCGAGAGCCGCAAATGAGGATGATGCCCCCAGTGCCTGTACTGAAGGAGTGCTGCACTGTTGGAGCTGCCGTCTCTCGGACGAGACCCAATAGTTTTCAACCTATTTTTTGGTTAAGGAACCTTGTAATGTATTGTGAAGTTCTGTGGAACCCCTAACCCCCACCCCCACCCACCCTATATCTTCATTTTTGTTCTATATAAAGTAAAACACTAATGAATTAATGATTATTTTTCATTAAATGTACCGACAATATAGCTTGAAAAATTTGCGACAATTTTAAATGATCTGAAAATTACGCGGGACCTCAGGGTTGCTTGGGGAGCCCTGGTTGAAAAATGCTGCATTAAACGGAGGCCCCATCTGTGCTCACGGTTTAGGTGCGAGCCAGAAATCCCACAGCTCTTACCGAAAAGCAGGGAGTTCTTTGACTTGCTGAGCCAGCCCCCTCCGCACCTGAAGTTGGGCGCTGGTGTGCGGGACCTCCGGGTGCCCGCACATCGTCACTGGGTTTGCCCGGGTAACGTGGATTGTATCGGGGGGAGAAGGTTTATCACTGGCCACGATGCCCTTTGGGGCGTTACCAGCCACTGAGCCTCCACCTCGCTCCCCAGCGACGGGTGGTTTTCAGCTGGGAAGGTTATTGCGGAATACAGCACTGCGGGTGCTGGAGACCTGGGATAAGACACGGAATGCTGGAAATATTGGGCAGCATCTATGGAGAAAGCAACAGAGCCTCCGTTTCAGATCCAGAACTTTCTCAGTGTTGGAAACGGTTGTCCTCCTCGGGGCAGGTTTTGCCGGGTCGGTGGGGGAGATGCTTTTGAAGAGTTTGGCCTTGGCGTTGGAGCTCTTTTGATGACCCTTGTCCCACCGGTTTTGGTTTCTCCCTCTCTTGCTCAGGTTCTGGACCCCTCTTTCCGACAGCCCTACACCAACATGAACCGATGGTTCATTACTTGCATTAACCAGCCTCAGTTCAAAGCTATCCTGGGAGAGGTGAAGCTATGCGAAAAGATGGCGCAGTTTGACGGTGAGTGTTCACACAGGAACCCAACCCCAGGTCAGACCTGGCACTGAGAATGTCACTGAGCTGGCAATCTGAAGCTGTCAAGCTTTGGGACGTCCGGTGTTGGAAAAGGAAAATTGTCATTGTTGGTGGAATGAGAGAATTCTCTATCTAACCCCGTGCTGTACCTGTCCTGGGAGTGTTCGATGGGTACAGTGTAGAGGGAGCTTTACTCTCTATCTAACCCTGTGCTGTACCTGTCCTGGGAGTGTTTGATGGGGACAGTGTAGAGGGAGCTTTACTCTGTATCTAACCCCGTGCTGTACCTGTCCCGGGAGTGTTTGATGGGGACAGTGTAGAGGGAGCTTTACTCTGAATCAAACCCCACGCTGTACCTGCCCTGGGAGTGTTTTTCAACAACCCTGACCTGAAAATCTGGTCTTTAACTAGCTGCTTTTGTTTTGTGATCTCCTGCTCTCAGTTTGGCTGTCAGGAGTGATACTGCCCTCTGCTTTCCCCTCTGACTCTCAGGTGTTGCACTTGGCACAGTTTCCATTGGAAATTATGGGGAGGGTGGATCAGAACTAGGTACTATAAACATAATACAGTCAGTAATAAATCTGATCGGGAATTCGGGAGAAACTTCTTTACCCAGAGAGGGAGTAGAACGTGGCACTCGCAACCACAGGAGAATAATATAGACACATTTAAGGGGGAAGCTGGATAAACACATGAGGGAGAAAGGAATAGACAGATAGGCTAATGGGGTGAGATGAAGAGGGGGTGGGAGGAGGCTCGTGTGGAGCATAAACACCAGCATGGAGCAGATGGGCCGAATGGTCTGATTCTGTGCTGTAAAAAGTTATGCTGTTCAATGATCATAGCTTAGTTTCAGCGTTTGTTAAATAGGTTAGAAACTTGGCAGCCTCCGACGTGATGCCCTTTGAGGCCGACTAGCCGCTGTCAGGACTGAAAAATGGCCATGGCTCTACGGAGGCTGGAGTTTCTTTGGCAGGGTGGCGCCGTGCTGTTTGAAACCCGCAGTTTCCCAGCACGGCAACTGGAGGCGGTAGTTAGATAGATGGACGTGCGATATCCAGGGCTCTTCCCCAGCTGAAAGACGCAGTGTGACAGAGGGATGGGCCAGGCTTTGCCACCAGCACTCCCTGGGCACCATCACAGGTACGAGCGTGGTCGGAAAGTCCCGGAGACGTGGTTAACCCTGTTTTGTTTTTGTTTCCCTCCCCCTTGGCAGCCAAGAAGTTTGCGGAAATGCAGCCCAAGAAAGAGAAGGCGCCCAAGGAACCCAAAGAGCCCAAGCCGCAAGAGAAGAAGGAAAAAAAAGAGGAGAAGAAGAAATCAGCCCCCGAGGAAGAGCTGGACGCCTGCGAAGAGGTCCTCTCCTCTGAGCCCAAAGCCAAGGACCCTTTCGCTCACCTTCCCAAGAGGTTCGGAGGCAGCTGCTTTGCATGAATCCTGAGTTAGTCCGGTGCTGTTCAAATACTTAACAATAGCAACCCTGCATTTATATAGCAGCCTCAACCTAGTCAAACGCCCCGAGGCGCTGCCAGGGTTGTCAGCAAACAGAATTTGACCCCCTCGGCCGCACAAGGAGGCGTTGGGTGGACCAGAGAGGCTTGGTCAAAGAGGTTTTTCAGGATCATATTGAAGGAGAGAGAGAGAGGCGGAGAGATTTAGGGAGGGAATTCCAGAGCTTGGGGGCTCCCAGGCAGCTGAAGGCCCGGCCGCCAATGGTGGCTGGGTAGAGACCTGTCCTGACTGTGTGACTGATTTAGATGCTGCTGAAGATTTGATGAGGTCATTCAGAACAGCAGCTGTCGCCTGTCTGACTGCCCGAATTGGACCCCCCCACCCCTGCAAGGGTGCAGCTCCTGACCTCAGTGGGTCAGATCTGTTTTGATGCCAATTGGACAGGAGGTGTGAATGATACTGACTGAGCCAAGGTGACGCAGCCTGATGGACTGTGCCTGACCACGGGCGGAGGGTGGGTGGGTGGACGAAGAGATTACTCAAAATGACTGACCCAGCTCAAAATAGCGCCAAGTGCCCGCGGTTGGCCTTGCCCCTCTCAGCAGCGAGTTACTTTGCTCTGGTTCCCGGCTGCAGCCTGTTTTTTTTTAATTGTGGAAGGGCCAGTGGGTTTTCAGTGCAGACCCTGTTCCCACCGAGCTCGGTGACAAACCCATCCGGCTGCCTGACCTGTCTACAGTGCCTGAGACTATTTACCTGGTGCCCCTCGACTCCACTCCTGTGCGTGTGTGTGTGTGTGTGAACCTTTAATTTTGGCCGGGGTGGTAGATAGGCATTGTCGTGGCATCTTCAAAGTAATGTATGGCGGGAGTGCTGCACTGTCGGAGACACTGTCTTTCGGATAAGACGCTAAACCGAGCCCCTCCCCCGCCCCGTCTACCGTCTCGGGTGGACGTAAAAGCCCCCGTGACCATCTTATCGAAGAAGAGCTGGGGTCGATCTCCCCGGGATCCCTCGACTGACGTCACTAAACCAGATCACCTGAATGGTTATCACATCGCTGTCTGCGGGAGCTTGCTCTGCGCAAATGGGCTGTTGCATTTCCTACATTAGAAAAGTGACCACACTTTTTAAAAAGTATTTCATTAGCTGTAAAGCACTTTGGGGACGAGCGGCCCCCATGAAAGCTGCTGGAGAAACGGACGGTTATTTGGGGGCTAGGATTGTTTCCTCACCCCCTGCTAAACATCTTGAGAAATCCCCTCAACTTGTGGCGGCGAGTGACTGGAGTCCTTTTCGAGTGGGATATGGGAGGGTGTGGAAGTGACAGTCTATTGCTGGGTGGAGCTGCTTTTTTTAAACATATAAAGTCAGCCCTGGAGGGAGGCAGCTGGGCTGGTCACTCTGGGACATTTCAACCTGTCAGATGCCTTCAGCTCTTTGCCGATCTGCCACTAGGTGATGCCATTTGTTAAACGTTCCAGTTCTATAACACGGGATCCGGTCTGTTTCCTGGTTTATGTGGCCTCTTGGCTGTAGAGTCTCTGATCTGGAATCTGCAGCTGAGTCACTTCCCCTCCTGGGCACGGTGACAATTATTTCCCCTTGGCCCCAGCTGTCACTGCAAAGCCAACTCAGCGGATCGCAAACCAACCCAGAGCCTCCACAGTTAAACACCCAGTGAGTCAGGGAGGGCAGCGCCGTACTGCTAAAGGATTCCAGATTGTTCCCATGTCAATTCACAGACCCGTCCCCACCAGTACTGTACCCCAGTGTTATACAGTGACAGACCCGTCCCCACCAGTACTGTACCCCAGTGTTATACAGTGACAGACCCGTCCCCACCAGCACTGTACCCCAGTATTATACAGTGACGGACCCGTCCCCACCAGCACTGTACCCCAGTGTTATTACAGTGACAGACCCGTCCCCACCAGTACTGTACCCCAGTGTTATACAGTGACAAACCCGTCCCCACCAGTACTGTACCCCAGTGTTATACAGTGACAAACCCATCCCCACCAGTACTGTACCCCAGTGTTATACAGTGACAGACCCGTCCCCACCAGCTCTGTACCCCAGTGTTATACAGTGACAGACCTGTCCCCACCAGCACTGTACCCCAGTGTTAAACAGTGACAGACCTGTCCCCACCGGTACTGTATCCCAGTGTTATACAGTGACAGACCTGTCCCCACCAGCACTGTACCCCAGTGTTATACAGTGACAGACCTGTCCCCACCAGCACTGTACCCCAGTGTTATACAGTGACAGACCTGTCCCCACCAGTACTGTACCCCAGTGTTATACAGTGACAGACCCGTCCCCACCAGCACCGTACCCCAGTGTTATACAGTGACAGACCTGTCCCCACCAGCACTGTACCCCAGTGTTATACAGTGACAGACCTGTCCCCACCAGCACTGTACCCCAGTGTTATACAGTGACAGACCTGTCCCCACCAGTACTGTATCCCAGTGTTATACAGTGACAAACCCGTCCCCACCAGTACTGTACCCCAGTGTTATACAGTGACAGACCCGTCCCCACCAGCACTGTACCCGTGTTATGCAGTGACAGACCTGTCCCCACCAGTACTGTACCCCAGTGTTATACAGAGACAGACCCATCCCCACCAGCACTGTACCTCATTTTCTGCAGCTCAAAAGCATTCTCTCGATGCAGCACATTGTATCTATAAGATTCCCTGGTGATTTACAGCTTTAGTGCAGGTCCCATGGGCTTGCATTGCATTTAGCTGAAATCCTTTCCTGTGTTCTGCTATAGAGTCAACGTCACACCCCCAATATTACACTGACCTAAATACCTAGCTGCGATAAGAATTGGGTGTGGTGGGTGCTGTTTGTGAATGTTGGAATGTGTTGGCCGGTGCTTGGGGCAAACGAGTTTTGGCTTGTTCTGGTTCCTCAGTCCTCGGCCGGTGTGAAGCGATGCCAAGTGGAGCTCCTACCGGCTCATTCGACGGACGTGCCACATGCCTTGCCTGCTCAGCACCCTTCTGAGCGGGCACAGGGGGTGGGTGAAAATTGGTGCGGGGAGGGGGATGTCCAGAAATTGCCCAAAACAGGATTATGAAAATGTCCTCGTGTGCTCCTCCTCCTGGTTTGTTTGGGCACTGCAGCACTCCATCATAAGTCCAGGTCTGAGCTGAGGTCTTTGTTGTTGGGGGTGAGGGGTTGATGTGGAGAATCAGTCCGTGTTCCTGTTCCTGATTGTTGTAGAATGAAGGCAGGGTTAGACAGTAACGCTCACACAGACACACACACACACACACACACACACGTACTATTCTTTCTTTGTTTCTGGCCATCGCCCTGAGCTGAATTCCCTGTTTTCCCTCCGCAACAGGTTTTCAGAGCAGGCCTGCCTGGTCAAAGCGTCCTGCTTGCCTTTAACCATCCCTCCCCGCGGGCAGTTATCGGAGTGAAAACACTGCCTGCAACAACCCTGCAAACTTCTCCGCTTTCCTGACCTGTGAATACTCCTCTCGTGGCGTCCCACGTGTTGTGACTGGGCACTCCCTTGTTGTGTAAAGCTTCTCTTACCTGTCGGGAAGTGACTGAAAAGGAGGGAGGGGCTGCCCACTCTTACCGCACAGTTTAAGTGGGCCTTGTGCGGGAAGGACACTTCTATCGCGCCTTTCCAGCCCTGAAGCGCCTTGCGACCATTAAAGTGTGGCCACTGTGGTAGAAAGCGCGACAGCACAAGTCCCACAAACAGCAGTGAGTTAAACCCATGGATCTATCAGGTGAAAAGGAAGAATGTGCAGGGCTACGGGGAGAAGGCCAGGAAGTAGGACTAGGTAAATTGCTCTCCGGAGAGCCAGCCCTGACATGATGGGCCGAATGGCCGCCTCCTGTGCTGTTCCCAATCTGAGATTGCCAGACTAATCTGGATTGTGATGTTGGTTGAGGGACTGGCCAGGACGTTGGGCCGAACTCCGCTAAACTGAGCCGTGGGGTCTTTATCTCCACCACCTGAGAAGGCAGGCGGGGGCCTCGGTTTAATGTCTCAGCTGAAAGTCGGCAGGGGAGGTGATGGCCTGGTGGCATTGTCACTCAACTAATATTCCGGAGACCCAGCGTAACGCCCTGGGGACCCAGGTTCGAATCCCACAATGGCAGGTGGTGAAATTTGAATTCGATAAAAATCTCGAATTAAAAAACCTCGAAACCATTGCCGATTGTTGTAAAAACCCATCTGGTTCACTAATGCCCTTTAGGGAAGGAAATCTGCCGCCCTTACCTGGTCTGGCCTACATGTGACTCCAGACCCCGCAGCAAATGTGGTTGACTCTTAAATGTCCTCTGACCAAGGGTGAAGGACAATAATTGCTGGTCTAGCCAGCGACGCCCTCACCCCATGAACACATTTTTAAAAATGTACCACTCCCTCTGTACTGGCCCTCTGTCGGCCTGCACTCTGTGCTCGAGTCTTGAGTGGGGCTCGAACCCACAACCTTCTGACTCCGAGATGAAAGAGTGAGCTACCCACTTGAGTTGCTGCTGATACACTTGGTCCCTAGCGTTTGACGTGTGTCTGCCCACACCGGATGTTATCAGGCCCTTCAGCCAAGATGCGAAACAGCACAATTAGGGACGATAGCTAACCTGCAGTGTTTCAATCATTGAATCCCTGGCCAAATTACGATGGAAAGATAAGATGCCTGATCCCAAGCTTTCATTACCCACTCTTGTAGTGGGGGTAGCAGAGAGTGGAGAGGCGATCCAGGGCTTTCTGGCACAGAGACCATAGCGTCAGAGGGGTGACTAGAGCAGAAATGTCACCATTCCACTGGTGCGGTTCAGTCGCTTCCGCAAATGGTTAGCGGTTTGAGCATGCAGTCTTACTTGAGTGCGGCACTGGGGGAGTGCTGTATTGTCAGCGGTGTGGGTCTTTCGGATGAGACGAGCCAAAGCCTTGTCTGCCTGTTTGGGTAGAGGTTACGGGTACTTACTTGAAGAAGCAGGGCAGGGTGGCCTGTGATCTGCTGGTGTCCTGGCAATCATGCCTCCCTCCAGCAATTACCTCCCCTTTCATCCCAGTTCCAGTCTGGGATGTTGCCTTGGTGCGAGATGGCCACCATCTTTGCTGCTGCATCAACAGTGACTGCACTCGAACCTCACCAGTATGTGAAGTAGTTTCCAGTCGGAGGCCTGTCCGTTGCTGTGCTCACCTCTGGAACCGCCCTCGTCTCTTGCTGCCTCCCTATTCCTCACTCCGAAGCTGTGGATGGTTAGAACGCTGAGCTCGGAGATCCTCTTGGGTTGAGCCAGAAACCCCACAATAGGCTTCACAGACAAACGGATGAGTGGGTGGGGGTGCCAGTGACCCACATTCAGACTATCCCCCCATCGCCAGCTCCTCCTTAATATACACGCCTCAATTAAACCACACAATCTTACAACACAGAAGGGAGCCATTCGGCCACTCCTGTCTGTGCCAGCCCTTTGAAAGAGTTATCCAATTAGCCCCCCGCCCCCGCTCTTTCCCTCATAGCCCCAAATTTTCCTCCTTCTGAGTATTCAATTCCCTTTTGAAAATTCCTGTTGAATCTGCTTCCACCGCCCCTTCAGGCAGCGCCTTCCAGATCACAACAAATCACTGCGTTAAAAAGTATTCCCCATATCTTTAATCCCCCCCCCTCAGCCTCCTCTGTTCCAAACAAAAGAATCCTAGCCGGTTCGATCTTTCCTTGTAACTAAAATTCTCCGTTCCCGCCAACATCCTCGTAAACCTCCTCTCTAGTGTGATCGCATCCTTCGGTGACCAGAGCTGTACCCAGTACTCTAGCTGCGGCCTGATTGGTGTTTTGTACAGTTCTAGCGTAACCTCCCTGCTCTCGTACTCTAGGCCTTGGCCAAGAGGGAAAGTATCCCATGTGCCTCCTTAATCACCGTGTCCACCTGCCTTGCTACCTTTGGGGATCATTTATCGTGTACTCCCTTGCCTTGTTTGTTCTCCCCTTTATGTAAGGAAGTCTCTACCCAGTACCTAGCTCAGGAGCAGCATGCCCTGCAAGCTCTCAGCAGTGCCTGGAGCCAGGATCCCCTTCATGTCGACCAGTCGAGCTGGGACTGCTGTCACGCTAGAGGCCTGGTACCAATCTGTGCCCTATTGAGGCAGCTCTCCCACCCACCTCTCACTGCAACCGCCGATCCTTTGGATCTGGGCCTGCCCCATTTTGGGGCAGTTCTAGATGTGGCTTTAGCATCCGGCCCCCCAGGGCAGAGTTGGGGGTTCCAGGGTGCCGATTCAGCGCCTGGACCAAACTGTCTTTTGTAAGTGTCCACGTCACCGAGCTGAGTATTGGAATCTTACCTGGGTGCACCATCCCTAATGAGAGCCAAATTCCTGGTGTTCAGATTCCCGGCTCCCGTTCACTGAACCCTGATAGTTTTATGCCAGTGAGGCTCAACAGTAAGCTTGGCTGTGATCCCCCCACTCCGTGCTTAGAGTGGTCACTTTGGCATGCAACTGATAAGGGCTCAGTGGTGGGGTGGGGTGGGGGGGCGGGGGGCAAGCAGTCGATGCCCGGGTAGGAGGAAGAGTGGCTTCCGGGTGAATGCAGTTGTCTGTCATGCCTACCAAACAGCCGGAGCAAGTCTCAGTCTTCATCTGCTGTTCAGACCTCACTCTGCATCAGCTGCCAGACGTGAGGATGACGTTCGGCCGGCTGGAAGCAGAGCCGAGAAGGAGCCATGGGGCTGGGGCCAGGTCTAGAGTTATGTAGAATGACCGGAGATTCTTGGGCTAATCAGCCTGGAAAGCGGGGCATGTGAGAGGTTTACGGGGAACAGTAAATCTCCAATGCCACCTTTTTAAATTGCGAGAGTGGAGTGAGGAGACATAGGTTCCAACATGTAGACGGTAAATTTAGGACTGATGTCAGACAGGTTCTGAGGAGTTCAATAATCAGCGCTCGGAATGGACTCCTGATGGGGATAATGGAGCCCCAAACCATAGAAAAGTTACGGCACAGAAGGGGGGCCATTCGGCCTATCTTGTCCATGCCAGCCCGAGGACACCCAGGTGCCCTTTCTAATCCCACCTTCCTGCACCCGGCCCATAGCCCTGCAGCTTACAGCACCTAAGGTGCAGATTCAGGTACTTTTTAAGGGTTGAGTTTCTGCCTCTACCACCAACTTGGGCAGCGAATTCCAGACACCCACTACCCTCTGCGTGAAAAAAGTTCTTCCTCCTGTCCCCCCCTACACCTTCTGCCACTTATCTTGAATCTATGTCCCCTGGTTCTAGAATTCTCCACCAAGGGAAACAATTTTATCCTGTCCACTATCTATTCCCCTCATAATTTTGTACACCTCAATCAAGTCACCTCTCAGCCTTCTTTGTTCTAAGGAAAATAACCCCAACCTATCTAATATCTCCTTGTAGCTATACTTTTCTAACCCTGGCAACACTCTTGTAAACCTCCTCTGCACTCTCTCCAGAGCTATTACGCCCTTCCTGTAATGTGGTGACCAGAACTGTACACAATACTCCAGTTGTGGCCTCACCAGTGTTTTATACAATTCCAACATTATATCCTTACTTTTATATTCTATACCTCTGCCAATGAAGGAGAGCATTCCATATGTCTTCTTTACAACCTTGTCTACTTAAACTGCTGCCTTCAGGGACCTGTGTTTGTATGCCAAGATCTCTCACTTCATCTACCCCTCTTAGTATATTCCCATTTATTGTGTAATCCCTGTAACTGTTTGACCTCCCTAAATGTATGACCTCACACTTCTCTATGTTAAAATCCATCTGCCACTTTACCGCCCACTTCACCAACCCATCTATATTGTTTTGGAGATTATGGCTATCCTCTACACTATCCACTACTCGGCCAATCTTTGTGCCATCTGCAAATTTCCCAATCGTGCCCCCACGTTCACATCCAAATCGTTAATATATAACACAAACAGCAAGGGTCTCAACACCGAGCCCTGTGCAACACCACTTGAGACAACTTTCCATTCGTAAGGGCATCCATCGACCATTACCCTTTGTTTCCTGTTACAAAGCCAACCTTTTATCCAGTTTGCCACATTACCCTGAATCCCATGGGCTTTTACTTTCCTGACCAATCTGCCATGTGGGACCTTGTCAAATGCCTTGCTAAAATCCATGTACACAACATGCACTGCACTACCTTCATCAACCCTTCTTGTCACCTCCTCAAAGAATTCAATCAAATTTGTGATGCAAGACCTTCCTTTAACAAATCCATGCTGACCATCCCTGACTAGTGCATGCCTTTCATCATGACAGCTAATCTTATCTCTCAGGATTGATTCTACTAATTTCCTCACCGCCAATGTAAGACTAACTGGCCTATAATTGTTTGGCATTTCCTTTGATCCCTTTTTAAACAATGGAACTACCTTTGCATTTCTCCAGTACCTCCCCTGTATCTAGTGAAGATTGGAAAATCATCCTCAGAGCATCTGCTATCTCCTCCCTGCCTTCCTTCAGCAGCCTCAGAAACAATCCATCTGGCCCTGGTGACTTATCAATCTTCAAGGCTTTCAACCCTTCGCGTACTTCCTCTCTCTTTATGACTATCCCGTCCAATATTATAACTATCCCATCCAATGTCTCGCAGTGTTCCTCCTGGACTACTATATCTACATCCTCCCTTTCCTTTGTAAACACGGAGACAAAATATTCATTCAAAACTCTTCCCACAACCTCTGTATCTACACACAAGTTTCCATCTTCATCTCTGAAACGTCCCACTTTTTCCTTAACTAACCTTTTAGCATTGATGTATTGGTAAAACGCCTTTGGGTTATCTTTAACTTGCTAATCTTTTTTCATGCTCTCTCTTTGATTTCCTTTTTTACTTCGTCCCTGTACTTCCTATATTCGTCTAGGCTATCTGCAGTGCTTAGTTCTTTGTGCCTATCGTACGCTTTCTTTTTCTGTTTGATCTTCCCCTGTATTCCTCTAGACAGCCAGCGGGGTCTAGATTTGGCAGTACCACTCTTATTTTTGTAGGAGACAATGTCTACTTTGTACAATTAGGATCTCGCTTTTTAGTGCTTCCCACTGGTTTTCCACTGTTTTATCCTCCAGCAGTACTGCCCAGTCGACCTCAGCCAAGTCCCTTCTCATTTCTGCAAAATTCGCCTTCCCCCAGTTCAAGACTTTTACTCCTGCCTCATCTCTGTCCTTTTCCATGGTAGTGCTAAATCTAACTGAATTGTGATCACTGTCCCCGATATGGTTGTCAACTGTCACTCCACCCACTTGCCCTTCTTCGTTCCCCAAGACTAGGTCTAGAATTGCATCTCCTCTCGTTGGGTTTGTCACTAATTGGTTGAAAAAATGTTCCTGGACACACTGCGTGAATTTTTCTCCCTCAGTGCCCCTTATATTGTTTGAATCCCAGTTGATGTTAGGATAGTTGAAGTCTCTTACTATTATTACCCTCTTGTTCTTACAAGCAGAAATTTGCCTACATATTCGTTCTTCTATCTCCCTTTCACTATTTGGGGGTATGTAGTATACTCCCAGTAGTGTGACTGCCCCTTTTTTATTTCTAAGCTCAATCCATAAAGCCTCGTTTGTTGACCCATTTAATATATCATCCCTTCTCACAACTGGAATTGATTCTTTAACCATTAGTGCTATCCCCCCCTCCTTTTTTATCTCCTACTCTATCGTGTCTAAAGACTCTATAACCAGGGATGTTAAGCTCCCCCTCCCCCCCCAAAAAACTTCCGCTCCTCCCCCTTCCCCCACCCACGGGCGAAGGATCCCCTGGAATCATTAAGCAGCCATATTGGGAAAAGGGTGGGGGGAGGGGAGTTCTGTGGGTGGGCTGAATGGTCTCCCTGGCCTGTAATGGCCTTGTGAACCTGCCTGTGTCTGGCACTTGGGTTGAGGCTCTGGCAGCTGAAGGGTTACAAACCGGCTTCGTTTCCAACTGTGGAGAAAAGTAGCCTTGGCCCCCACAGCAAAGTCTCCTGGCAAAGGAGCCTGGCAGAGGAACCTCGATTGTTTCTGGGCCATTATCACACGGTTCAGAGGGTTGTTTTTTTTTGGTTGTTGTTTTTGGAATTATACACCCTTAACCCCTTCACTGCCGGCTGCTGCCTCCTGCTGACACGGGGGTTGGGGAAGAGCTCGGCTCATGTCTCTGCACAGGACCGGGAAAGCGTTGGGAATCCGGCTGCTGTGGTGGGTCTGGAGCCGTAGGTTTAAGATGGGTAGACGGGGTGGAGGCGGGGGGAATGATATGTTGCAGTTTGTTTTCCCTGCCTCCCAGTAATTACCCTCCCCACTATCCTAAAGGAGATGGTCCTCACTGGGGTCAACCCCTCGGACATCTCAGCCAAGTGGCCATTCACTGAGCACGTGTTGAATGTGCTATTTGACTTTGGGTGGCTTCGCAGCTCAGCCGGCCCTCATCCCTTTTCCAGCGAAGGGGACTTTCGTGGGAAGTTTTTTTTTTTACCCTGCCTCTGCCCCAGGAGCACCATAGCTAAACTTAAAGCTACCCACACTGCCGCTCCCACCCCAGCTGGGGTGAACCAACACCATCCAACCCCCCCCCCCGTCCCCCCATCCAGGCAGGCAACGGAATTAAGAATCTGCCAATATACTGGGCTCAGTGATAGCCCAGCACTGCGGGTTGAAGTTGTGGATTTAGAGCGGGTATACTTTCCACCCAGGAGCCTGAGGCTGCACGGTTTCTATACTGGGTGTTGCTGCCCTTGTGTTTGTGTGTGAGGGAGCTGGAGATAGTATTCAGATCAGAACATGACACTGCTTTGCTTTATCATGGAGAACAGCAAAGCGCTTTAATCTGGCCTTGCTACTCAAAAGATGCCCTCTACGCTGTATCCCCTCCTTCTCCTCCTCCTCATTCTTGCTATTTTTTTGTGTGTGCCCCCCACCCCCGCTCAGGCAGTGGCTATTCAACCACAGGTGCTTCACAGCCAAGCCCAATCTACCTCCGCTAGATACTTTTCAACACGAGTCACTGGGCAGCAATCGGGACAGAAACTCGTGACTCCCAGTCCTCAGCAGGGAGGTGTGCGAGGCACACCACAGGCGAGCTCCGCAGGGGAGGGTCTCAGCACAAAGCGCACTTCAGGGACGCTGCTGATTTCATTTGGCAAACATGTACAGAGCTCAGTACGGGGGCACTAGCACGTTGCTTAAAATGTCAGCTTGACTAACCAGATGGCGCTGCCCAATCCCACATCGAGGACTTGAATTTATGACCTGTTGAGGGGGTGCTGCACTGTTGAAGGTGCCAGGTCTTTCAGTTGAGATGTTAAACCAAGGCCCCTTTGGGCAGGTGTTTGAGATCCCGCGGCACTGTTGGACAAGCAGGGAGTTCTCCCGGTGTCCTAGGGCCAGCATTTCTCAAATCAAAACAAAACTGATCAATAGGTTACTTGGCAGCTGCTTGTATTAACTGCATGTGCGTCCTAGAGGGAGAGCTGTGGGCAGTGGGCCCGGTGCATGTGAACAGTTCTGGTCCCCATACATAAGAAGGACATAGAGGCACTGGAGAAGGTACAAAATGAGATTTAGGAGGATGACACCAGAACTGAGGGGTTATATCCGTCAAGAAAGGCCGAACAGCCTGGGGCTATTTTCTCTAGGAAAGAGAAGACGGAGGGGTGACCTGATGGGAGTCAGATCATGAAAGGGTTTTCGATAGGCCCGACGTAGAAATGATTCTCTTGTGGGCGAGAGCAGAACTAGGGCCAGCAGTAGAAGATAGTCACCGATAAACCCAATCGGGAATTCAGGAGGAGCTCCTTTAACTAGAGGGTGTGGAGAATGAGGGAACTCGCTACCACAGGGAGTGGTTGAGGTGAATAGCGTGGATACGTTTTAAGGGGAAGTTTGGATAAACGCAGGAGGATGGAAAGATTGATGGGGTGGGGCAAAGAGGAGTAGGAGACGTGCAGAGCAAAAACACCGTCATTAAGACCTGTTGGGCCGAGAGTTATTCTGAAGCTGTTTCCATTGGGCTTTGTGCCTGTTCCAGGATGTACAGCAGGCTGCCACCAGGGGCCGCTGCCTGCCGGCCGGGCGCCTGTTGATCTGTTTCTGCAACGGCCAACACCCCATCCCGCATGCCAGCTCTGTGTGCGCTGAGCATTTTGGCTCTGTAACCCTCTCAGTGCTGCAGGCTTGCAGCTGGGGGCGAGGCCCAGAGAGGGCGGCCACTGCACGTTTACTGCTGCCCGGTCGGGCTGTGGAGGCAGGAGCCTGTGGGCCACTCAAATACTCGGGGAGTGAGGAGGCTTGTCGTCGGGGATGCAGTCCCGTTGTGGCCTCGTCCGATTGCTGCCACGGTTGGAATTTTAGCTCCGGATTTGCAGCCTTGAAATGAATGCTGATGAGCTCCTGCCATGTAAGGCACACACACACACAGACACACACGCTCCTGCTCCCAGCCAGCGATCTAAAACCAGCGCTGGGGTCCTAACTAACTCGTAGAGCGCCACCCTGCAGATTGGGTGGCCTGCTAATAATTTTACCCCCACCATCACACTGTCATGTTGCTTGCAAAGCCTTCCTGGAGAATTTGCTGTGAACCCCGGCGATTTATCCGGCCGTGGGATGTGTTAATGGCCTGAATTGCACTGCAGCCTTGTCCTGGAAGGTGCTGTCTGCTGAGAGCAAGCTCTGCTGTTAAGGGGATCCCAAACTGAACTCGTCTCGTTGGCTCTGTGGGTCGGTGCCCTGTTTGCTGAGCCACACAGAGTCCAGTGGAAGGTGGAGTGGGGCGCTAGCTCGCTCCTGGGCCCTGTCCTGAGGGAGGCTCCGCCGTCAGCCCGAGTTTGAAATTGGGTTTTCGGGGTGGGAGAGGGGCTTCAGCCTGGGGTCCACTGTTAAGTGTTGTGGGTCACAATGTAATATGTTAAAAGTGGTGTTTTCTTTTTGAGCCTCCTCCAACAGCCTGCCCAGGCAGTGAGAGTGCTGGCTGCTGCTCCTGCTGCTGCTGCTGTGGGCCCAGTTTCCTGCTGGCCTCGCTCCCAGTGTGTCTTCCTGCAGCTGCTGCAGAACTAGCTCCATCCAGTTTGAGGCTCCAGGCTTGCCCATAAATCTCCGGTGTTCCCAGAGTTTTGCAATGGCTGGAAGCACAAAGGCCTGTTTACTTTTCTCTCCCTCCCTCTCTCTCTAGCTCGTTCTTCCCTCCCTGCTTCCCTCTCCCACACTCCCTGTTGCCCGTTGCCTGTCTTTCTCTCTCTCTCTCTCTCTCTCTTTTCACACTCCTCCTCCTCCTCCTCCCCCCACCCATGCTCAGTGGAACAGTGCCACAGGGCGTCTGGAGCTAGTTAAGTTTCTGAAGGAAAGCCAGATTGCTAGACTGGAAGGGACAGCTTCCTCCAAACACGGGGCTGTTTTTGGAGCTGCATCTGGCTTTTCTGTCCCTTTTTACTTTAACCAAAACCATGTCGATAGGGAGGCAGGGTAGTCACGTACAACCAGAGCAGCCTTTGAATCCTTTTTCTTCTCCCTCTCCCCTCACCGCCCCACCTCTTCTGAAGCGTCTTAACTCTGGGAAATGTCTCCTGCGTTGCCCGAAAACCTGGTCTCTTGTATGTGATTGTTTCCCTGCAGTTCCCTGGCAGCAGTGTGTGTGTGTGTAACTGCCCTGCTGAATAATGTGCCTCTCTGTGGCGTAGTGAGCACCACAGACCAGGCGACCCCCATGTTCAGCCTTTGGTCTGGCGGGCCTCGGCCACCCGTTTGAATCCAGATCTGAAGATCGATCTTTGGGCGGTGGTGGCTGGCTGCTCGACTGTGGTGTGCGTCCTGTGGCGCTGCTTGGCAGAGGATTTGATTCTCTTCCTGCCACGTGCTTGTGAGACACACTGTCCAGTTGCAGAACCCTCCCCGCAGTGCGCATTGAGATCAGCTGACGGGACGTGTTAGGGATTGACCTGCTCTCAGACTCTCGGGGTGGCGCTTTTGAAGTTTTGGCGCTTGGGTGCAGACTGATTCCAAAATAGCACCTGAATTATATTGGTCTATTTCAGTGCTGTGCACCCATTCGGCACAACCAGTCCAAACCGGCGTTTATGCTCCACTCGAGCCTCCTCCCACCTTTTTCATCGTCGTATTCCCTTCTCTCTCATATAGTTGTCTCGTTTCCCCTCAAGCTTATCTGTACTATTCACCTCAACCACTCCCTGTGGTAGCAAGTTCCACATTCTCCCCACGCTCCTGGTCACCATATTAGAAAAAGGATATAGGGGCACTAGAGAGGGCGCAGAGAAGATTTACAAGGATGATCCCAGAAACGTGTGGGTATAAATATCACCAATGGATTGACAGGCTGGGTGTCCTCCCTTGGAAAAGGAGGGCTGAGGGTGACCTAATAGAGGTCTTTAAAATTCGGAAAAGGTTTTGATAAGAGCGGATACAGAGAAAACATTTCCTCTCATGGGCAAGAGTAAAACTGGGACCCGTCAATATAAAAATGGTCACCAAAAAAATCCAATTGAGTATTCGGGAGAAAATTCTTTCTGAAGTGTTGTCACTCGAGACTCATTTGGATCTCACCAGACCCAAAATTGAGCTTGATTTAGAACTTAATTTTTATGTAAAGTTTTTCTTTGCATTAAAAGATATTCTTTATCCTATTAGAGAAGGATAATCTGGCACGGTTTGTTAACAGAGCATTTTAAACCACCAGAGTCTCTATTCCACCATCTAAACAATTCAAAATCAAATCTTAAAAAAAGCTATACAGAAATATTTTCTAGTGACATTGAGGTCATTTTTCTAGTAAATTAGAAATATATTCAAAAGTTTTTAAAGAGGTGCCTGTTGGAGTCCGTGTGGTCAAAAGAAGCAGCTTAATTTTTTTTAGAGGTGCCTCTAAGCTCGAGTTAGTGAAAATTCCCCGTGGTAATTAATCCCATCTCTGGACTTGCTCCATCTCGGTGGGCAGGGGACCAGATTCTAGCGCGATTTTCTTCTCAAGCGGGAGGCAAAGCGTTTGTGGAAGCTGGATTTGCCCTGGACATAACCTAGGCTTGAAACCCCGCGACTTTCTTACACTAGGCTGGGGGGGGAAACCAGCAGAGAGACCCTTGTGGCCCCTGTACAGATCGTTTCTCCTGGGCTCCAGCATCCTGAAGCATTTTGTAGCTGGCTAAATACTTCCTCTAAATATAGTCGCCGTCACTGAGGCAAACCGGGCAAGTGGGCAAGATCCCACAAAAGGCGCAGTCGATGTGTGTGTCTGTGGTGGTGGCTGAGGGAGAGACATTGTCCTAGGCTACGTGATATAAGCTGCCTGGGTTCTCAATTGGGAGCAAGCCACATTACCTCAAGGTCAGAAAACTCCCAAATGGCAAATGACGATAGACTTTCCCTTTGTTCCTGTGTATTATTAATCATTTTTTGTTTTATCCGAATATGTTTGTTGCACATACAAGTTTTTTTTTGTCTTTCTCCCTCTGCAGCTCGTTTATCCTGGATGAGTTTAAACGCAAATACTCGAACGAGGACACTCTATCTGTCGCATTGCCGCATTTTTGGGAACATTTCGACAAGGAGGGCTGGTCCATCTGGTACGGCGAGTACAGATACCCCACTGAACTCACCCTGACCTTCATGAGCTGTAACCTGATTTCTGGTAAGGTTCCTCGCTATTCCAGGGCAGAGTTCTCCTGCGCCTCTGAACGCACAGCAGGAGCTGCCTCTCCGCAGCCAGTAAATTACTTTCTAAGGATGTCACGGAGGCCAAACTGGGGCGCGTCAGCAAAACGCGTTGCGTTGAGTTATCAGCCGTGACCCTGTGAGTAGCACACATGCCTCCAAGTCAGCAGATTGTGGGTTCAAATCCCGCTTCTCAAGGCCTTGACCCCGTAATCCTGTCTTGACGTGCCAGTGCTGAGGGGGGGAGTGCTGCACCGTCAGAGGTGCTGTCTTTTGGATGAGATGTTAAACCGCTGCCCGCCCCCTCAAGTGAGTGTAAATGATGCCCGCAGCCACTATTGGGAGAAGGAGCGCGGGGGAGTTCTTCCTGCCGTCCTGGGGCCAATATTTATCCCTCAACCAGTTCCAGAAGCTGATTATCTGGCCGCTGCTTGTGGGAGTTTGCTGCCTGCCAATCGGCTGCAGTGTTTCCCACGTTACAACGGGGACTACGTTTGGAAAGTACTTTGGCTGTAAGGTGCTTTGGAATGTCCTGAAGCTGTGAAAGGCACTACACAGATGAAAGTCTTTTCTCCTTGTATGACCACTGCCAATAGCACCTGTGCCCCTAAGGCCAGGAATGCAGGCTGGTGTGAATCCAGCCTGTTAACCTCCTTGGCAAGTGTGATACCCTCCGCTTGGTGACTGTCGATGCAAACTCACAGGAACAATGATTGGAGCATTGGGAGTGACAACACAGAAACTAGGAGCAGGAGGAGGCCATTCGGCCCTTCGAGCCTGCTCCCCCATTCATTATGATCGTGACTGATCATCCAACTCAATAGCCTGCTCCTGCTTTCTCCCCGTACCCTTTGATCCCTTTTGCCCCAAGAGCTATACCTAACTCCTTCTTGAAAACAGACTGTTTTGGTCTCAACTACTTTCTGTGGTAGCAAATTCCACAGGCTCACCACTCTCTGGGTGAAGAAATTTCTCCTCATTTCAGTCCTAAATGGTCTACCCCATATCCTCAGACTGTGACCCCTGGTTCTGGACTCCCCCCACCATCGGGAACATCCTTCCTGCATCTACCCTGTCTAGTCCTGTTAGAATTTTATAGGTTTCAATGAGATCCCCCCTCGTTCTTCTGAACTCCAGCGAATATAATCCTAACCGACTCAATCTCTCCTCATGCAACCAGAAGGCAGTAACCATCGGAAGAGGCCAAGGGACAGATTAAGTGCAGCTTTGATTAAATGTTGGGGCTGTGCAGTGCCTGACTCTCACCTGTCATGTTGGACTCGAAACGTTAACTCTGTTTCTCTCTCCACAGATGCTGCTGGACCTGTTGGGTTTTTCTAGCACTTGCTGTTTTCGCTTCTCTCTTCCCCCTCTAGTTTGTGCGGTGTTGATTGTTGCTTTGCTGGATTCCCGTTTGACCTGTAACTTCCTCCTGTTTCCAGGTATGTTCCAGCGCCTGGACAAGCTTCGCAAGAACGCTTTCGCCAGTGTGATCCTGTTTGGGGCAAACAACGAGAGCAGCATCTCCGGGATCTGGGTGTTCCGTGGTCACGAGCTTGCCTTCCCGGTACGACCTTTCAGCAGCGTCCTGTTCTGGCTGTTAGCGACGAGGCTGGGTTAGCGCTCTGTGCAGGCTTGTTGCGCTTAACGCTTGCTCGCTGTTGGGGGCAGGTGCAGAATCGTGCATGTCCTCATTTAATAGTTCCTTTGAACCCCCTTTGGCCAGGTCAGGAGACACGTAGCGACCGAGCCACGGGCGTGAGGCTCTCTTGGCTTTTTGCTTCGGTTTGATTCTGGCGGAGTGACTGACCTGTTACATGACCTCCCCGCCCCTAAAGTTGACAGGCTGTAATCTGCGCCAAGCGTACAATTTGATCAGGAGTCGAGAAACTTGGTGACTTTAAGGCGTAGCTTACTAACTCGTGGCTCCTGCCTGAGTGGAGTTTCCCCTCGGGCCTCGGGCCAGCGTCCAGCCTGCTGTCGAACTCGGCTCCCTGCTCCCCGTGCCACTGCTGTCAGCCGCGAGCGAGAGCTCTTCAGGTAACGGTGGGGACCAGGGTTCCTGCTGCCGATCCCCATCCAGTCGCTCCTGCTGAAAAGCGATGCCTTGCCAGGCCGAATGGCCTCTTGATGTTGGCCAGCAGCCTGTAAGCCCCTGGCTGAGCTGGCAGCTTCAGAAGAGGGGAACGGGATAGAGAGTAAGGGGGCTGCGTCGTGGCGGGATTGGCTCGGGTGCTTAATGGGTTTTTCTTTCTCTCTCTCTTTCCCCATTCAGATGTCTGCTGACTGGCAAGTGGACTATGAGTCATACAGCTGGCGGAAGCTGGACGCTGACAGTGAGGAGTGCCGGACAATGGTGAAGGAATACTTCACCTGGGAGGGGGAGTTTAAGCATGTGGGCAAGACCTTCAACCAGGGCAAGATCTTCAAGTGAGCGACAGACTCTGTGCCAGTTCAATACCGGCAGTCCCTTCACCAGACTGCTGACCCCACCCCACTGCACGTGGCAATAACATCGGCTGCTATTTTTAAATCACAGATGCAGAATAAAAAGAAACTTACTTCATTTTTTTGCTGCCTTTTGTCCGTTATGTTCCTTTGGCATCTATGCTGCCAGGACCAAACTCCGGAACTTTGAGCCCATAATCTGAGCCGACGTTCTGTGGCGGCGCTGAGGGAGTGCTGCCTTGCCGAAGGTGTGATGTGACGTCAAACCCGGGCCCTTTTGCCCGCTGGTTCGGGCGGCTGTTGAAAGATTTTTGAGGAGCAGGTTTTTTTCTCTTGATCAATGCTCTTTTTTTCCAAACAAACACCTTCATTCATCTCCTCGCTGGCCCAGAGTTGCCACGAGCGACATTTTGTTCACTGCACTTCAGAGCAATATTGAGATCCCTTCCTGTTTCTATCCCCTCTTCTCCTGTTCTCATACCTCTCACTACTCCTCGACTTTCTTTAGCTTCCTCCAAGCGGCCCATCAATGCACTTGTTGCTGACTCTTTGCCAGAAACGAACTCATCCTACTCTCTCGTTCGCTTGGGACTGTTCTTGCCAGTCCCCCTCCCTGTCCAATTTCCCCCCCACCCCCACACACTTTGTGCTTATACCCTGTGGACTCTGCCAGCAGTTCAGCTTTCACCACAATCCACATCTCCCCCCTCCCAAGTGTCTTGCTCACTTGGGAAAAGGTCCTTGTCATTCATAAGCTTATCGTGGATAATTGATGGTGTTTCTCACGTGTCGGCGCAGACTCGATGGGCTGAAGGGCCTCTTCTGTACTCTGTGATTCTGTGAATTGCATCAAATCATGGGCTTAATGGGAATGTGGTTGACGGATGATGATACCTTCTCCCGAAATGAAGCCCCCTTTCACCTGGCGATACCTTCCTCCACTTAGCCTGTCCAGACTGTCGTGGTGGTGGTGTGCCTCTCATCACCAAATCGCGCCTTGCTCTGTTCCCTTACACCTCTGGCACTTGCTTCCCTTTCAGTATCTCGCCTTGCCCCACCCACCTCGGGCCTCGATTAAAATCGGACTCCGCCCTGCCTCAGCTCCACTGCTGCTGCAGCCCTCGTCTGTGCCCATGTTACTTCTAGACTTGACCATTCCAATTGCTGCTCCCATGGTCTTACCCTCTAAAACTGAAGCCATTCAAAGCTCTAAGATAAAAGCAAAATACTGCGGATGCTGGTAACCTGAAATAAAAACAAAATGTTGGAAAAACTCAGCAGGCCTGACAAATGCTGTCAGATCTGAGTTTCTCCAGCATTACCTGGTTTTGTTTTAATTCAAAGCTCGGCTACCCACGTCCAAGAAGGCACCAAATCCCATTCACACATCACGCCCTGTGCTCACTGACCTATATTGGCTCCTGGTTAAGCAACACCTCGATTTTAAAATTCTCATGCATGTTTTCAAATTGTTCCATGGCTTTGACCCCTCCCAATCTCTGTAACCTCCTCCAGCCCCTACACCCCTCCCTATCTCTGTAACCCCCTCCAGCCCCTACATCCCTCCCTATCTCTGTAACCTCCTCCAGCCCCTACAACCCTCCCGATCTCTGTAACCTCCTCCATCCCCTACAACCCTCCCAATCTCTGTAACCTCCTCCAGCCCCTACACCCCTCCCTATCTCTGTAACCTCCTCCAGCCCCTACAACCCTCCCAATCTCTGTAACCTCCTCCAGCCCCTACAACCCTCCCTATCTCTGTAACCTCCTCCAGCCCCTACAACCCTCCCAATCTCTGTAACCCCCTCCAGCCCCTACACCCCTCCCTATCTCTGTAACCTCCTCCAGCCCCTACACCCCTCCCTATCTCTGTAACCCCCTCCAGCCCCTACACCCCTCCCTACCTCTGTAACCTCCTCCAGCCCCTACAACCCTCCCGATCTCTGTAACCTCCTCCATCCCCTACAACCCTCCCAATCTCTGTAACCTCCTCCAGCCCCTACACCCCTCCCTATCTCTGTAACCTCCTCCAGCCCCTACAACCCTCCCAATCTCTGTAACCTCCTCCAGCCCCTACAACCCTCCCTATCTCTGTAACCTCCTCCAGCCCCTACAACCCTCCCGATCTCTGTAACCTCCTCCATCCCCTACAACCCTCCCAATCTCTGTAACCTCCTCCAGCCCCTACACCCCTCCCTATCTCTGTAACCTCCTCCAGCCCCTACAACTCTCCCTATCTCTGTAACCTCCTCCAGCCCCTACAACCCTCCCAATCTCTGTAACCTCCTCCATCCCCTACAACCCTCCCAATCTCCGTAACCTCCTCCAGCCCCTACACCCCTCCCTATCTCTGTAACCTCCTCCAGCCCCTACAACCCTCCCAATATCTGTAACCTCCTCCAGCCCCTACAACCCTCCCTATCTCTGTAACCTCCTCCAGCCCCTACAACCCTCCCTATCTCTGTAACCTCCTCCAGCCCCTACAACCCTCCCTATCTCTGTAACCTCCTCCAGCCCCTACAACCCTCCCTATCTCTGTAACCTCCTCCAGTCCCTACAACTCTCCCAATCTCTGTAACCTCCTCCAGCCCCTACAACCCTCCCTATCTCTGTAACCTCCTCCAGCTCCTACAACTCTCCCTATCTCTGTAACCTCCTCCAGCCCCTACAACCCTCCCTATCTCTGTAACCTCCTCCAGCCCCTACAACCCTCCCTATCTCTGTAACCTCCTCCAGCCCCTACAACCCTCCCTATCTCTGTAACCTCCTCCAGCCCCTACAACCCTCCCTAACTCTGTAACCTCTTCCAGCCCCTACAACCCTCCCTATCTCCATAACCTTCTCCAGCCCCGACAACCCTCCCAATCTCTGTAACCTCTTCCACTCCCTACAACCCTCCCTATCTCTGTAAGCTCCTCCAGCCCCTACAACCCTCCCTATCTCCATAACCTCCTCCAGTCCCTACGACCCTCCCTATCTCTGTAACCTCTTACAACCCTCCCTGTCTCTGTAACCTCCTCCAGCCCCTACGACCCTCCCTATCTCTGTAACCTCCTCCAGCCCCTACGACCCTCCCTATCTCTGTAACCTCCTCCAGCCCCTACAACTCTCCCTATCTCTGTAACCTCCTCCAGCCCCTACAACCCTCCCATTCTCTGTAACCTCCTCCAGCCCCTACAACCCTCCCAATCTCTGTAACCTCCTCCAGCCCCTACAACCCTCCCAATCTCTGTAACCTCCTCCAGCCCCTACAACTCTCCCAATCTCTGTAACCTCCTCCAGCCCCTACAACTCTCCCTATCTCTGTAACCTCCTCCAGCCCCTACAACCCTCCCATTCTCTGTAACCTCCTCCAGCCCCTACAACCCTCCCTATCTCTGTAACCTCTTCTAGCCCCTACAACCCTCCCTATCTCCATAACCTTCTCCAGCCCCTACAACCCTCCCAATCTCTGTAACCTCTTCCACTCCCTACAACCCTCCCAATCTCTGTAACCTCCTCCAGCCCCTACAACCCTCCCTAATTCTGTAACCTCCTCCAGCCCCTACAACCCTCCCTAACTCTGTAACCTCTTCCAGCCCCTACAACCCTCCCTATCTCCATAACCTTCTCCAGCCCCTACAACCCTCCCAATCTCTGTAACCTCTTCCACTCCCTACAACCCTCCCAATCTCTGTAACCTCCTCCAGCCCCTACAACCCTCCCTATCTCCATAACCTCCTCCAGTCCCTACGACCCTCCCTATCTCTGTAACCCCTTACAACCCTCTATCTCTAACCTCTTCCAGCCCCTACAACCCTCCCTATCTCCATAACCTCCTCCAGCCCCTACAACCCTCCCTATCTTTGTAACCCCCTACAACCCTCCCTATCTCTGTAACCTCCTCTTGCCCCTATAACTCTCCAAGTCTCTAACCTCCACCAGCCCTTACAATCCTCCCTATCTCTGTAACAATCTCCAGCCCCTAAAACCCTCCCTTATCACTGTACCCTCCAGCTCCTACAACACTCCCTATCACTGTAACATCCTCAAGCCCCACAACCCTCTGCGATCTCCACTCCAATTCTGCTCTCTTGAACTTCCCCCGATTTCCATCGCTTCACCATTGGCGGCCGTGCCTTCAGCTGCCTGGGGACTAAGCTCTGGAATTCCCTCCCTAAACCTCTCCATCTCTCTCTCTCTCTCTTCACCCCCCACCCCCACTCTCCTTAAAACCAACCTTTTGGTCACCTGTCCCTAATTCCAAATTGGCTAATGTCAAATCTTTCTCTAAACCTTCTGCCTTATGACATTAAACTACCTTTGCAATGCTATATAGAAGTATTCCTATTGCTCAGTTAATGGCTCACCGTCTTATTTTGCTTCCCCTTTGTGTCGGCCATTCTGATACCGGGCAGGGCCTGTTGATGCTACTCTTCTGATTCCAAGTGAGGTGCAGTTTGCTGATAAGTTTTTTTTTAAAACTTGCATTTATATGTTGCCTTTCACCATCTCAGGGCATCCCAAAGTGCTTCGCAGCCAATGCACTTTAGGAGCGTGGTCATTCTTGTCATGTAGGAAATGTAGCAACCAATTTGCTCACAGCAAGCTCCCATAAACTGTGATAATGAGCAGATTATCTGTTTGTCATGTTGGCTGAGGGATGATTATGGCCCAGGACACTGGGGGGGGGGGGGGTGGGGGGGAGGGGGGGGTGGTGAAGGACTGCCCTGTTCATCCTCCATCTGTTCATGCCTGCCTCACGAGGGCACCTCAGTTTAATGCCTCATCCGAAAGGTGGAACCTCTGACGATGCAGCCAGCCTCTGCCCTCGGGAAGGAGACGGTGTTGGTGCCATGGTAATGCCACTGGACTAGTAATCCAGAGACCCCAGGCTCATGCTTTGGGGATGTGGGTTCAAATCTCACCGTGGGTAGCTGGTGGAATTTAAATTCCAAGTCAATTTTAGAAAAAAAAACTGGAATATAAAAGTCTCGGTAATGGTGACCATGAAGTGCACCATCGATTTGTTGTAAAAAAAAAACCATCTGGTTCACTCGTGTGGAAATAAGGAAATCTGCCATCCTTACCCGGTGCTGTGCCTACATGTGACTCCAGCTCCTACAACTCTCCCTATCACTGTAACGTCCTCCAGCCCCTCAACCCTCCACAACCTCCACTCCAATTCTGTTCTCTTGACCACCCCCCCGATTTCCATCGCTCCACCATTGGCGGCCGTGCCTTCAGCTACCTGGGGACTAAGCTCTGGAATTCCCTCCCTAAACCTCTCCATCTCTTTCCCCCCAACCTTGGACTCTCCTCACAGAGCAATGTGGTGGAGCCTTAACTGCCCCTCTGAAATGGCCCCAGCAAGCCACTCAGTTCAAGGGCAATTAGGGATGGACGACAGATGCTGGGCCTTGTCCATGATGCCCACATCCCATGAACAAAATAAGAAGTACTGGCGCTTGGGAGTGTCATCCTGTATTTTGTGCTCACGTAAGCCTCGGAAGGCATGCCCTCCTAACTCGGGCGAGCGCTGCCCACTGAGCTGCAGGTGACGGACAAACGTAACCGCGTGCGAAGTTTTGAGGTTTGAAATGAATGAGCTTGAGATAATTCTAGGCAGGCTTGAGATGTAGGGTGTGTCGGCAAAGGTGAGGGGGGGTTGACCTGAATTGGAGCACGGTTGGCTTTCAGCTGTTTTATTTTTGTTTTCGCAGGACAGTAAGAAAATCTTTTTTGTGTTCAGCAGTACGTGTGGAGGAGGGAGAAGAGAATGTAGGCGTGGAGTTCAGTGCAGCAAACAGGCAAGACAGGTCAAGACACTTTGAAGGAATAGAGCATAGCAAGTCCTAAACAGAAATACCCGGAAAAACTCAGCAAGTCTGGCAGCATCGGCGGAGAAGAGCACAGTCGATGTTTCGAGTCCTCAGTCATGACTGAGGACTCGAAACGTCAACTGTGCTCTTCTCCGCCGATGCTGCCAGACTTGCTGAGTTTTTCCAGCCAGACTTGCCGTGTTTTTCCAGGTATTTCTGTTTCTGTTTTTGTTTTGGATTTTTAGCATCCACAGTTTTTTGTTTTTATAGCAAGTCCTACGTCAGGGTGGATAGTAGTGTTAAGGAAAAGGGATAAAGGGCACTGTGGGATAATTGGATCAGACCTACAGTGTGTACGTACGAAAACCATTGATGAGAGTCGAGAAACCTGAATCACGAACTGAAGTAGGGATATGTCTGGTCTCGGTACCAGAGTTGGTTATATTACCGGACGAGCAATCCAGAGGTCTGGACTGATGACCCAGGAACACAAGATCAAATCCCGCCAAAGGCAGCTGGGGAATTTAAATACTAGTCCCGGTAACGGTGACTGTGAAACTACTGGATTGTGGTAAACCTGATTCACCGACGCCAATCGGCAGAGGAAATCTGCTGTCCTCATCCAGTCTGTTCCCGTATGTTCGAACATAAGGAGGCCATTCGGCCCCTCGAGCCCGCTCCACCATTTGGTCAGATCTTGGCTGGCGTGACACTAGCTTCCACTCCACATTCCTGCCTGCCAACGCCCCCCAACAAAATCCTTAACTTCAAGAATCTGCCCATCTCAGCCTCAGCTATCCCAGCCTCCACTGCTCTTTGGGGGTAGAGAATTTCCATTCACGGCCCTCACAGAATAACTTCCCCCCCCTCGCCGCCGTCTTAAAAGGGGTCCGACCCCCTTATTCTGAAATTGCCCCCCGGTTTTAGATTCACCCTCGAGGGGAAACATTTTCTCAGCATCCACCCTGTCAAGCCCCCCTCAGAAGCTTACATATTTTATCAAGACCAATGCTCATTTTTCTGAACTCCCATGAATTATACGCACAGCCTTTCCCTCACAAGATAACTCATTCTTCCCAGGAATCAGCCTGGTGAACCTGCTCTGAACCACCTCCAAATGCAAGTATATCCCTCCTTAAGTAAGGATATCAAAACTGTACACAGTACTCCAGGTGCGACCCCACCAATGCCCTGTACAGTTGTAGCAAGACTTCACTATTTCTATACTCCATTCCCCTTGCGATAGAGGTCAGCATTCCATTTGCCTTCCTAATCACTTGCTGTACCTACACGCTAACTTTTTTGCGATTCATGCACAAGGACACCCAGATCCCTCTGCACTGCAGCATTCTGCAGTCTCTCTCCATTTAAATAAGATTGCGCTTTTCTATTCTTCCTACCACAGTGCATATTTTTCCACATTAAGGCTCTGCCAAATATTTGCCCACTCACTTAACCTATCTATAATCCCTTTGCAAACGCTGTGCCCTCCTCACTACTTGCTTTCCCACCTATCTTTCTATTGGCAGTAAATTTGGCTGCAATACCTTCACCCAAGTCATCAGCATAGATTGTAAGCAGTTGAGGCCCCAGCACTGATCCCTGTGGCACCCCACTTGTTGCCAAATTGAAAATGACTCCAGACCCATAGAAAAGCCCTGGGTAGACCCCCACCTGGAGTTCCAGGGAGCAGCTCTGGGCACCACACCTTAGGAAGGATATATCGACCTTGGAGGGAGCGCAGTGTAGATTCACCAGAACGATACCTGGACTCCCAAGAGTTAAATTACAAGGAGAGATTACTCAAACTAGGGTTGTATTCCCTAGAGTTTAGAAGGTCAAGAGGTGATTGGTTGGAAGTTTTCAAGAGATTAAGAGGAGTAGATAGAGGGAAACTATTCCCACTGGTCGGTGAGTCTAGGACTAGGGGGACAGAGTCTAAAAATGAGAGCCAGACCTTTCAGGAGTGAGATTAGGAAACACTTCCACACCCAAAGGGTGGGAGAAGTTTGGAAACTCTCTCCCACAAATGGCAACCGATGCCAGACTAATTAATTTTAAATCTGAGATTGATGGATTTTTGTTATCCGAAGGTGTTAAGGGACATGGTTGCAGATCAGCCTCGATCCCATTGGATGGTGGAACAGACTCAATGGGCTGAACGGCCTCCCTGGTGTTCCCCTACGTTTTTGAAATTGGTGCTTTTTAATGGTGGGAGAGCAGGTAGGGTCGGTGGTTTTTTTATATGGAAGGTCGCTGAATATGAACGTTGGGAAGCGTTGTTGAACTGGTCAAGGAGCGTGATTAATAACCACAGCTGGACAATTACACACAGTTCCGGGCATCACATTGTCGGATAATGGAGCCACCAGATTGCCAGGGAGGAGGAGTTTGGGATAATTGGGGTTGGAACAGGGAAGATTAAAGATGTAACAGTGATCTGGAAAACGATGAAGGATTTTGAGAGTATCCACGGCAAAGGATTATTTCAAGTGATTGGTGAATGGGTAATGAGGGGGCAGGGACTGAGGGTCATGAGAGTAAGGGGTGGTTAGAAGGCGATTTGATACAGAAGAACTGGAACATGGAATGTTCCACCACAGGAGGCCATTAGAGTAGGGCAGAGACTAAATCGGGCAATTGGATACAGAACAGAAAAGCAACAACAAAAGGACAGGGAAAGTCGGAGAAACTAGGCATAAACGTCAACAGCTCCAACTGAAGAGCTAGCAAGGGCACAAAGGGCAGAATGGCCCTTTGGCGTAGCTGTACGCCCTGTCGTCTCAGCTCCTTAAATCATTTGGTTTCGCCGGAAATCCCGTGCCTGTCCACCTTTGGTGTAAGGTGTGCCGCACACGGGATTGATAAACTAAATCTGTGGCAACAGGATTGGTGTCAATTTGCCACCATTGCGCCAATTCAGAGCACTCTGTATACCACATAGTGGCACATAAAGCTGGTGCCTAGCGCCTGAACAGCTGTCTCATCCGATGAGATGAAAATTTCGGTACGGTAGCTGGTATTATTGATGCCTGTTATTGGTAAGTGCCACGCACTGCATGGGGACTGAGATGGAGCTCAACACATGGCTTCCAAAGAGTTTAACGCAGTTGAGCCGCGGTAGTAGTGTCACTGGGCTACTCACCCGGAGTAGCCCAGGGGACACGGGGTTCAAATCCTACCACGGCAGCTGGTGGAACTTAAATTCAATTCATAAACCTGGAATTGAAAGCGAGTCTCAGTGATGGTGACCATAACAACGATCGTCGTCAAAAAACCCACGTGTTTCACCGGTGCCCCTTTAGGGGAAGGAAATCTGCCATCTTTACCCGGTCTGGGCCGACACGTGACACCAGACCCCACAGCGACGTGGTTGACTCTTAACTGCCCCCCTCTGACATAGGCCGAGCGAGACACTCAGTTCAAGGGGCGATTAGGGATGGGCAACAAATGCTGGGCCTGGTCAGAGAGGCCCACACCCCCTGTGAAAGAATGAATTTAAAAAAAAACAAAGGAGAACTGATAAAAGCTCCAGTACTATCTTTCCTCGGTTTAAAATGCACAATGCCACTCAAGGGAGGCCATCGTTTGCAACAATGGACGTTTATATAGCGCCTTAAACACAGACCAACATTGCAAGGTGCGTCACAGAAGTGTACTGAGGGGTAAGAGTACAGACATCGGCCAGAGCCAGAGAGAGTAATATTAGGGGAGGTTGAAAGACCACCCAGGTGTGAGGTGCTGACAGGTAATGTAACTAAAACCAGAGAACAGATATAAATTACTGCTTCGCACGTTCCACGTTTTAAACAACAACCTGCAGCCGCGCTGGTTATTGATGTCCTATAGGCTATATTGAACACCAGGGCCTTGTGTCTCCACATGTGTCTCCATGGTTACAAGGTGGGCCTGACTTGCACAATCATCAGTAAATACTGATTAACTTCCATGGTGCCAGTTGCCACTTCTCAACCGTTTTTGTTTACTCCTCTGGCGTTTGCAAAACCGGGCAACGCAAATAGTAAGTGTTCTGCTTCTTAGTGCGACCGTGTCCAGTGGTATCGGAATGGTTCGGGCAGCCCTTTGCCACCACTTGACGTGTTCTGGCGGTGAGCGGGACAGCCGTTTTGCGAGTGTTCCTGCAGCCCAGAGACCAGTGGAAGCAGTCAGGGTTAATCGGAGTGGGGTGGTGGGGGGCCGTTTACAGAATGGTTACAGTGCAGAAGGAGGCCATTCGGCCCGTCGTGTCTGCGCCGTCTCTCCGATTGTGCAGCTCACCGAGTGCCTCTCCTCCCCCTAACCCTGCACGTTCCCCCTTGTGAAATCACAGCCCTAATTCCCTCTCGATTGAACCTGCCCCCGCCACACTCTCTGGCAGCGCATTCCAGACCCTAACCCTAACCACTCGCTGCGTGAAAAAGTTTTCTTCTCATATCACTTTTGCTTCTTTTGCCCAGTCGCTTTAACTCTGGGCCCTCCTGTTCTCGATCCTTCCAGTGGGTACAGTCTCTCCCTACCTACTCCGTGTGGACCCCTCCTGGTATTGAACACCTCTTACCAAATCTCCTCTTAACCTTCTCTTCTCCAAGGAAAACAGCCCCAGCTTCTCCAACCTACCTTCATAACTGAAGTTCCTCATCCCTGGAACCATTCTCGTAAATCTCCTCTGCCCTCTCTCCAACGCCTTCACATCCTTCCTAAAGTGTGGTGCCCCAGAACTGGATGCGATACTCCAGCTGAGGCCAAACCAGTGCCCTATATTCTATGAATTGTTGGAAGAGTTTATTTTTTTTCCCCCTTGTAAGATTCAGACTTCAGTGTCCTCTCACTGTTAGCTCTGGGGGTGGAAGAGAGGGCCAGAGTCTGCTGGAGGCTTAGGCCACTTAACCTCATCTGCCTCATTGTCTCTGCAATATTTTCCCCCTATATAATGCGTCTGCTCAATAAGAACAACAAACACCGACAGTCACTTAAATGGGTGGTTTTCTTGTTAGGAGGTTGGTGTTTCACTGTCAGATTCCGTCTGTTGGCCCAACCAGGATTTGAGGTTAACAGAGTTCAGATGCCGACTGGATTGAACTCAATGCCCTGTCGCTGGGAGTTGAGCAAACCTGTCGTAAATAATCTGCTGTTCTTTTTTACTAACAGGCAGCTTGAGGTTCACTCTTGATCAGGCACAACTTAGAATTATCAGAAAGGAAAGCATGATTTTCTTTAAAAAAAAGTAAATAAATAAATGTTCGGGATTAAGGTCATCAGGTTTTAAGTTACAGCCCCAAAGGAACACGAGAGAAGCAGATTTGTTGCTGACAGACAGCAGGTTGTGGATGGGGAAGCTTTATGTGGTGTGGTTATAGCCAAGCCCTGCATATTCAATGCACAATCTTCAAGCTTGCTCATGTTCACTGTGTTCAACATAACCTTGTTGCTCTTGTACTCTAAGCCAATTGGAACGTGTTGGCAGCACACAGCAAGCCTGCCTGTCTGCAATATAGGGCAACAGGTTAATGTTTTGGGTGAAAACCCTTACTGCAGGAAAAGAATGAGCCTCTTTAAGGACTTTGGATAATGGTAGAGGTGGAAGGGGGTTAAGAGAGAAGCGTGTGAAAAGTCCCTCCTGACTGGAGGAGGAACAGGGGATTAGGCCGCAAGGTAGGGCAGTGACACTGGCTCTAAAGCCGTGCCTGGTCAACCTCCAGGCCAGAGGAGGAAGTTGTCCCTGGAAGCTGGTAAGGGCACGGGTAGGAGGCCGGGAAGGGTGTGGAGGGAGGTCTCGGGATCGCCGGTCTGGTGATGTTGGGCTCAAGACTACAACCGGTCCGTGGTCTTGTCCGGTGAGCACGGCGTTCTCTCTGAACCTCCCCCTCACACGGAGAGCAGGGCGCGGGACCCCTCGCCGGGCAGCAGGGATAGAGGTGAATGACCTTGGGAGAATGCGAGGGGGGGGGCAGAGGCTGGAGTGAATGGGAAAATGAGCGAGGGGGAAACACAGATGCGGTGGGCTCCCTGCCAAAGTTAGAGGGAAAAGATCGGCGCTAGCCAATCACGCTGTCAATGACAGGAAGTGAACCACTTAACTGCGCGGGCTTGCATTTAGATAGCGCCTTTCACAACCTCAGGACGTCCCAAAACGCTTTGCGGCCAACGGAATACTTTTCGAAGCACAGTCGCTGTTGTAATGTAGGGAAACACTGCAGCCGGTCTGCGTACAGCAAGATCCCACAAACCGCAACGTGGCAATGACCCAGGTCACCTGCTATTTAGCGAACGTTGGTTTGAGGGTTGCACATTGGCGTCAGGAAACCATTCTTCTGCCAGGGATCTTTTTCCGTCCACCTGAGAGGGGAGATGGGGCCTTAGTTTAAGGTCTTACCCATAACGGGCACCCCTGACAGAGCAGCACTCCTTCAGTGGTAAGCTGAAGTGTCAGGCTGGTTTTTGCATTTTGCTCAATTCTAGTGGGACTTGAGCTCACAATCCTTGCGCTCCCGGCTAAGAGTGCTACCCTGTCCACCACAGACGATAGCTGGTGCTGTGGGTCGGGGAGACTCTGCCATCATCGTGAGGGCAGAAGTGTGGGAAAATATGGGTGCTCAGAGGCCAAGATCCCATCAATCTCTGCTGACGGACAACAACGGACTCATTATATCAGATTGGACACAGAAAGGGATGGATCGACAGTTTATCTCTTTTTGGTGATGCTGGTAGAGAGAGGAATGTTAGCCAGGAACACCAGGAGTGCACCTGGCTCTTCCAGCAGAGCCATGGGATCTTTAACATCCATCCTGAATATGGTGACGGGCGGGGGCCTCGCACTAAGATCTCATCTCTCTGATGGCATCTCTTACAATACAGTCTTCTGCCATTACTGTACTGGAGTGTCAGCTGAGCTATGGGGAGATGTTGGTGGCGTAGTGGTAATGTCACTGGACTAGTGATCCAGAGACCAAGGATAATGCTCTGGGGGCGTGGGTTCAAATCTCACTCACAGCTGCCAGTGGAATTTAAATTCAATGAATAAATCTAGGATTGAAAGCAAGTCTCAGTCACGGTGACCATGACAACTATCATCGATTGTTGTAAAAAACCCATCTGGTTCATGAGTGTCCCCATTAGGGAAGGAAATCTGCTGTCCTTACCTGATCTGGGCCTACATGTGATTCCAGACCCACAACAATGTGGTTGACTCTTAGCTGCCCCCTGAAATGGGTGAGCACGGGGCAGTTAGGGATGGGCATGCTTGCTGTCCTTACCAGCAAGGCCCACATCTCATGAGAGAATTTTTTAAAAAGTGAAGCCTCTGGAATGTACCTCAAAATCCAGACCATGACCTTTATGTACATGGGAGGGGAATTGAGGGTGATCTGAACTCAGACAGCAATCGTCACTATCCCGGCCCAGACGGCACTGAGGCCAATTCTTGCCCTGAGTGACAGCAGCCAATTCAGCACAGGAGCCTGTTTGGAGCCCGAGGCCTCCTACACGACTCAGGACTATGTTGCACGTTCCACTAACAATGGCAGGGGAGGCCCTGTGCACCCTCAGCCCCGTTGGGGTTGGGAGCAGGAACGGAGAGTCACCTTTATACAACATCTAACCTGGTAAAGGAAAGTACCTGAACATACAAATTAGGAAGCAGGATTCGGCCCCTCGAGCCTGCTCCGCCATTACAGTAAAATCTGATCGTAACCTTAACCCCACGTTCCTGCCGACCCCTGATAACCTTTCACCCCCTTGTTAATCAAGAATCTATCCACCTCTGCCTTAAAAATATTCATAGGTTCTGCTTCCACCGCCTTTTGAGGAAGAGAGTTCCAAAGACTCGCGACCCTCAGAGAAAAAAATTCTCATCTCCGTCTTCAATGAGCGACCCCCTTATTCTTAAACAGTGACCCCCCTAGTTCTAGATTCTCCCACAAGAGGAAACATCCTCTCCACATCCACCCTGTCAAAACCCCTCAGGATCTTAAAGGTTTCAATCAAGTCGCCTCTCACTCTTCTAAACTCCAGCGGATACAAGCCTAACCTGTCCAACCTTTCCTCATAAGACAACCCACCCACATTCTCTGAACTGCTCCTAATGCATTTACATCTTTCTTTAAATAAGGAGACCAATACTGTGCACAGTACTCCAGAAGTGGTCTCACTAGTGCCCTGTACAACTGAAGCATAACCTCCCCACTTTTGTATTCAATTCCCCTCGCAATAAATGATAACAATCCATTAGCTTTCTTAATTATCTGCTTTACCTTTTCTGCATACTAACCTTTTGTGATTCATGCACTAGGACGCCCAGATCCCTCTGCATCTCAAGAGCTCTGCAACCTCTCACCGTTTAGATAATATGCTTCTCTTTTATTCTCCCCGCCAATATGGACAATTTGACACTTTCTCACGTTATACTCCATTTGCCAGACCTTTGCCCACTCACTTTACGTCTCTATGTCCCTTTGTAGACTCCTTATGCCCTCTTCACATCTTACTTTCCTACCTATCTTTGAGTCATCAGCAAATTTAGCCACCATTCCTTCATCCAAGTCATTTAAATAAACTGTAAAAAGTTGAGGCCCCAGCACTGACCCCTGTGGCACACCACTCGCCACATCCTGCCAACCAGAGCGATTACACGGGGCTATTACGGCATGAGATACAGATTTAAGGAGCATCTTAAAGGAGGAGAGAGAGAGAGAGAGGCGCAGAGGGGGTTTAGGGAGGGAATTCCAGAACTTAGGGCCCCCCCAGGCAGCTGAAGGCACGGCCGCCAACGGTGGAGCGATGGGAAATCGCGGCTGTGTAAAAGAGTCCAGAGTTGGAAGGGTTGCGGAGATCTCGAAGGGTTGTCAGGGAGGAGGGTGGGGGGGGGGGGGTCAGAGAAATTGGGGTGGGGGGGAAAGGGCCAGGCAGAGATTTGAAAAGAAGGGTGAAAATTTTAAAATCGAGGCGTTCCCCGGACTGGCAGCCGTGACAGGTCAGAGAGCAGAGGAGGTGACGATAGGAGGGTCGGTAGCTGGCTTGTGCCTGAATCCTTACCTAGCCAGCCCATGAAACACCCAGTTCTAGAAACCAGGCCGATTTACGCAGGAGCAGTGGAGCGTGGGCTAGCGTGGATTAGTTACAGGCTTTGTTTATCAGGAAAATTAAACTCTTCCTTTGTGCCGTGTTAAGTTGACACTGGTTCCGATTCCTTTGTGTGATAGCCAATCCCATGCCCTCGTTTCCAAGTCTTACAATAAGTTAGTAAAGAGAGTCCCACTGGGATTGACGCTGAAGCTTTAACCTGGGAACATTAGCCAGGCTAGATTCTTTCACACATGTAACTATTCGGGCTCCTCCACCCACTCATAAAGGTGCTTTGCTGACTCGAAGCCGAGTAAACCTGAAGTTATAAATGCCACATTTTTTTTCAGTGTCAGACACTCAGCGGTGCCTTAAAGGGAAAGGCCATGACCACTTTGTCTCAGAATGTGGGCATTGTTTTCAAAATTTGTTGCCCATCCCTAATTGCCCCCTCGAGAAGGTGGTGGGGGGTGAGCCGCCTTCTTGAGCCGCTGCAGTCCCCGTGTGGTTTTAGGTACACCCGCGGCGCTGTCAGGGAGGGAGCTCCAGGATTTTGACCCAGCCGACAGTGAAGGAACGGCCGATATGTTTCCAAGTCAGGATGGCGAGTGGCTCGGGGAGGGGGACTTGCGGGTGGTGGTGGTGTTCCCCATGCGTCTGCTGCCCTCGTCCTTCTGGATGGTCGAGGTCGCGGGTTTGGAAGGCGCTGTCGAAGGAGCCCTGGGGAGTTGCTGCAGTGCATCTTGTAGGTGGAGTGCACACTGCTGCTACTGTGCGTCGGTGGTACATGGTACACAGGTAGCCTTTTTATCACGTTGCTGTTTGCGGGATCTTGCTGTGCACAACTTGGCTTCTGTATTTCCTACATTACGCCAGTGAGCACACTTTAAAAAAAAAACTAATTGGTTGCCTGTAAAGCGTAACAGGGCATCCCAGGGTTGTGAAAGGCGCTATATAAATGTCTTATCAAGCTGGCCTTCAGTTGTGAAAGTAATTTTGAAGTTATTTTGCCGACCTCCAATTTCCCCTGCTGATGAGCCGGACTCTGGCGCATCAACTCCTGATGTCCTCCGCCAACCCGCCCGAGTCGCCACCCTCGCTAGTGAGCTGGGATAACGAGGATTATCAGTTGTGGAAAGTTAAGGTCTTCACTGACACAAATTCGGGAAGGGTTGGGGTACCTGCTCTTTAGATTTTCTTCCCTTGTAAACATGCGATCTTTATTTTGCAGAGCATTTGTGCAACATGTTGGGTTAAACCCTCCGAGAGTGTCAGAGAACTCACTTTAGCTATTATCGATGACATTATAGCAGGACACTTGGGAAAAATTCAAGGTAATCAGGCAGAATCGACAATGTTTTGTGAAAGAGAAATCATTTTTAAACAATTTATCGAAGTTCTTTGAAGAAGTAGCATGTGCTGTGGATAAAGGGGAACCGGTGGATGTGCTGTACTTCGATTTCCAGAAGGCATTTGATAAGGTTCCACATCAAAGGGTAATGCAGAAAATAAAAGCTCATGGTGTAGGGGGTAACATATCAGCAAGTGTTTTCTATAATGGGTGTTTTCTATAACAGGTGTGTTCTAGATCAGGTGTGTTCTATAACGGGTGTGTTCTATAACGGGTGTGTTCTATAACAGGCGTGTTCTATAACGGGTGTTTTCTATAACAGGAGTGTTCTATAACGGAAGTGTTCTATAACAGGTGTGTTCTATAACGGGAGTGTTCTATAACGGGAGTGTTCTATAACAGGAGTGTTCTATAACGGGTGTGTTCTATAACGGGTGTGTTCTATAACGGGTGTGTTCTATAACGGGTGTGTTCTATAATGGGTGTGTTCTATAACAGGAGTGTTCTATAACAGGTGTGTTCTATAACAGGTGTGATCTATAACGGGAGTGTTCTATAACGGCTGTGTTCTATAACGGGTGTGTTCCATAACGGGTGTGTTCTATAACGGGTGTGTTCTATAACAGGTGTGTTCTGTAACGGGTGTGTTCTATAACAGGTGTGTTCTATAACAGGTGTGTTCTATAACGGGTGTGTTCTATAACAGGAGTGTACTATAACAGGTGTGTTCTATAACGAGTGTGTTCTATAACAGGAGTGTTCTATAACGGGTGTGTTCTATAACGGGAGTGTTCTATAACGGGAGTGTTCCATAACAGGTGTGTTCTATAACAGGTGTGTTCTATAACAGGTGTGTTCTATAACGGGAGTGTTCTATAACGGGTGTGTTCTATAACGGGTGTGTTCTATAACGGCTGTGTTGTATAACGGGTGTGTTCTATAACGGATGTGTTCTATAACAGGTGTGTTCTATAACAGGAGTGTTCTATAACGGGTGTGTTCTATAACGGGTGCGTTCTATAACGGGTGTGTTCTATAACGGGAGTGTTCTATAACGGGTGTGTTCTGTAACGGGTGTGTTCTATAACGGGAGTGTTCTATAACGGGAGTGTTCTGTAACGGGTATGTTCTATAACGGGTGTGTTCTATAACGGGTGTGTTCTATAACGGTTGTGTTGTATAACGGGTGTGTTCTATAACGGGAGTGTTCTATGACGGGTGTGTTCTATAACTGGAGTGTTCTATAACAGGTGTGTTCTATAAAGGGAGTGTTCTTATACAGGAGTGTTCTATAACTGGAGTGTCCTACAACAGGTGTGTTCTATAATGGGAGAGTTCTATAACGGGAGTGTTCTATAACGGGAGTGTTCTTATACAGGAGTGTTCTATAACGGGAGTGTTCTACAACAGGTGTGTTCTATAACAGGAGTGTTCTATAACGGGAGTGTTCTGCAACAGGTGTGTTCTATAACAGGTGTGTTCTATAACGGGAGTGTTCTATAACGGGTGTGTTCTATAACGGGAGTGTTCTATAACGGGAGAGTTCTACAACAGGTGTGTTCTATAACGGGTGTGTTCTATAACGGGTGTGTTCTATAACAGGTGTGTTCTATAACGGGTGTGTTCTATAACGGGTGTGTTCTATAACTGGAGTGTTCTATAACGGGAGTGTTCTATAACGGGAGTGTTCATTAATGGGTGTGTTCTATAACGGGTGTGTTCTATAACGGGTGTGTTCTATAACGGGAGTGTTCTATAACAGGTATGTTCTATAACGGGAGTGTTCTATAACGGGTGTGTTCTATAACGGGAGTGTTCTATAACGGGTGTGTTCTATAACGGGAGTGTTCTATAATGGGAGTGTTCTATAACAGGTATGTTCTATAACGGGAGTGTTCTATAACAGGTATGTTCTATAACGGGAGTGTTCCATAACGGGTGTGTTCTATAACGGGAGTGTTCTATAACGGGTGTGTTCTAATAACGGGTGTGTTCTATAACGGGTGTGTTCTATAACGGGTGTGTTCTATAACAGGTATGTTCTATAACGGGAGTGTTCTATAACGGGAGAGTTCTATAACGGGTGTGTTCTATAACGGGAGTGTTCTATAACGGGAGTGTTCTGTAACGGGTGTGTTCTATAATGGGTGTGTTCTATAACGGGAGTGTTCTATAACGGGTGTGTTCTATAACGGGAGTGTTCTATAATGGGAGTGTTCTATAACAGGTATGTTCTATAACGGGAGTGTTCTATAACAGGTATGTTCTATAACGGGACTGTTCCATAACGGGTGTGTTCTATAACGGGAGTGTTCTATAACGGGTGTGTTCTAATAACGGGTGTGTTCTATAACGGGTGTGTTCTATAACGGGTGTGTTCTATAACAGGTATGTTCTATAACGGGAGTGTTCGATAACGGGTGTGTTCTATAACAGGAGTGTTCTATAACGGGTGTGTACTATAACAGGAGTGTTCTGTAACGGGTGAGTTCTATAATGGGTGTGTTCTATAACAGGAGTGTTCTATAACGGGTGTGTACTATAATGGAGTGTTCTGTAACGGGTGTGTTCTGTAATGGCTGTGTTCTATAACGGGAGTGTTCTATAACAGGTGTGTTCTATAACAGGTGTGTTCTATAACGGGAGTGTTCTATAACAGGAGTGGTCTGTAAAGGGTGTGTTCTGTAATGGGCGTGTTCTATAACAGTTGTGTTCTATAACGGGAGTGTTCTATAACGGGAGTGTTCTATAACAGGAGTGTTCTATAACGGGTGTGTTCTGTAACGGGAATGTTCTATAACAGGAGTGTTCTGTAACGGGAGTGTTCTATAACGGGTGTGTTCTATAACGGGTGTGTTCTATAACGGGTGTGTTCTATAACGGGTGTGTTCTATAACGGGAGTGTTCTTTAACGGGAGTGTTCTATAACGGGTGTGTTCTGTAACGGGAGTGTTCTTTAACGGGAGTGTTCTGTAACGGGTGTGTTCTATAACGGGTGTGTTCTGTAAAGGGTGTGTTCTATAAAGTGTGTGTTCTATAACAGGAGTGTTCTATAACGGGTCTGTTCTATAACGGGTGTGTTCTATAACGGGATTGTTCTATAACAGGTGTGTTCTATAACGGGAGTGCTCTTATACAGGAGTGTTCTATAACTGGAGTGTTCTACAACAGGTGTGTTCTATAATGGGAGTGTTCTATAACGGGAGTGTTCTATAACAGGACTGTTCTTATACAGGAGTGTTCTATAACGGGAGTGTTCTACAACAGGTGTGTTCTATAACAGGAGTGTTCTATAACGGGAGTGTTCTACAACAGGTGTGTTCTATAACAGGTGTGTTCTATAATGGGAGTGTTCTATAACGGGTGTGTTCTATAAAGGGAGTGTTCTATAACGGGAGTGTTCTACAACAGGTGTGTTCTATAACGGGTGTGTTCTATAACAGTTCTGTTCTATAACAGGTGTGTTCTATAACGGGTGTGTTCTATAACGGGAGTGTTCTATAACAGGTGTGTTCTATAACGGGTGTGTTCTATAACGGGTGTGTTCTATAACAGGTGTGTTCTATAACGGGTGTGTTCTATAACAGGTGTGTTCTATAACTGGAGTGTTCTATAACGGGAGTGTTCTATAACGGGTGTGTTCTATAACGGGAGTGTTCTATAACAGGTATGTTCTATAACGGGAGTGTTCTATAACGGGTGTGTTCTATAACGGGAGTGTTCTATAACGGGTGTGTTCTATAACAGGTATGTTCTATAATGGGAGTGTTCCATAACGGGTGTGTTCTATAACGGGTGTGTTCTATAACGGGTGTGTTCTATAATGGGTGTGTTCTATAACAGGTATGTTCTATAACGGGAGTGTTCTATAACGGGAGTGTTCTATAACGGGTGTGTTCTATAACGGGAGTGTTCTATAACGGGAGTGTTCTATAACGGGTGTGTTCTATAACGGGAGTGTTCTATAACGGGTGTGTTCTATAACGGGTGTGTTCTGTAATGGGTGTGTTCTATAACGGGAGTGTTCTATAACAGGAGTGTTCTATAACGGGTGTGTACTATAACAGGAGTGTTCTGTAACGGGTGTGTTCTGTAATGGGTGTGTTCTATAACGGGAGTGTTCTATAACAGGTGTGTTCTATAACAGGTGTGTTCAATAACGGGAGTGTTCTATAACAGGAGTGGTCTGTAAGGGGTGTTTTCTGTAATGGGTGTGTTCTGTAACAGGTGTGTTCTATAACGGGAGTGTTCTATAATGGGAGTGTTCTATAACGGGTGTGTTCTATAACGGTTGTGTTCTATAACGGGAGTGTTCTATAACAGGTGTATTCTATAACGGGTGTGTTCTATAACGGGTGTGTTCTATAACAGGTGTGTTCTATAACGGGTCTGTTCTATAACGGGTGTGTTCTATAAAGGGTGTGTTCTATAACAGGAGTGTTCTATAACGGGTGTGTTCTATAACGGGTGTGTTCTATAAAGGGTGTGTTCTATAACAGGTGTGTTCTATAACGGGTGTGTTCTATAACGGGAGTGTTCTATAACGGGTGTGTTCTATAACGGGTGTGTTCTATAACGGGAGTGGTCTATAACGGGTGTGATCTATAACAGGTGTGTTCTATAACGGGACTGTTCTATAACGGGAGTGTTCTATAAGGGGTGTGTTCTATAACAGGAGTGTTCTAAAATGGGTGTGTTCTATAACGGGTGTGTTCTATAACAGGTGTGTTCTATAACGGGTGTGTTCTATAACGGGTGTGTTCTATAACAGGTGTGTTCTATAACGGGTGTGTTCTATAACGGGTGTGTTCTATAACGGGTGTGTTCTATAACGGTTGTGTTCTATAACGGGTGTGTTCTATAACGGGAGTGTTCTATAATGGGTGTGTTCTATAACGGGAGTGTTCTATAACAGGTGTGTTCTATAACGGGAGTGTTCTTATACAGGAGTGTTCTATAACTGGAGTGTTCTAGAACAGGTGTGCTCTATAATGGGAGTGTTCTATAATGGGAGTGTTCTATAACGGGAGCGTTCTATAACGGGACTGTTCTTATACAGGAGTGTTCTATAACGGGAGTGTACTACAACAGGTGTGTTCTATTACAGGAGTGTTCTATAACGGGAGTGTTCTACAACAGGTGTGTTCTATAACAGGTGTGTTCTATAACGGGAGAGTTCTATAACGGGTGTGTTCAATAAAGGGAATGTTCTATAACTGGAGTGTTCTACAACAGGTGTGTTCTATAACGGGTGTGTTCTATAACAGTTCTGTTCTATAACAGGTGTGCTCTATAAAGGGTGTGTTCTATAACGGGAGTGTTCTATAACAGGTGTGTTCTATAACGGGAGTGTTCTGTAACGGGTGTGTTCTATAACAGGTGTGCTCTATAACGGGTGTGTTCTCTAACAGGTGTGTTCTATAACGGGTGTGTTCTATAACGGGAGTGTTCTATAACGGGAGTGTTCTATAACGGATGTGTTCTATAACGGGAGTGTTATATAACGGGAGTGTTCTACAACAGGTGTGTTCTATAACGGGTGTGTTCTATAAGAGTTCTGTTCTATAACAGGTGTGTTCTATAACGGGTGTGTTCTATAACGGAAGTGTACTATAACAGGTGTGTTCTATAACGGGAGTGTTCTGTAATGGGTGTGTTCTATAACAGGTGTGTTCTATAACGGGTGTGTTCTATAACAGGTGCGTTCTATAATGGGTGTGTTCTATAACGGGAGTGTTCTATAACGGGTGTGTTCTATAACGGGTGTGTTCTATAACAGGTGTGTTCTATAACGGGTGTGTTCTATAACTGGAGTGCTCTATAACGGGAGTGTTCTATAACAGGAGTTTTCTATAACGGGTGTGTTCTATAACGGGTGTGTTCTATAACGGGTGTGTTCTATAACGGGTGTGTTCTATAACGGGAGTATTCTATAACAGGTATGTTCTATAACGGGAGTGTTCTATAACGGGAGTGTTCTATAAAAGGTATGTTCTATAACGGGAGTGTTCTGTAATGGGTGCGTTCTATAACAGGTGCGTTCTATAATGGGTGTGTTCTATAACGGGAGTGTTCTATAACGGGTGTGTTCTATAACGGGTGTGTTCTATAACAGGTGTGTTCTATAACGGGTGTGTTCTATAACTGGAGTGCTCTATAACGGGAGTGTTCTATAACAGGAGTGTTCTATAACGGGTGTGTTCTATAACGGGTGTGTTCTATAACGGGTGTGTTCTGTAACGGGTGTGTTCTATAACGGGAGTATTCTATAACAGGTATGTTCTATAACGGGAGTGGTCTATAACGGGAGTGTTCTATAAAAGGTATGTTCTATAACGGGAGTGTTCTATAACAGGTATGTTCTATAACGGGAGTGTTCTATAACGGGTGTGTTCTATAACGGGAGTGTTCTTTAACGGGAGTGTTCTATAACAGGTATGTTCTATAACGGGAGTGTTCTATAACAGGTATGTTCTGTAACGGGAGTGTTCCATAACGGGTGTGTTCTATAATGGGAGTGTTCTATAACGGGTGTGTTCTATAACGGGAGTGTTCTATAACAGGTATGTTCTATAACGGGTGTGTACTATAACAGGAGTGTTCTGTAACGGGTGTGTTCTGTAATGGGTGTGTTCTATAACGGGAGTGTTCTATAACAGGTGTGTTCTATAACAGGTGTGTTTTATAATGGGAGTGTTCTATAACAGGAGTGGTCTGTAAGGGGTATGTTCTGTAATGGGTGTGTTCTATAACAGGTGTGTTCTATAACGGGAGTGTTCTATAATGGGAGTGTTCTATAACAGGAGTGTTCTTTAACGGGAGTGTTCTGTAACGGGTGTGTTCTGTAACGGGAGTGTTCATTAACGGGAGTGTTCTGTAACGGGTGTGTTCTATAACAGGAGTGTTCTGTAAAGGGTGTGTTCTATAAAGGGTGTGTTCTATAACAGGAGTGTTCTATAACGGGTGTGTTCTATAACGGGTGTGTTCTATAACGGGAGTGTTCTATAACGGGAGTGTTCTATAATGGGTGTGTTCTATAACGGGAGTGTTCTATAACGGGTGTGTTCTATAACGGGTGTGTTCTATAACGGGTGTGTTCTATAACGGGTGTGTTCTATAACTGGAGTGTTCTATAACGGGAATGTTCTATAACGGGAGTTTTCTGTAATGGGTGTGTTCTATAACGGGAGTGTTCTATAATGGGTGTGTTCTATAACGGGTGTGTTCTATAACGGGTGTGTTCTATAACGGGAGTGTTCTATAACAGGTATCTTCTATAACGGGAGTGTTCGATAACGGGTGTGTTCTATAACGGGAGTGTTCTATAACGGGTGTGTTCTATAACAGGAGTGTTCAATAACGGGAGTCTTCTATAACAGGTATGTTCTATAACGGGAGTCTTCTATAACAGCTATGTTCTATAACGGGAGTGTTCCATAACGGGTGTGTTCTATAATGGGAGTGTTCTATAACGGGTGTGTTCTATAACGGGTGTGTTCTATAACGGGTGTGTTCTATAAAGGGTGTGTTCTATAACGGGTATGTTCTATAACGGGTATGTTCTATAACGGGAGTGTTCTATAACAGGTGTGTTCTATAACGGGTGTGTTCTATAACGGGTGTGTTCTATAATGGGAGTGTTCTAATGCGGGTGTGTTCTATAACGGGTGTGTTCTATAATTGGTGTGTTCTATAACGGGTGTGTTCTATACCAGGAGTGATCTATAACAGGTGTATTCTATAACGGGTGTGTTCCATAAAGGGTGTGTTCTATAACGGGTGTGTTCTATAACAGGATTGTTCTATAACGGGTGTGTACTATAACAGGAGTGTTCTGTAACGGGTGTGTTCTGTAATGGGTGTGTTCTATAACGGGAGTGTTCTATAACAGGTGTGTTCTATAACAGGTGTGTTCTATAACGGGAGTGTTCTATAACAGGAGTGGTCTGTAAGGGGTGTGTTCTGTAATGGGTGTGTTCTATGACAGGTGTGTTCTATATCGGGAGTGTTCTATAACGGGAGTGTTCTATAACAGGAGTCTTCTATAACGGGTGTGTTCTATAACGGGTGTGTTCTATAACGGGAGTGTTCTATAACAGGTGTGTTCTATAACGGGTGTGTTCTATAATGGGTGTGTTCTATAACGGGTGTGTTCTATAACAGGTGTGTTCTATAACGGGTGTGTTCTATAACGGGAGTGTTCTATAACGGGTGTGTTCTATAACGGGTGTGTTCTATAACAGGTGTGTTCTATAACGGGTGTGTTCTATAACTGGAGTGCTCTATAACGGGAGTGTTCTATAACAGGAGTGTTCTATAACGGGTGTGTTCTATAATGGGTGTGTTCTATAACGGGTGTGTTCTATAACGGGTGTGTTCTATAACGGGAGTGTTCTATAACAGGTATGTTCTATAACGGGAGTGTTCTATAACGGGAGTGTTCTATAAAAGGTATGTTCTATAACTGGAGTGTTCTATAACAGGTATGTTCTATAACCGGAGTGTTCTATAACGGGTGTGTTCTATAACGGGAGTGTTCTTTAACGGGAGTGTTCTATAACAGGTATGTTCTATAACGGGAGTGTTCTATAACAGGTATGTTCTATAACGGGAGTGGTCCATAACGGGTGTGTTCTATAATGGGAGTGTTCTATAACGGGTGTGTTCTATAACGGGAGTGTTCTATAACAGGTATGTTCTATAACGCGAGTGTTCTATAACGTGAGTGTTCTATAACGGGATTGTTCTATAACGGGAGTGTTCTATAACGGTTGTGTTCTATAACGGGTGTGTTCTATAACGGGAGTGTTCTATAACAGGTGTGTTCTATAACAGGTGTGTTTTATAATGGGAGTGTTCTATAACAGGAGTGGTCTGTGAGGGGTATGTTCTGTAATGGGTGTGTTCTATAACAGGTGTGTTCTATAACGGGATTGTTCTATAACGGGAGTGTTCTATAACAGGAGTGTTCTTTAACGGGAGTGTTCTGTAACGGATGTGTTCTGTAACGGGAGTGTTCTTTAACGGGAGTGTTCTGTAACGGGTGTGTTCTATAACAGGAGTGTTCTATAACGGGTGTGTTCTGTAAAGGGTGTGTTCTATAAAGGGTGTGTTCTATAACAGGAGTGTTCTATAACGGGTGTGTTCTATAACGGGTGTGTTCTATAACGGGTGTGTTCTATAACGGGTGTGTTCTATAACAGGAGTGTTCTATAACAGGTATGTTCTATAACGGGTGTGTTCAAAAACGGGTGTGTTCTATAACGGGTGTGTTCTATAACGGGAGTGTTCTATAACGGGAGTGTTCTATAACAGGAGTGTTCTGTAACGGGTGTGTTCTATAACCGGTGTGTTCCATAACGGGTGTGTTCTATAACGGGAAGATTCTATAACGGGTGTGTTCTATAACGGGAGTGTTCTATAACAGGTGTGTTCTATAACGGGAGTGTTCTATAACGGGAGTGTTCTGTAACGGGTGTGTTCTATAACAGGTGTGTTCTATAACGGGTGTGTTCTATAACGGTAGTGTTCTATAACGGGAATGTTCTATAACGGGTGTGTTCTATAACTGGAGTGTTCTATAACGGGAGTGTTCTATAATGGGAGTGTTCTATAACGGGTGTGTTCTATAACGGGTGTGTTCTATAACGGGAGTGTTCTGTAACAGGTATGTTCTATAACGGGTGTGTTCTATAACAGGTATGTTCTATAACGGGAGTGTTCTATAATGGGTGTATTCCATAACGGGAGTGTTGTATAACGGGAGTGTTCTATAACACGTATGTTCTATTACGGGAGTGTTCTATAACAGGTATGTTCTATAACGGGAGTGTTCTATAACAGGAGTGTTCTATAACGGGTGTGTTCTATAACGGGAGTGTTCTATAACAGGAGTGTTCTATAACGGGTGTGTTCTATAACGGGTGTTTTCTGTAACGGGTGTGTTCTATAACAGGTGTGTTTTATAACGGGTGTGTTCTACAACGGGAGTGTTCTATAACAGGAGTGTTCTATAACGGGTGTGTACTATAACAGGAGTGTTCTGTAACGGGTGTGTTCTGTAATCGGTGTGTTCTATAACGGGAGTGTTCTATAACAGGTGTGTTCTATAAAAGGTGTGTTCTATAACGGGAGTGTTCTATAACAGGAGTGGTCTGTCAGGGGTGTTTTCTGTAATGGGTGTGTTCTGCAAGAGGTGTGTTGGATAACGGGAGTGTTCTATAACGGGAGTGTTCTATAACGGGTGTGTTCTATAACGAGTGTGTTCTATAACGGGAGTGTTCTATAACAGGTGTGTTCTATAACGGGTGTGTTCTATAACGGGTGTGTTCTATAACGGGTGTGTTCTATAACGGGTGTGTTCTGTAACGGGTGTGTTCTGTAACGGGACTGTTCTATAACGGGAGTGTTCTGTAACGGGAGTGTTCTGTAACGGGTGTGTTCTATAACGGGTGTGTTCTATAACGGGAGTGTTCTATAACGGGTGTGTTCTGTAACGGGTGTGCTCTATAACGGGTGTGTTCTGTAACGGGAGTGTTCTTTAACGGGAGCGTTCTGTAACGGGTGTGTTCTATAACAGGAGTGTTCATTAACGGGTGTGTTCTGTAAAGGGTGTGTTCTATAAAGGGTGTGTTCTATAACAGGAGTGTTCTATAACAGGAGTGTTCTATAACGGGTGTGTTCTATAACGGGAGTGTTCTATAACGGGTGTGTTTTGTAACGGGTGTGTTCTGTAACGGGTGTGTTCTGTAACGGGACTGTTCTATAACGGGAGTGTTCTGTAACGGGAGTGTTCTGTGACGGGTGTGTTCTATAACGGGTGTGTTCTATAACGGGAGTGTTCTATAACGGGTGTGTTCTGTAGCGGGTGTGTTCGATAACGGGTGTGTTCTATAACGGGAGTGTTCTGTAACGGGTGTGTTTTATAACGGGTGTGTTCTATAACGGGTGTGTTCTATAACGGGAGTGTTCTATAACGGGAGTGTTCTATAACGGGTGTGTTCTATAACGGGTGTGTTCTATAACAGGAGTGTTCTATAATGGGTGTGTTCTATAACTGGTGTGTTTTATAACAGGTGTGTTCTATAACAGGAATGTTCTATAACGGGTGTGTTCTATAACGGGTGTGTTCTACAACGGGTGTGTTCTATAACGGGTGTGTTCTATAACGGGTGTGTTCTATAACAGGAGTGTTCTATAACGGGTGTGTTCTATAACGGGTGTATTCTATAAAGGGTGTGTTCTATTACAGGTGTGTTCTATAACGGGTGTGTTCTATAACGGGTGTGTTCTATAACGGGAGTGTTCTATAACAGGTGTGTTCTATAACAGGTGTGTATTATAATGGGAGTGTTCTATAACACGAGTGGTCTGTAAGGGGTATGTTCTGTAATGGGTGTGTTCTATAACAGGTGTGTTCTATAACGGGAGTGTTCTATAACGGGAGTGTTCTATAACAGGAGTGTTCTTTAACGGGAGTGTTCTGTAACGGGTGTGTTCTATAACAGGAGTGTTCTATAACGGGTGTGTTCTGTAAAGGGTGTGTTCTATAAAGGGTGTGTTCTATAACAGGAGTGTTCTATAACGGGTGTGTTCTATAACGGGTGTGTTCTATAACGGGTGTGTTCTATAACGGGAGTGTTCTATAACGGGAGTGTTCTATAACGGGAGTGTTCTGTAACGGGTGTGTTCTATTACCGGTGTGTTCCATAACGGGTGTGTTCTATAACGGGAGTGTTCTATAACGGGAGTGTTCTATAACGGGAGTGTTCTATAACGGGTGTGTTCTGTAACGGGAGTGTTCTTTCACGGGAGTTTTCTGTAACGGGTGTGTTCTATAACAGGAGTCTTCTATAACGGTTGTGTTCTGTAAAGGGTGTGTTCTATAAAGTGTGTGTTCTATAACAGGAGTGTTCTATAACGGGTCTGTTCTATAACGGGTGTGTTGTATAACGGGAGTGTTCTATAACGGGTGTGTTCTATAACAGGTGTGTTCTATAACGGGTCTGTTCTATAACGGGTGTGTTCTATAAAGGGTGTGTTCTATAACAGGAGTGTTCTATAACGGGTGTGTTCTATAACGGGTGTATTCTATAAAGGGTGTGTTCTATAACAGGTGTGTTCTATAACGGGTGTGTTCTATAACGGCAGTGTTCTATAACGGGTGTGTTCTATAACGGGTGTGTTCTAAAACGGGGGTGGTCTATAACGGGTGTGTTCTATAACAGGTGTGTTCTATAACGGGACTGTTCTATAATGGTAGTGTTCTATAAGGGGTGTGTTCTATAACAGGAGTGTTCTATAACGGGTGTGTTCTATAACGGGTGTGTTCTATAACAGGTGTGTTCTATAACGGGTGTGTTCTATAACGGGTGTGTTCTATAACAGGTGTGTTCTATAACGGGTGTGTTCTATAACAGGAGTGTTCTATAACGGGTGTGTTTTATAACGGGAGTGTTCTATAATGGGTGTGTTCTATAACAGGTGTGTTATATAACGGGAGTGTTCTATAACGGGAGTGTTCTATAACAGGAGTGTTCTATAACGGGTGTGTTCTATAACAGGTGCGTTCTATAACGGGAGTGTTCTATAACGGCAGTGTTTTATAAGAGGAGTGTTCTATAACGGGTGTGTTCTATAACAGGTGTGTTCTATAACAGGTCTGTTCTATAACGGGTGTGTTCTATAACGGGTGTTTTCTATAACAGGAGTGTTCAATAACTGGAGTGTTCTATAACGGGTGTGTTCTATAACGGGTGTGTTCTATAAAGGGTGTGTTCTATAACAGGTGTGTTCTATAACGGGTGTGTTCTATAACGGGTGTGTTCTATAACAGGTGTGTTCCATAACGGGTGTGTTCTATAACAGGAGTGTTCTATAACAGGAGTGTTCTATAACAGGTGTGTTCTATAACAGGTGTGTTCTATTACGAGTGTGTTCTATAACGGGAGTGTTCTATAACAGGTGTGTTCTTTAACGGGAGTGTTCTTATACAGGAGTGTTCTATAACTGGAGTGTTCTACAACAGGTGTGTTCTATAATGGGAGTGTTCTATAACGGGAGTGTTCTATAATGCGAGTGTTCTTATACAGGAGTTTTCTATAACGTGAGTGTTCTACAACAGGTGTGTTCTATAACAGGACTGTTCTATAACGGGAGTGTTCTACAACAGGTGTGTTCTATAACAGGTGTGTTCTATAACGGGAGTGTTCTATAACGGGTGTGTTCTATCACGGGAGTGTTCGATAACGGGAGTGTTCTACAACAGGTGTGTTCTATAACGGGTGTGTTCTATAACAGTTCTGTTCTATAACAGGTGTGTTCTATAACGGGTGTGTTCTATAACGGGAGTATTCTATAACAGGTGTGTTCTATAACGGGTGTGTTCTATAACGGGAGTATTCTATAACAGGTGTGTTCTGTAACGGGATTGTTCTATAACAGGAGTGTTCTGTAACGGGTGTGTTCTATAACATGTGTGTTCTATAACGGGTGTGTTCTATAACGGGAGTGTTTATAACGGGTGTGTTCTATAACGGGTGTGTTCTATAACAGGGGTGTTCCATAACGGGTGTGTTCTATAACGGGTGTGTTCTATAACTGGAGTGTTCTATAACGGGAATGTTCTATAACGGGAGTGTTCTATAATGGGTGTGTTTCACAACGGGAGTGTTCTATAATGGGTGTGTTCTATAACGGGTATGTTCTATAACGGGTGTGTTCTATAACGGGAGTGTTCTATAACGGGAGTCTTCTATAACAGGAGTGTTCTATAACGGGTGTGTTCTATAACGGGTGTGTTGTATAACGGGAGTGTTCTATAACAGGTGTGTTATATAACGGGTGTGTTCTGTAACAGGTGTGTTCTATAACGGGTGTGTTCTTTAACGGGTGTGTTCTATAACGGGAGTTTTCTTTAACAGGAGTGTTCTGTAACGGGTGTGTTCTGTAACGGGAGTGTTCTTTAACGGGAGTGTTCTGTAACGGGTGTGTTCTATAACAGGAGTGTTCTATAACGGGTGTGTTCTGTAAAGGGTGTGTTCTATAAAGGGTGTGTTCTATAACAGGAGTGTTCTATAACGGGTGTGTTCTATTACGGGTGTGTTCTATAACGGGAGTGTTCTATAACGGGTGTGTTCTATAAAGGGTGTGTTCTATAACAGGAGTGTCCTATAACGGGTGTGTTCTGTAACGGGTGTGTTCTATAACGGGTGTGTTCTATAACGGGTGTGTTCTATAACGGTTGTGTTCTATAACGGGTCTGTTCTATAACAGGTGTGTTCTATCATGGGTGTGTTCTATAACGGGAGAGTTCTATAACAGGTGTGTTCTATAACGGGAGCGTTCTTATACAGGAGTGTTCTATAACTGGAGTGTTCTAGAACAGGTGTGCTCTATAATGGGAGTGTTCTATAACGGGAGCGTTCTATAACGGGACTGTTCTTATACAGGAGTGTTCTATAACGGGAGTGTTCTACAACAGGTGTGTTCTATTACAGGAGTGTTCTATAACGGGAGTGTTCTACAACAGGTGTTTTCTATAACAGGTGTGTTCTATAACGGGAGTGTTTATAACGGGTGTGTTCTATAAAGGGAATGTTCTATAATGGGAGTGTTCTACAACAGGTGTGTTCTATAACGGGTGTGTTCTATAACAGTTCTGTTCTATAACAGGTGTGTTCTATAACGGGTGTGTTCTATAACGGGAGTGTTCTATAACAGGTGTGTTCTATAACGGGAGTGTTCTGTAACAGGTGTGTTCTATAACAGGTGTGTTCTATAACGGGTGTGTTCTATAACAGGTGTGTTCTATAACGGGTGTGTTCTATAACGGGAGTGTTCTATACCGGGTGTGTTCTATAACGGGTGTGTACTATAACGGGAGTGTTCTATAACGGGAGTGTTCTATAACAGGTATGTTCTATAACGGGTGTGTTCTATAACAGTTCTGTTCTATAACAGGTGTGTTCTATTACGGGTGTGTTCTATAACGGAAGTGTTCTATAACAGGTGTGTTCTATAACGGGAGTGTTCTGTAATGGGTGTGATCTATAACAGGTGTGTTCTATAACGGGTGTGTTCTATAACAGGTGTGTTCTATAACGGGTGTGTTCTATAACGGGAGTGTTCTATAACGGGTGTGTTCTATAACGGGTGTGTTCTATAACAGGTGTGTTCTATAACGGGTGTGTTCTATAACTGGAGTGCTCTATAACGGGAGTGTTCTATAACGGGAGTGTTCTATAACGGGTGTGTTCTATAACGGGTGTGTTCTATAACGGGTATGTTCTATAACGGGTGTGTTCTATAACGGGAGTGTTCTATAACAGGTATGTTCTATAACGGGAGTGTTCTATAACGGGAGTGTTCTATAAAAGGTATGTTCTATAACGGGAGTGTTCTATAACAGGTATGTTCTATAACGGGAGTGTTCTATAACGGGTGTGTTCTATAACGGGAGTGTTCTTTAACGGGTTTGTTCTATAACAGGTATGTTCTATAACGGGAGTGTTCTATAACAGGTATGTTCTGTAACGGGAGTGTTCCATAACGGGTGTGTTCTATAATGGGAGTGTTCTATAACGGGTGCGTTCTATAACGGGAGTGTTCTATAACAGGTATGTTCTATAACGGGACTGTTCTATAACGGGAGTGTTCTATAACGGGATTGTTCTATAACGGGAGTGTTCTATAACGGTTGTGTTCCATAACGGGTGTGTACTATAACGGGAGTGTTCTATAACGGGTGAATTCTATAACGGGTGTGTTCTATAACAGTTCTGTTCTATAACTGGTGTGTTCTATAACGGATGTGTTCTATAACGGGTGTGTTCTATAACGGGTGTGTTCTATAACAGGTGTGTTTTATAACAGGTGTGTTCTATAACGGGTGTGTTCTATAACGGGTGTGTTCTATAACGGGAGTGTTCTATAACGGGTGTGTGCTATAACAGGAGTGTTCTGTAACGGGTGTGTTCTGTAATGGGTGTGTTCTATAACGGGAGTGTTCTATAACGGGAGTGTTCTATAACAGGTGTGTTCTTTAACGGGAGTGTTCTGTAACGGGTGTGTTCTGTAACGGGAGTGTTCATTAACGGGAGTGTTCTGTAACGGGTGTGTTCTATAACAGGAGTGTCCTATAACGGGTGTGTTCTGTAATGGGTGTGTTCTATAAAGGGTGTGTTCTATAACAGGAGTGTTCTATAACGGGTGTGTTCTATAACGGGTGTGTTCTATAACGGGAGTGTTCTATAAGTGGAGTGTTCTATAATGGGTGTGTTCTATAACGGGAGTGTTCTATAAAGGGTGTGTTCTATAACGGGTGTGTTCTATAACGGGTGTTTTCGATTACGGGTGTGTTCTATAACTGGAGTGTTCTATAACGGGAATGTTCTATAACGGGAGTGTTCTATAATGGGTGTGTTCTATAACGGGAGTGTTCTATAATGGGTGTATTCTATAACGGGTGTGTTCTATAACGGGTGTGTTCTATAACGGGAGTGTTCTATAACAGGTATGTTCTATAACGGGAGTGTTCTATAACAGGAGTGTTCTATAACGGGAGTGTTCTCTAACAGGTATGTTCTATAACGGGAGCCTTCTATAACAGGTATGTTCTATAACGGGAGTGTTCCATAACGGGTGTGTTCTATAATGGGAGTGTTCTATAATGGGTGTGTTCTATAAAGGGTGTGTTCTATAAAGGGTGTGTTCTATAACGGGTGTGTTCTATAACGGGTATGTTCTATAACGGGAGTGTTCTATAACAGGTGTGTTCTATAACGGGTGTGTTCTATAACGGGTGTGTTCTATAACGGCAGTGTTCTATAACGGGAGTGTTCTATAACGGGTGTGTTCTATAACGGGTGCGTTCTATAATTGGTGTGTTCTATAACGGGTGTGTTCTATACCAGGAGTGTTCCATAACAGGTGTGTTCTATAACGGGTGTGTTCTATAACGGGTGTGTTCTATAACGGGTGTGTTCTATAACAGGAGTGTTCTATAACGGGTGTGTACTATAACAGGAGTGTTCTGTAACGGGTGTGTTCTGTAATGGCTGTGTTCTATAACGGGAGTGTTCTATAACAGGTGTGTTCTATAACAGGTGTGTTCTATAACGGGAGTGTTCTATAACAGGAGTGGTCTGTAAGGGGTGTGTTCTGTAATGGGTGTGTTCTATGACAGGTGTGTTCTATAACGGGTGTGTTCTATAACGGGAGTGTTCTATAACAGGAGTCTTCTATAACGGGTGTGTTCTATAACGGGTGTGTTCTATAACGGGAGTGTTCTATAACAGGTGTGTTCTATAACGGGTGTGTTCTATAACGTGTGTGTTCTATAACGGGTGTGTTCTATAACGGGAGTTTTCTTTAACGGGAGTGTTCTGTAACGGGTGTGTTCTATAACGGGAGTGTTCTTTTACGGGAGTGTTCTATAACGGGTGTGTTCTATAACAGGAGTGTTCTATAACATGTGTGTTCTGTAAACGGTGTGTTCTATAAAGGGTGTGTTCTATAACAGGAGTGTTCTATAACGGGTGTGTTCTATAACGGGTGTGTTCTATAACGGGAGTGTTCTGTAACGGGTGTGTTCTATAACGGGTGTGTTCTATAACAGGTGTGTTCTATAACAGGTGTGTTCTATAATGGGAGTGTGCCATAACGGGAGTGTTCTATAACGGGAGTGTTCTGTAACGGGTGTGTTCTATAACGGGTGTGTTCTATTACGGGTGTGTTCTATAACGGTTGTGTTCTATAACGGGTGTGTTCTATAACGGGAGTGTTCTATAACGGGTGTGTTCTATAACGGGAGTGTTCTATAACAGGTGTGTTCTATAACGGGAGTGCTCTTATACAGGTGTGTTCTATAACTGGAGTGTTCTACAACAGGTGTGTTCTATAATGGGAGTGTTCTATAACGGGAGTGTTCGATAACGGGACTATCCTTATACAGAAGTGTTCTATAACGGGAGTGTTCTACAACAGGTGTGTTCTATAACAGGAGTGTTCTATAACGGGAGTGTTCTACAACAGGTGTGTTCTATAACAGGTGTGTTCTATAACGGGAGTGTTCTATAACGGGTGTGTTCTATAAAGGGAGTGTTCTATAACGGGAGTGTTCTACAACAGGTGTGTTCTATAACGGGTGTGTTCTATAACAGTTCTGTTCTATAACAAGTGTGTTCTATAACGGGTGTGTTCTATAACGGGAGTGTTCTATAACAGGTGTGTTCTATAACGGGAGTGTTCTGTAACGGGTGTGTTCTATAACAGGTGTGTTCTATAACGGGTGTGTTCTATAACAGGTGTGTTCTATAACGGGTGTGTTCTATAACGGGAGTGTTCTATAATGGGAGTGTTCTATAACGGGTGTGTTCTATAACGGGAGTGTTCTATAACGGGAGTGTTCTACAACAGGTGTGTTCTATAACGGGTGTGTTCTATAACAGTTCTGTTCTATAACAGGTGTGTTCTACAACGGGTGTGTTCTATAACGGGAGTGTTCTATAACAGGTGTGTTCTATAACGGGAGTGTTCTGTAACGGGTGTGTTCTATAACAGGTGTGTTCTATAACGGGTGTGTTCAATAACAGGTGTGTTCTATAACGGGTGTGTTCTATAACGGGAGTGTTCTATAATGGGTGTGTTCTATAACGGGTGTGTTCTATTACAGGTGTGTTCTATAACGGGTGTGTACTATAACTGCAGTGCTCTATAACGGGAGTGTTCTATAACGGGAGTGTTCTATAACGGGTGTGTTCTATAATGGGTGTGTTCTATAACGGGTATGTTCTATAACGGGTGTGTTCTATAACGGGAGTGTTCTATAACAGGTATGTTCTATAACGGGAGTGTTCTATAACGGGAGTGTTCTATAAAAGGTATGTTCTATAACGGGAGTGTTCTATAACAGGTATGTTCTATTACGGGAGTGTTCTATAACGGGTGTGTTCTATAACGGGAGTGTTCTTTAACGGGAGTGTTCTATAACAGGTATGTTCTATAACGGGAGTGTTCTATAACAGGTATGTTCTATAATGGGAGTGGTCCATAACGGGTGTGTTCTATAATGGGAGTGTTCTATATCGGGTGTGTTCTATGACGGGAGTGTTCTATAACAGGTATGTTCTATAACGTGAGTGTTCTATAACGTGAGTGTTCTATAACGGGATTGTTCTATAACGGGAGTGTTCTATAACGGTTGTGTTCTATAACGGGTGTGTTCTATAACGGGAGTGTTCTATAACAGGTGTGTTCTATAACAGGTGTGTTTTATAATGGGAGTGTTCTATAACAGGAGTGGTTTGTAAGGGGTATGTTCTGTAATGGGTGTGTTCTATAACAGGTGTGTTCTATAACGGGAGTGTTCTATAACGGGAGTGTTCTATAACAGGAGTGTTCTTTAACGGGAGTGTTCTGTAACGGGTGTGTTCTGTAACGGGAGTGTTCTTTAACAGGAGTGTTCTGTAACGGGTGTGTTCTATAACAGGAGTGTTCTATAACGGGTGTGTTCTGTAAAGGGAGTGTTCTAAAAAGGGTGTGTTCTATAACAGGAGTGATCTATAACGGGTGTGTTCTATAACGGGTGTGTTCTATAACGGGAGTGTTCTATAACGGGTGTGTTCAATATCGGGTGTGTTCTATAACAGGAGTGAACTATAACAGGTATGTTCTATAACGGGTGTGTTCTATAACGGGTGTGTTCCATAACGGGTGTGTTATATAACGGGAGTGTTCTATAACGGGTGTGTTCTATAACGGGAGTGCTCTGTAACGCGTGTGTTCTATAACGGGTGTGTTCCATAACGGGTGTGTTCTATAACGGGAGTGTTCTATAACGGGTGTGTTCTATAACGGGTGTGTTCTATAACGGGAGTGTTCTTATACAGGAGTGTTCTATAACTGGAGTGTTCTACAACAGGTATGTTCTATAATGGGAGTGTTCTATAACGGGAGTGTTCTATAACGGGAGTGTTCTTATACAGGAGTGTTCTATAACGGGAGTGTTCTACAACAGGTGTGTTCTATAAAGGAGTTTTCTATAACGGGAGTGTTCTACAACAGGTGTGTTCTATAACGGGTGTGTTCTATAACAGTTCTGTTCTATAACGGGTGTGTTCTATAACGGGAGTGTTCTATAACGGGAGAGTTCTATAACAGGTGTGTTCTATAACGGGAGTGTTCTGTAACGGGTGTGTTCTATAACAGGTGTGTTCTATAACGGGTGTGTTCTAAAACGGTAGTGTTCTATAACGGGAGTGTTCTATAACGGGTGTGTTCTATAACGGGAGTGTTCTATAACGGGTGTGTTCTATAACGGGTGTGTTCTATAACAGGGGTGTTCCATAACGGGTGTGTTCTATAACGGGTGTGTTCTATAACTGGAGTGTTCTATAACGGGAATGTTCTATAACGGGAGTGTTCTATAATGGGTGTGTTTCACAACGGGAGTGTTCTATAATGGGTGTGTTCTATAACGGGTATGTTCTATAACGGGTGTGTTCTATAACGGGAGTGTTCTATAACGGGAGTCTTCTATAACAGGAGTGTTCTATAACGGGTGTGTTCTATAACGGGTGTGTTGTATAACGGGAGTGTTCTATAACAGGTGTGTTATATAACGGGTGTGTTCTGTAACAGGTGTGTTCTATAACGGGTGTGTTCTTTAACGGGTGTGTTCTATAACGGGAGTTTTCTTTAACAGGAGTGTTCTGTAACGGGTGTGTTCTGTAACGGGAGTGTTCTTTAACGGGAGTGTTCTGTAACGGGTGTGTTCTATAACAGGAGTGTTCTATAACGGGTGTGTTCTGTAAAGGGTGTGTTCTATAAAGGGTGTGTTCTATAACAGGAGTGTTCTATAACGGGTGTGTTCTATTACGGGTGTGTTCTATAACAGGAGTGTTCTATAACGGGTGTGTTCTATAAAGGGTGTGTTCTATAACAGGAGTGTCCTATAACGGGTGTGTTCTGTAACGGGTGTGTTCTATAACGGGTGTGTTCTATAACGGGTGTGTTCTATAACGGTTGTGTTCTATAACGGGTCTGTTCTATAACAGGTGTGTTCTATCATGGGTGTGTTCTATAACGGGAGAGTTCTATAACAGGTGTGTTCTATAACGGAAGCGTTCTTATACAGGAGTGTTCTATAACTGGAGTGTTCTAGAACAGGTGTGCTCTATAATGGGAGTGTTCTATAACGGGAGCGTTCTATAACGGGACTGTTCTTATACAGGAGTGTTCTATAACGGGAGTGTTCTACAACAGGTGTGTTCTATTACAGGAGTGTTCTATAACGGGAGTGTTCTACAACAGGTGTTTTCTATAACAGGTGTGTTCTATAACGGGAGTGTTTATAACGGGTGTGTTCTATAAAGGGAATGTTCTATAATGGGAGTGTTCTACAACAGGTGTGTTCTATAACGGGTGTGTTCTATAACAGTTCTGTTCTATAACAGGTGTGTTCTATAACGGGTGTGTTCTATAACGGGAGTGTTCTATAACAGGTGTGTTCTATAACGGGAGTGTTCTGTAACAGGTGTGTTCTATAACAGGTGTGTTCTATAACGGGTGTGTTCTATAACAGGTGTGTTCTATAACGGGTGTGTTCTATAACGGGAGTGTTCTATACCGGGAGTGTTCTATAACGGGTGTGTACTATAACGGGAGTGTTCTATAACGGGAGTGTTCTATAACAGGTATGTTCTATAACGGGTGTGTTCTATAACAGTTCTGTTCTATAACAGGTGTGTTCTATTACGGGTGTGTTCTATAACGGAAGTGTTCTATAACAGGTGTGTTCTATAACGGGAGTGTTCTGTAATGGGTGTGATCTATAACAGGTGTGTTCTATAACGGGTGTGTTCTATAACAGGTGTGTTCTATAACGGGTGTGTTCTATAACGGGAGTGTTCTATAACGGGTGTGTTCTATAACGGGTGTGTTCTATAACAGGTGTGTTCTATAACGGGTGTGTTCTATAACTGGAGTGCTCTATAACGGGAGTGTTCTATAACGGGAGTGTTCTATAACGGGTGTGTTCTATAACGGGTGTGTTCTATAACGGGTATGTTCTATAACGGGTGTGTTCTATAACGGGAGTGTTCTATAACAGGTATGTTCTATAACGGGAGTGTTCTATAACGGGAGTGTTCTATAAAAGGTATGTTCTATAACGGGAGTGTTCTATAACAGGTATGTTCTATAACGGGAGTGTTCTATAACGGGTGTGTTCTATAACGGGAGTGTTCTTTAACGGGTTTGTTCTATAACAGGTATGTTCTATAACGGGAGTGTTCTATAACAGGTATGTTCTGTAACGGGAGTGTTCCATAACGGGTGTGTTCTATAATGGGAGTGTTCTATAACGGGTGCGTTCTATAACGGGAGTGTTCTATAACAGGTATGTTCTATAACGGGACTGTTCTATAACGGGAGTGTTCTATAACGGGATTGTTCTATAACGGGAGTGTTCTATAACGGTTGTGTTCCATAACGGGTGTGTACTATAACGGGAGTGTTCTATAACGGGTGAATTCTATAACGGGTGTGTTCTATAACAGTTCTGTTCTATAACTGGTGTGTTCTATAACGGATGTGTTCTATAACGGGTGTGTTCTATAACGGGTGTGTTCTATAACAGGTGTGTTTTATAACAGGTGTGTTCTATAACGGGTGTGTTCTATAACGGGTGTGTTCTATAACGGGAGTGTTCTATAACGGGTGTGTGCTATAACAGGAGTGTTCTGTAACGGGTGTGTTCTGTAATGGGTGTGTTCTATAACGGGAGTGTTCTATAACGGGAGTGTTCTATAACAGGTGTGTTCTTTAACGGGAGTGTTCTGTAACGGGTGTGTTCTGTAACGGGAGTGTTCATTAACGGGAGTGTTCTGTAACGGGTGTGTTCTATAACAGGAGTGTCCTATAACGGGTGTGTTCTGTAATGGGTGTGTTCTATAAAGGGTGTGTTCTATAACAGGAGTGTTCTATAACGGGTGTGTTCTATAACGGGTGTGTTCTATAACGGGAGTGTTCTATAAGTGGAGTGTTCTATAATGGGTGTGTTCTATAACGGGAGTGTTCTATAAAGGGTGTGTTCTATAACGGGTGTGTTCTATAACGGGTGTTTTCGATTACGGGTGTGTTCTATAACTGGAGTGTTCTATAACGGGAATGTTCTATAACGGGAGTGTTCTATAATGGGTGTGTTCTATAACGGGAGTGTTCTATAATGGGTGTATTCTATAACGGGTGTGTTCTATGACGGGTGTGTTCTATAACGGGAGTGTTCTATAACAGGTATGTTCTATAACGGGAGTGTTCTATAACAGGAGTGTTCTATAACGGGAGTGTTCTCTAACAGGTATGTTCTATAACGGGAGCCTTCTATAACAGGTATGTTCTATAACGGGAGTGTTCCATAACGGGTGTGTTCTATAATGGGAGTGTTCTATAATGGGTGTGTTCTATAAAGGGTGTGTTCTATAAAGGGTGTGTTCTATAACGGGTGTGTTCTATAACGGGTATGTTCTATAACGGGAGTGTTCTATAACAGGTGTGTTCTATAACGGGTGTGTTCTATAACGGGTGTGTTCTATAACGGCAGTGTTCTATAACGGGAGTGTTCTATAACGGGTGTGTTCTATAACGGGTGCGTTCTATAATTGGTGTGTTCTATAACGGGTGTGTTCTATACCAGGAGTGTTCCATAACAGGTGTGGTCTATAACGGGTGTGTTCTATAACGGGTGTGTTCTATAACGGGTGTGTTCTATAACAGGAGTGTTCTATAACGGGTGTGTACTATAACAGGAGTGTTCTGTAACGGGTGTGTTCTGTAATGGCTGTGTTCTATAACGGGAGTGTTCTATAACAGGTGTGTTCTATAACAGGTGTGTTCTATAACGGGAGTGTTCTATAACAGGAGTGGTCTGTAAGGGGTGTGTTCTGTAATGGGTGTGTTCTATGACAGGTGTGTTCTATAACGGGTGTGTTCTATAACGGGAGTGTTCTATAACAGGAGTCTTCTATAACGGGTGTGTTCTATAACGGGTGTGTTCTATAACGGGAGTGTTCTATAACAGGTGTGTTCTATAACGGGTGTGTTCTATAACGTGTGTGTTCTATAACGGGTGTGTTCTATAACGGGAGTTTTCTTTAACGGGAGTGTTCTGTAACGGGTGTGTTCTATAACGGGAGTGTTCTTTTACGGGAGTGTTCTATAACGGGTGTGTTCTATAACAGGAGTGTTCTATAACATGTGTGTTCTGTAAACGGTGTGTTCTATAAAGGGTGTGTTCTATAACAGGAGTGTTCTATAACGGGTGTGTTCTATAACGGGTGTGTTCTATAACGGGAGTGTTCTGTAACGGGTGTGTTCTATAACGGGTGTGTTCTATAACAGGTGTGTTCTATAACAGGTGTGTTCTATAATGGGAGTGTGCCATAACGGGAGTGTTCTATAACGGGAGTGTTCTGTAACGGGTGTGTTCTATAACGGGTGTGTTCTATTACGGGTGTGTTCTATAACGGTTGTGTTCTATAACGGGTGTGTTCTATAACGGGAGTGTTCTATAACGGGTGTGTTCTATAACGGGAGTGTTCTATAACAGGTGTGTTCTATAACGGGAGTGCTCTTATACAGGTGTGTTCTATAACTGGAGTGTTCTACAACAGGTGTGTTCTATAATGGGAGTGTTCTATAACGGGAGTGTTCGATAACGGGACTATCCTTATACAGAAGTGTTCTATAACGGGAGTGTTCTACAACAGGTGTGTTCTATAACAGGAGTGTTCTATAACGGGAGTGTTCTACAACAGGTGTGTTCTATAACAGGTGTGTTCTATAACGGGAGTGTTCTATAACGGGTGTGTTCTATAAAGGGAGTGTTCTATAACGGGAGTGTTCTACAACAGGTGTGTTCTATAACGGGTGTGTTCTATAACAGTTCTGTTCTATAACAAGTGTGTTCTATAACGGGTGTGTTCTATAACGGGAGTGTTCTATAACAGGTGTGTTCTATAACGGGAGTGTTCTGTAACGGGTGTGTTCTATAACAGGTGTGTTCTATAACGGGTGTGTTCTATAACAGGTGTGTTCTATAACGGGTGTGTTCTATAACGGGAGTGTTCTATAATGGGAGTGTTCTATAACGGGTGTGTTCTATAACGGGAGTGTTCTATAACGGGAGTGTTCTACAACAGGTGTGTTCTATAACGGGTGTGTTCTATAACAGTTCTGTTCTATAACAGGTGTGTTCTACAACGGGTGTGTTCTATAACGGGAGTGTTCTATAACAGGTGTGTTCTATAACGGGAGTGTTCTGTAACGGGTGTGTTCTATAACAGGTGTGTTCTATAACGGGTGTGTTCAATAACAGGTGTGTTCTATAACGGGTGTGTTCTATAACGGGAGTGTTCTATAATGGGTGTGTTCTATAACGGGTGTGTTCTATTACAGGTGTGTTCTATAACGGGTGTGTACTATAACTGCAGTGCTCTATAACGGGAGTGTTCTATAACGGGAGTGTTCTATAACGGGTGTGTTCTATAATGGGTGTGTTCTATAACGGGTATGTTCTATAACGGGTGTGTTCTATAACGGGAGTGTTCTATAACAGGTATGTTCTATAACGGGAGTGTTCTATAACGGGAGTGTTCTATAAAAGGTATGTTCTATAACGGGAGTGTTCTATAACAGGTATGTTCTATTACGGGAGTGTTCTATAACGGGTGTGTTCTATAACGGGAGTGTTCTTTAACGGGAGTGTTCTATAACAGGTATGTTCTATAACGGGAGTGTTCTATAACAGGTATGTTCTATAATGGGAGTGGTCCATAACGGGTGTGTTCTATAATGGGAGTGTTCTATATCGGGTGTGTTCTATGACGGGAGTGTTCTATAACAGGTATGTTCTATAACGTGAGTGTTCTATAACGTGAGTGTTCTATAACGGGATTGTTCTATAACGGGAGTGTTCTATAACGGTTGTGTTCTATAACGGGTGTGTTCTATAACGGGAGTGTTCTATAACAGGTGTGTTCTATAACAGGTGTGTTTTATAATGGGAGTGTTCTATAACAGGAGTGGTTTGTAAGGGGTATGTTCTGTAATGGGTGTGTTCTATAACAGGTGTGTTCTATAACGGGAGTGTTCTATAACGGGAGTGTTCTATAACAGGAGTGTTCTTTAACGGGAGTGTTCTGTAACGGGTGTGTTCTGTAACGGGAGTGTTCTTTAACAGGAGTGTTCTGTAACGGGTGTGTTCTATAACAGGAGTGTTCTATAACGGGTGTGTTCTGTAAAGGGAGTGTTCTAAAAAGGGTGTGTTCTATAACAGGAGTGATCTATAACGGGTGTGTTCTATAACGGGTGTGTTCTATAACGGGAATGTTCTATAACGGGTGTGTTCAATATCGGGTGTGTTCTATAACAGGAGTGAACTATAACAGGTATGTTCTATAACGGGTGTGTTCTATAACGGGTGTGTTCCATAACGGGTGTGTTATATAACGGGAGTGTTCTATAACGGGTGTGTTCTATAACGGGAGTGCTCTGTAACGCGTGTGTTCTATAACGGGTGTGTTCCATAACGGGTGTGTTCTATAACGGGAGTGTTCTATAACGGGTGTGTTCTATAACGGGTGTGTTCTATAACGGGAGTGTTCTTATACAGGAGTGTTCTATAACTGGAGTGTTCTACAGCAGGTATGTTCTATAATGGGAGTGTTCTATAACGGGAGTGTTCTATAACGGGAGTGTTCTTATACAGGAGTGTTCTATAACGGGAGTGTTCTACAACAGGTGTGTTCTATAAAGGAGTTTTCTATAACGGGAGTGTTCTACAACAGGTGTGTTCTATAACGGGTGTGTTCTATAACAGTTCTGTTCTATAACGGGTGTGTTCTATAACGGGAGTGTTCTATAACGGGAGAGTTCTATAACAGGTGTGTTCTATAACGGGAGTGTTCTGTAACGGGTGTGTTCTATAACAGGTGTGTTCTATAACGGGTGTGTTCTAAAACGGTAGTGTTCTATAACGGGAGTGTTCTATAACGGGTGTGTTCTATAACGGGAGTGTTCTATAACGGGAGTGTTCTATAACGGGTGTGTTCTATAACAGGAGTCTTCTATAACGGGAGTGTTCTATAACGGGAGTGTTCTATAACGGGTGTGTTCTATAACAGGTGTGTTCTATAACGGGTGTGTTCTATAACGGGTGTGTTCTATAACAGGAGTGTTCTATACCAGGTGTGTTCTATAACGGGTGTGTTCTATAACGGGTGTGTTCTGTAACGGGTGTGTTCTATAACAGGTGTGTTTTATAACGGGTGTGTTCTATAACGGGAGTGTTCTATAACAGGAGTGTTCTATAACGGGTGTGTACTATAACAGGAGTGTTCTGTAAAGGGTGTGTTCTGTAATGGGTGTGTTCTATAACGGGAGTGTTCTATAACAGGTGTGTTCTATAACAGGTGTGTTCTATAACGGGAGTGTTCTATAACAGGAGTGGTCTGTAAGGGGTGTTTTCTGTAATGGGTGTGTTCTGTAACAGGTGTGTTCTATAACGGGAGTGTTTTATAACGGGAGTGTTCTATAACGGGTGTGTTCTATAACGGGTGTGTTCTATAACGGGAGTGTTCTATAACAGGTGTGTTCTATAACGTGTGTGTTCTATAATGGGTGTGTTCTATAACGGGTGTGTTCTATAATGGGTGTGTTCTGTAACGGGTGTGTTCTGTAACGGGACTGTTCTATAACGGGAGTGTTCTGTAACGGGAGTGTTCTGTAACGGGTGTGTTCTATAACGGGTGTGTTCTATAACGGGAGTGTTCTATAACGGGAGTGTTCTATAACGGGAGTGCTCTATAACAGGTGTGTTCTATAACAGGTGTGTTCTATAACGGGTGTGTTCTATAACGGGTGTGTTCTATAACAGGTGTGTTCTATAACAGGAGTGTTCTATAACAGGAGTGTTCTATAACAGGTGTGTTCTATAACAGGTGTATTCTATTACGGGTGTGTTCTATAACGGGAGTGTTCTATAACAGGTGTGTTCTATAACGGGAGTGTTCTTATACAGGAGTGTTCTATTACTGGAGTGTTCTACAACAGGTGTGTTCTATAACGGGAGTGTTCTATAACGGGAGTGTTCTTATACAGGAGTGTTCTATAACGGGAGTGTTCTACAACAGGTGTGTTCTATAACAGGAGTGTTCTATAACGGGAGTGTTCTACAACAGGTGTGTTCTATAACAGGTGTGTTCTATAACGGGAGTGTTCGATAACGGGTGTGTTCTATCACGGGAGTGTTCTATAACGGGAGTGTTCTACAACAGGTGTGTTCTATAACGGGTGTGTTATATAACAGTTCTGTTCTATAACAGGTGTGTTCTATAACGGGTGTGTTCTATAACGGGAGTATTTTATAACAGGTGTGTCCTGTAACGGGATTGTTCTATAACAGGAGTGTTCTGTAACGTGTGTGTTCTATTACAGGTGTGTTCTATAACGGGTGTGTTCTATAACAGGTGTGTTCTATAACGGGTGTGTTCTATAACGGGTGTGTTCTATAACAGGTGTGTTCTATAACGGGTGTGTTCTATAACGGGTGTGTTTTTTAACTGGAGTGTTCTATAACGGGAATGTTCTATAACGGGAGTGTTCTATAATGGGTGTGGTTTATAACGGGAGTGTTCTATAATGGGTGTGTTCTATAACGGGTGTGTTCTATAACGGGTGGGTTCTATAATGGGAGTGTTCTATAACGGGAGTGTTCTATAACAGGAGTGTTCTATAACGGGTGTGTTCTGTAACGGGTGTGTTCTATAACGGGAGTGTTCTATAACAGGAGTGTTCTATAACGGGTGTGTTCTATAACAGGTGTGTTGTATAACGGGTGTGTTCTATAACGGGTGTGTTCTATAGCGGGAGTTTTCTTTAACGGGAGTGTTCTGTAACGGGAGTGTTCTGTAACGGGAGTGTTCTTTAACGGGAGTGTTCTGTAACGGGTGTGTTCAATATCAGGAGTGTTCTATAACGGGTGTGTTCTGTAAAGGGTGTGTTCTATAAAGGGTGTGTTCTATAACAGGAGTGTTCTATAACGGGTGTGTTCTATAACAGGAGTGTTCTATAACGGGTGTGTTCTGTAATGGGTGTGTTCTATAACGGGTGTGTTCTATAACGGGAGTGTTATATAATAGTTGAGTTCTATAACAGGTGTGTTCTATAACGGGTGTGTTCTATAACGGGAGTGCTCTATAACAGGTGTGTTCTATAACAGTTGTGTTCTATAACGGGTGTGTTCTATAACGGGTGTGTTCTATAACAGGTGTGTTCTATATCAGGAGTGTTCTATAACAGGAGTGTTCAATAACAGGTGTGTTCTATAACAGGTGTGTTCTATTACGGGTGTGTTCTATAACGGGAGTGTTCTATAACAGGTGTGCTCTATAACGGGAGTGTTCTTATACAGGAGTGTTCTATAACTGGAGTGTTCTACAACAGGTGTGTCCTATAATGGGAGTGTTCTATAACGGGAGTGTTCTTATACAGGAATGTTCTATAACGGGAGTGTTCTACAACAGGTGTGTTCTATAACAGGAGTGTTCTATAACGGGAGTGTTCTACAACAGGTGTGTTCTATAACAGGTGTGTTCTATAACGGGAGTGTTCGATAACGGGTGTGTTCTATCACGGGAGTGTTCTATAACGGGAGTGTTCTACAACAGGTGTGTTCTATAACGGGTGTGTTATATAACAGTTCTGTTCTATAACAGGTGTGTTCTATAACGGGTGTGTTCTATAACGGGAGTATTTTATAACAGGTGTGTCCTGTAACGGGATTGTTCTATAACAGGAGTGTTCTGTAACGTGTGTGTTCTATTACAGGTGTGTTCTATAACGGGTGTGTTCTATAACAGGTGTGTTCTATAACGGGTGTGGTCTATAACGGGAGTGTTCTATAACGGGTGTGTTCTATAACGGGTGTGTTCTATAACAGGTGTGTTCTATAACGGGTGTGTTCTATAACGGGTGTGTTTTTTAACTGGAGTGTTCTATAACGGGAATGTTCTATAACGGGAGTGTTCTATAATGGGTGTGGTTTATAACGGGAGTGTTCTATAATGGGTGTGTTCTATAACGGGTGTGTTCTATAACGGGTGGGTTCTATAATGGGAGTGTTCTATAACGGGAGTGTTCTATAACAGGAGTGTTCTATAACGGGTGTGTTCTGTAACGGGTGTGTTCTATAACGGGAGTGTTCTATAACAGGAGTGTTCTATAACGGGTGTGTTCTATAACAGGTGTGTTCTATAACGGGTGTGTTCTATAACGGGTGTGTTCTATAGCGGGAGTTTTCTTTAACGGGAGTGTTCTGTAACGGGAGTGTTCTGTAACGGGAGTGTTCTTTAACGGGAGTGTTCTGTAACGGGTGTGTTCAATAACAGGAGTGTTCTATAACGGGTGTGTTCTGTAAAGGGTGTGTTCTATAAAGGGTGTGTTCTATAACAGGAGTGTTCTATAACGGGTGTGTTCTATAACAGGAGTGTTCTATAACGGGTGTGTTCTGTAATGGGTGTGTTCTATAACGGGTGTGTTCTATAACGGGAGTGTTATATAATGGTTGAGTTCTATAACAGGTGTGTTCTATAACGGGTGTGTTCTATAACGGGAGTGCTCTATAACAGGTGTGTTCTATAACAGGTGTGTTCTATAACGGGTGTGTTCTATAACGGGTGTGTTCTATAACAGGTGTGTTCTATATCAGGAGTGTTCTATAACAGGAGTGTTCAATAACAGGTGTGTTCTATACCAGGTGTGTTCTATTACGGGTGTGTTCTATAACGGGAGTGTTCTATAACAGGTGTGCTCTATAACGGGAGTGTTCTTATACAGGAGTGTTCTATAACTGGAGTGTTCTACAACAGGTGTGTCCTATAATGGGAGTGTTCTATAACGGGAGTGTTCTATAACGGGAGTGTTCTTATACAGGAGTGTTTTATAACGGGAGTGTTCTACAACAGGTGTGTTCTATAACAGGATTGTTCTATAACGGGAGTGTTCTACAACAGGTGTGTTCTATAACAGGTGTGTTCTATAACGGGAGTGTTCTATAACGGGTGTGTTCTATAACGGGAGTGTTCTATAACGGGAGTGTTCTACAGCAGGTGTGTTCTATAATGGGTGTGTTCTATAACAGTTCTGTTCTATAACAGGTGTGTTCTATAACGGGTGTGTTCTATAACGGGAGTATTCTATAACAGGTGTGTTCTGTAACGGGATTGTTCAATAACAGGAGTGTTCTTTAACGGGTGTGTTCTATTACAGGTGTGTTCTATAACGGGTGTGTTCTATAACAGGTGTGTTCTATAACGGGTGTGTTCTATAACGGGAGTTGTCTATAACGGGTGTGTTCTATAACAGGTGTGTTCTATAACGGGACTGTTCTATAACGGGAGTATTCTATAAGGGGTGTGTTCTATAACAGGAGTGTTCTATAACGGGTGTGTTCTATAACGGGTGTGTTCTATAACAGGTGTGTTCTATAACGGGTGTGTTCTATAACAGGTGTGTTCTATAACGGGTGTGTTCTATAACAGGAGTGTTCTATAACGGGTGTGTTTTATAACGGGAGTGTTCTATAATGGGTGTGTTATATAACTGGTGTGTTCTATAACGGGAGTGTTCTATAACGGGAGTGTTCTATAACGGGAGTGTTCTATAAGAGGAGTGTTCTATAACGGGTGTGTTCTATAACAGGTGTGTTCTATAACAGGTCAGTTCTATAACGGGTGTGTTCTATAACGGGTGTTTTCTATAACAGGAGTGTTCTATAACGGGAGTGTTCTATAACGGGTGTGTTCTATAACGGGTGTGTTCTATAACGGTTGTGTTCTATAACAGGTGTGTTCTATAACGGGTGTGTTCTATAACAGGTGTGTTCTATAACGGGTGTGTTCTATAACGGGTGTGTTCTATTACGGAAGTGTTCTATAACGGGTGTGTTGTATAACAGGTGTGTTCTATAACGGGTGTGTTCTATAACGGTTGTGTTCTATAACGGGAGTGTTCTATAACGGTGTGTTCTATAACGGGAGTGTTCCAAAACGGGTGTGTTCTATAACGGGAGTGTTATATAACGGGTGAGTTCTATAACAGGTGTGTTCTATAACGGGAGTGTTCTATAACGGGAGTGCTCTATAACAGGTGTGTTCAATAACAGGTGTGTTCTATAACGGGTGTGTTCTATAACGGGTGTGTTCTATAACAGGTGTGTTCTATAACAGGAGTGTTCTATAACAGGAGTGTTCTATAACAGGTGTGTTCTATAACAGGTGTATTCTATTACGGGTGTGTTCTATAACGGGAGTGTTCTATAACAGGTGTGTTCTATAACGGGAGTGTTCTTATACAGGAGTGTTCTATTACTGGAGTGTTCTACAACAGGTGTGTTCTATAACGGGAGTGTTCTATAACGGGAGTGTTCTTATACAGGAGTGTTCTATAACGGGAGTGTTCTACAACAGGTGTGTTCTATAACAGGAGTGTTCTATAACGGGAGTGTTCTACAACAGGTGTGTTCTATAACAGGTGTGTTCTATAACGGGAGTGTTCGATAACGGGTGTGTTCTATCACGGGAGTGTTCTATAACTGGAGTGTTCTAAAACAGGTGTGTTCTATAACGGGTGTGTTATATAACAGTTCTGTTCTATAACAGGTGTGTTCTATAACGGGTGTGTTCTATAACGGGAGTATTTTATAACAGGTGTGTCCTGTAACGGGATTGTTCTATAACAGGAGTGTTCTGTAACGTGTGTGTTCTATTACAGGTGTGTTCTATAACGGGTGTGTTCTATAACAGGTGTGTTCTATAACGGGTGTGTTCTATAACGGGAGGGTTCTATAACGGGTGTGTTCTATAACGGGTGTGTTCTATAACAGTTGTGTTCTATAACGGGTGTGTTCTATAACGGGTGTGTTTTTTAACTGGAGTGTTCTATAACGGGAATGTTCTATAACGGGAGTGTTCTATAATGGTTGTGGTTTATAACGGGAGTGTTCTATAATGGGTGTGTTCTATAACGGGTGTGTTCTATAACGGGTGGGTTCTATAATGGGAGTGTTCTATAACGGGAGTGTTCTATAACAGGAGTGTTCTATAACGGGTGTGTTCTGTAACGGGTGTGTTCTATAACGGGAGTGTTCTATAACAGGAGTGTTCTATAACGGGTGTGTTCTATAACAGGTGTGTTGTATAAAGGGTGTGTTCTATAACGGGTGTGTTCTATAGCGGGAGTTTTCTTTAACGGGAGTGTTCTGTAACGGGAGTGTTCTGTAACGGGAGTGTTCTTTAACGGGAGTGTTCTGTAACGGGTGTGTTCTATAACAGGAGTGTTCTATAACGGGTGTGTTCTGTAAAGGGTGTGTTCTATAAAGGGTGTGTTCTATAACAGGAGTGTTCTATAACGGGTGTGTTCTATAACAGGAGTGTTCTATAACGGGTGTGTTCTGTAATGGGTGTGTTCTATAACGGGTGTGTTCTATAACGGGAGTGTTATATAATGGTTGAGTTCTATAACAGGTGTGTTCTATAACGGGTGTGTTCTATAACGGGAGTGCTCTATAACAGGTGTGTTCTATAACAGGTGTGTTCTATAACGGGTGTGTTCTATAACGGGTGTGTTCTATAACAGGTGTGTTCTATATCAGGAGTGTTCTATAACAGGAGTGTTCAATAACAGGTGTGTTCTATAACAGGTGTGTTCTATTACGGGTGTGTTCTATAACGGGAGTGTTCTATAACAGGTGTGCTCTATAACGGGAGTGTTCTTATACAGGAGTGTTCTATAACTGGAGTGTTCTACAACAGGTGTGTCCTATAATGGGAGTGTTCTATAACGGGAGTGTTCTATAACGGGAGTGTTCTTATACAGGATTGTTTTATAACGGGAGTGTTCTACAACAGGTGTGTTCTATAACAGGAGTGTTCTATAACGGGAGTGTTCTACAACACGTGTGTTCTATAACAGGTGTGTTCTATAACGGGAGTGTTCTATAACGGGTGTGTTCTATAACGGGAGTGTTCTATAACGGGAGTGTTCTACAGCAGGTGTGTTCTATAATGGGTGAGTTCTATAACAGTTCTGTTCTATAACAGGTGTGTTCTATAACGGGTGTGTTCTATAACGGGAGTATTCTATAACAGGTGTGTTCTGTAACGGGATTGTTCAATAACAGGAGTGTTCTTTAACGGGTGTGTTCTATTACAGGTGTGTTCTATAACGGGTGTGTTCTATAACAGGTGTGTTCTATAACGGGTGTGTTATATAACGGGAGTGTTTATAACGGGTGTGTTCTATAACGGGTGTGTTCTATAACGGGAGTGTTCCATAACGGGTGTGTTCTATAACGGGTGTGTTCTATAACGGGTGTGTTCTATAACGGGTGTGTTCTATAACGGGTGTGTTCTATAACGGGAGTGTTCTATAACGGGTGTGTTCTATAACGGGTGTGTTCTATAACGGGAGTGTTCTATAACGGGTGTGTTCTATAAAGGGTGTGTTCTATAACAGGAGTGTTCTATAACAGGTGTATTCTATAACGGGTGTGTTCTATAACGGGTGTGTTCTATAACGGGTGTGTTCTATAACAGGAGTGTTCTATAACGGGTGTGTACTATAACAGGAGTGTTCTGTAACGGGTGTGTTCTGTAATGGGTGTGTTCTATAACGGGAGTGTTCTATAACAGGTGTGTTCTATAACAGGTGTGTTCTATAACGGGAGTGTTCTATAACAGGAGTGGTCTGTAAGGGGTGTGTTCTGTAATGGGTGTGTTCTATGACAGGTGTGTTCTATAACGGGAGTGTACTATAATGGGAGTCTTCTATAACAGGAGTGTTCTATAACGGGTGTGTTCTATAACGGGTGTGTTCTAATACGGGAGTGTTCAATAACAGGTGTGTTCTATAACGGGTGTGTTCTATAACGGGTGTGTTCTATAACGGGTGTGTTCTATAACGGGAGTTTTCATTAACGGGAGTGTTCTGTAACGGGTGTGTTCTGTAACGGGAGTGTTCTTTAACGGGAGTGTTCTGTAACGGGTGTGTTCTATAACAGGAGTGTTCTATAACGGGTGTGTTCTGTAAAGGGTGTGTTCTATAAAGGGTGTGTTCTATAACAGGAGTGTTCTACAACGGTTGTGTTCTATAACGGGTGTGTTCTATAACGGGAGTGTTCTATAACGGGTGTGTTCTATAACGGGAGTGTTCTATAACAGGTTTGTTCTATAACGTGAGTGTTCTTATACAGGAGTGTTCTATAACTGGAGTGTTCTACAATAGGTGTGTTCTATAATGGGAGTGTTCTATAACGGGAGTGTTCTATAACGGGAGTGTTCTTATACAGGAGTGTTCTATAACTGGAGTGTTCTACAACAGGTGTGTTCTATAACAGGAGTGTTCTATAACGGGAGTGTTCTACAACAGGTGTGTTCTATAACAGGTGTGTTCTATAACGGGAGTGTTCTGTAACGGGTGTGTTCTATAACCGGTGTGTTCTATAACGGGTGTGTTCTATAACAGGTGTGTTCTATAACGGGTGTGTTCTATAACGGGAGTGTTCCATAACGGGAGTGTTCTATAACGGGTGTGTTCTATAACGGGAGTGTTCTATAACGGGAGTGTTCTACAACAGGTGTGTTCTATAACGGGTGTGTTCTATAACAGGTGTGTTCTATAACAGGTGTGTTCGAAAACAGTTCTGTTCTATAACAGGTGTGTTCTATAACGGGTGTGTTCTATAATGGGAGTGTTCTATAACAGGTGTGTTCTATAACGGGAGTGTTCTGTAACGGGTGTGTTCTATAATGGGAGTGTTCTATAACAGGAGTGTTCTATAACGGGAGTGTTCTATAACGGGTGTGTTCTATAAAGGGAGTGTTCTATAACGGGAGTGTTCTACAACAGGTGTGTTCTATAACAGGTGTGTTCTATAACAGTTCTTTTCTATAACAGGTGTGTTCTATAACGGGTGTGTTCTATAACGGGAGTGTTCTATAACAGGTGTGTTCTATAACGGGAGTGTTCTGTAACGGGTGTGTTCTATAACAGGTGTGTTCTATAACGGGTGTGTTCTATAACAGGTGTGTTCTATAACGGGTGTGTTCTATAACGGGAGTGTTCCATAACGGGAGTGTTCTATAACGGGTGTGTTCTATAACGGGAGTGTTCTATAACGGGAGTGTTCTACAACAGGTGTGTTCTATAACAGGTGTGTTCTATAACGGGTGTGTTCTATAACGGGAGTGTTCCATAACGGGAGTGTTCTATAACGGGTGTGTTCTATAACGGGAGTGATCTATAACGGGAGTGTTCTACAACAGGTGTGTTCTATAACGGGTGTGTTCTATAACAGGTGTGTTCTATAACAGGTGTGTTTTATAACAGTTCTGTTCTATAACAGGTGTGTTCTATAACGGGTGTGTTCTATAATGGGAGTGTTCTATAACAGGTGTGTTCTATAACGGGAGTGTTCTGTAACGGGTGTGTTCTATAATGGGAGTGTTCTATAACAGGAGTGTTCTATAACGGGAGTGTTCTATAACGGGTGTGTTCTATAAAGGGAGTGTTCTATAAAGGGAGTGTTCTACAACAGGTGTGTTCTATAACAGGTGTGTTCTATAACAGTTCTGTTCTATAACAGGTGTGTTCTATAACGGGTGTGTTCTATAACGGGAGTGTTCTATAACAGGTGTGTTCTATAACGGGAGTGTTCTGTAACGGGTGTGTTCTATAACAGGTGTGTTCTATAACGGGTGTGTTCTATAACAGGTGTGTTCTATAACGGGTGTGTTCTATAACGGGAGTGTTCCATAACGGGAGTGTTCTATAACGGGTGTGTTCTATAACGGGAGTGTTCTATAACGGGAGTGTTCTACAACAGGTGTGTTCTATAACGGGTGTGTTCTATAACAGTTCTGTTCTATAACAGGTGTGTTCTATAACGGGTGTGTTCTATAATGGGAGTGTTCTATAACAGGTGTGTTCTATAACGGGAGTGTTCTGTAACGGGTGTGTTCTATAACAGGTGTGTTCTATAACGCGTGTGTTCTATAACAGGTGTGTTCTATAACCGGTGTGTTCTATAACGGGAGTGTTCTATAACGGGTGTGCTCTATAACGGGTGTTTTCTATAACAGGTGTGTTCTATAACGGGTGTGTTCTATAACTGGAGTGCTCTATAACGGGAGTGTTCTATAACGGGAGTGTTCTATAACGGGGGTGTTCTATAACTGGTGTGTTCTATAACGAGTGTGTTCTATAACGGGTGTGTTCTATAACGGGAGTGTTCTATAACAGGTATGTTCTATAACGGGAGTGTTCTATATCGGGAGTGTTCTATAAAAGGTATGTTCTATAACGGGAGTGTTCTATAACAGGGATGTTCTATAACGGGAGTGTTCTATAACGGGAGTGTTCTATAACGGGAGTGTTCTGTAACGGGTGTGTTCTATAACGGGTGTGTTCTATAACGGGTGTGTTCTATAACGGTAGTGATCTATAACGGGTGTGTTCTATAACGGGAGTGTTCTATAACGGGTGTGTTCTATAACGGGTGTGTTCTATAACAGGTGTGTTCTATAACGGGAGTGTTCTTATACAGGAGTGTTCTATAACTGGAGTGTTCTACAACAGGTGTGTTCTATAATGGGAGTGTTCTATAACGGGAGTGTTCTTATACAGGAGTGTTCTATAACGGGAGTGTTCTACAACAGGGGTGTTCTATAACAGGAGTGTTCTATAACGGGAGTGTTCTACAACAGGTGTGTTCTATAACAGGTGTGTTCTATAACGGGAGTGTTCTATAACGGGTGTGTTCTATTATGGGAGTGTTCTATAACGGGAGTGTTCTATAACAGGTGTGTTCTATAACGGGTGTGTTCTATAACAGTTCTGTTCTATAACAGTTGTGTTCTATAACGGGTGTGTTCTATAATGGGAGTGTTCTATAACAGGTGTGTTCTATAAAGGGAGTGTTCTGTAACGGGTGTGTTCTATAACAGGTGTGTTCTATAACGGGTGTGTTCTATAACAGGTGCGTTTTATAACGGGAGTGTCTATAACGGGAGTGTTCTATAACGGGAGTGTTCTATAACGGGTGTGTTCTATAACGGGAGTGTTCTATAACGGGTGTGTTCTATTTCGGGTGTGTTCTATAACGGGTGTGTTCTATAACGGGTGTGTTCCATAACAGGTATGTTCTATAACGGGAGTGTTCTATTATGGGAGTGTTCTATAACGGGTGTGTTCTATAACGGGAGTGTTCTATAACGGGAGTGTTCTACAACGGGTGTGTTCTATAACGGGTGTGTTCTATAACGGGTGTGTTCTATAACGGGAGTTTTCTATAAAAGGTATGTTCTATAACGGGAGTGTTCTATAACAGGTATGTTCTATAACGGGAGTGTTCTATAACGGGTGTGTTCTAAAACAGGTGTGTTCAATAATGGGAGTGTTCTATAACGGGTGTGTTCTATAATGGGAGTGTTCTATAACGGGAGTATTGTATAACGGGTGTGTACTATAACAGAAGTGTTCTGTAATGGGTGTGTTCTGTAATGGGTGTGTTCTATAACTGGAGTGTTCTATAACAGGTGTGTTCTATAACAGGTGTGCTCTATAACGGGAGTGTTCTATAACAGGAGTGGTCTGTAAGCGTGTGTTCTGTAATGGGTGTGTTCTATAACAGGTGTGTTCTATAACGGGCGTGTTCTATAACGGGAGTGTTCTATCACGGGAGTGTTCTATAACGGGTGTGTTCTATAAAGGGTGTGTTCTATAACGGGTGTGTTCTATAACAGGTGTGTTCTATAACAGGTGTGTTCTATAACGGGTGTGTTCCATAACGGGTGTGTTCTATAACGGGTGTGTTCTATAACGGGAGTGTTCTTTAACGGGAGTGTTCTGTAACGGGTGTGTTCTGTAACGGGAGTGTTCTTTAACGGGAGTGTTCTGTTAAGGGTGTGTTCTATAACAGGAGTGTTCTATAACGGGTGTGTTCTGTAAAGGGTGTGTTCTATAAAGGGTGTGTTCTATAACAGGAGTGTTCTATAACGGGTGTGTTCTATAACAGGTGTGTTCTATAACGGGAGTGTTCTATAATGGGTGTGTTCTATAACGGGTGTGTTCTATAACAGGAGTGTTCTATTACAGGTGTGTTCTATAACGGGTGTGTTGTTTAACGGGTGTGTTCAATAACGGGTGTGTTCTATAACGGGAGTGTTCTATAACGGGAGTGTTCTGTAACGGGTGTGTTCTGTAACGGGTGTGTTCTATAAAAGTTGTGTTCTATAACGGGTGTGTTCTATAACGGGAGTGTTCTATAACGGGTGTGTTCTATAACGGGAGTGTTCTATAACAGGTGTGTTCTATAACGGGAGTGTTCTTATACAGGAGTGTTCTATAACTGGAGTGTCCTACAACAGGTGTGTTCTATAATGGGAGTGTTCTATAACGTGAGTGTTCTATAACGGGAGTGTTCTTATACAGGAGTGTTCAATAACGGGAGTGTTCTGCAACAGGTGTGTTCTATAACAGGAGTATTCTATAACGGGAGTGTTCTATAACGGGAGTGTTCTATAACAGGTATGTTCTATAATGGGAGTGTTCTATAACGGGAGTGTTCTATAACGGGAGTCTTCTATAACGGGAGTGTTCTATAACGGGTGTGTTCTATAACTGGTGTGTTCTATAACGGGTGTGTTCTATAACTGGAGTGTTCTATAACTGGAGTGTTCTAAAACGGGAGTGTTCTATAACGGTTGTGTTCTATAACGGGTGTGTTCTATAACGGGAGTGTTCTATAACAGGTATGTTCTATAACGGGAGTGTTCGATAACGGGAGTGTTCTATAAAAGGTATGTTCTATAATGGGAGTGTTCTATAACAGGTATGTTCTATAACGGGAGTGTTCTATAACGGGTGTGTTCTATAACGGGAGTGTTCTATAACGGGAGTGTTCTATAACAGGTATGTTCTATAACGGGAGTGTTCTATAACAGGTATGTTCTATAACGGGAGTGTTCCATAACGGGTGTGTTCTATAATGGGAGTGTTCTATAATGGGTGTGTTCTATAACGGGAGTGTTATATAACAGGTATGTTCTATAACGGGAGTGTTCTATAAAGGGTGTGTTCTATAACGGGTGTGTTCTATAACGGGGGTGTTCTATAACAGGTATGTTCTATAACGGGAGTGTTCTATAACGGGAGTGTTCTACAACACGTGTGTTCTATAACGGGTGTGTTCTATAACAGTTCTGTTCTATAACAGGTGTGTTCTATAACGGGTGTGTTCTATAATGGGAGTGTTCTGTAACGGGTGTGTTCTATAACAGGTGTGTTCTATAACGGGTGTGTTCTATAACAGGTGTGTTCTATAACGGGTGTGTCTATAACGGGAGTGTTCTATAACGGGAGTGTTCTATAACGGGAAAGTTCTATAACGGGAGTGTTCTACAACAGGTGTGTTCTATAACGGGTGGGTTCTATAACAGTTCTGTTCTATAACAGGTGTGTTCTATAACGGGTGTGTTCTATAAAGGGAGTGTTCTATAACAGGTGTGTTCTATAACGGGAGTGTTCTGTAACGGGTGTGTTCTATAACAGGTGTGTTCTATAACGAAAGTGTTCTATAACAGGTATGTTCTATAACGGGAGTGTTCCATAACGGGTGTGTTCTATAACGGGAGTGTTCTATAACGGGTGTGTTCTATATCGGGTGTGTTCTATAACGGGTGTGTTCTATAACGGGTGTGTTCTATAACAGGTATGTTCTATCACGGGAGCGTTCTATAATGGGAGTGTTCTATAACGGGTGTGTTCTAAAACGGGAGTGTTCTATAACGGGAGTGTTCTATAACGGGAGTGTTCTATAACGGGTGTGTTCTATAACGTGTGTGTTCTATAACGGGTGTGTTCTATAACGGCAGTTTTCTTTAAAAGGTATGTTCTATAACGGGAGTGTTCTATAACAGGTATGTTCTATAACGGGAGTGTTCTATAACGGGTGTGTTCTATAACGGGTGTGTTCTATAATTGGGAGTGTTCTATAACGGGTGTGTTCTATAACGGGAGTGTTCTATAACGGGAGTGTTCTATAACGGGAGTGTTCTATAACGGGTGTGTTCTATAACGGGAGTGTTCTATAACGGGAGTGTTCTACAACAGGTGTGTTCTATAACGGGTGTGTTCTATAACAGTTCTGTTCTATAACAGGTGTGTTCTATAAAGGGTGTGTTCTATAACGGGAGTGTTCTATAACAGGTGTGTTCTATAACGGGAGTGTTCTGTAACGGGTGTGTTCTATAACAGGTGTGTTCTATAACGGGAGTGTTCTATAACAGGTATGTTCTATAACGGGAGTGTTCCATAACGGGTGTGTTCTATAACGGGAGTGTTCTATAACGGGTGTGTTCTATATCGGGTGTATTCTATAACGGGTGTGTTCTATAACGGGTGTGTTCTATAACAGGTATGTTCTATAACGGGAGTGTTCTATTATGGGATTGTTCTATAACGGGTCTGTTCTATAACGGGAGTGTTCTATATCGGGAGTGTTCTATAACGGGTGTGTTCTATAACGGGTGTGTTCTATAACGGGTGTGTTCTATAACGGGTGTGTTCTGTAACGGGTGTGTTCTATAACAGGTGTGTTTTATAACGGGTGTGTTCTATAACGGGAGTGTTCTATAACAGGAGTGTTCTATAACGGGTGTGTACTATAACAGGAGTGTTCTGTAAAGGGTGTGTTCTGTAATGGGTGTGTTCTATAACGGGAGTGTTCTATAACAGGTGTGTTCTATAAAAGGTGTGTTCTATAACGGGAGTTTTCTATAACAGGAGTGGTCTGTAAGGGGTGTTTTCTGTAATGGGTGTGTTCTGTAACAGGTGTGTTCTATAACGGGAGTGTTTTATAACGGCAGTGTTCTATAACGGGAGTGTTCTATAACGGGTGTGTTCTATAACAGGTGTGTTCTATAACGGGTCTGTTCTATAACGGGTGTGTTCTATAACGGGTCTGTTCTATAACGGGTGTGTTCTATAAAGGGTGTGTTCTATAACAGGAGTGTTCTATAACGGGTGTGTTCTATAACGGGTGTGTTCTATAAAGGGTGTGTTCTATTACAGGTGTGTTCTATAACGGGTGTGTTCTATAACGGGAGTGTTCTATAACGGGTGTGTTCTATAACGGGTGTGTTCTATAACGGGAGTTGTCCATAACGGGTGTGTTCTATAACAGGTGTGTTCTATAACGGGACTGTTCTATAACGGGAGTATTCTATAAGGGGTGTGTTCTATAACAGGAGTGTTCTATAACGGGTGTGTTCTCTAACGGGTGTGTTCTATAACAGGTGTGTTCTATAACGGGTGTGTTCTATAACAGGTGTGTTCTATAACGGGTATGTTCTATAACAGGAGTGTTCTATAACGGGTGTGTTTTATAACGGGAGTGTTCTATAATGGGTGTGTTATATAACTGGTGTGTTCTATAACGGGAGTGTTCTATAACGGGAGTGTTCTATAACAGGAGTGTTCTATAATGGGTGTGTTCTATAACAGGTTTGTTCTATAACGGGAGTGTTCTATAACGGGAGTGATCTATAAGAGGAGTTTTCTATAACGGGTGTGTTCTATAACAGGTGTGTTCTATAACAGGTCAGTTCTATAACGGGTGTGTTCTATAACGGGTGTTTTCTATAACAGGAGTGTTCTATAACGGGAGTGTTCTATAACGGGTGTGTTCTATAACGGGTGTGTTCTATAACGGTTGTGTTCTATAACAGGTGTGTTCTATAACGGGTGTGTTCTATAACAGGTGTGTTCTATAACGGGTGTGTTCTATAACGGGTGTGTTCTATTACGGAATTGTTCTATAACGGGAGTGCTCTATAACAGGTGTGTTCTATAACGGGTGTGTTCTATAACGGTTGTGTTCTATAATGGGAGTGTTCTATAAAGGTGTGTTCTATAACGGGAGTGTTCCAAAACGGGTGTGTTCTATAACGGGAGTGTTATATAACGGGTGAGTTCTATAACAGGTGTGTTCTATAACGGGAGTGTTCTATAACGGGAGTGCTCTATAACAGGTGTGTTCTATAACAGGTGTGTTCTATAACGGGTGTGTTCTATTACGGGTGTGTTCTATAACAGGAGTGTTCTATAACAGGAGTGTTCTATAACAGGAGTGTTCTATAACAGGTGTGTTCTATAACAGGTGTATTCTATTACGGGTGTGTTCTATAACGGGAGTGTTCTATAACAGGTGTGTTCTATAACGGGAGTGTTCTTATACAGGAGTGTTCTATTACTGGAGTGTTCTACAACAGGTGTGTTCTATAACGGGAGTGTTCTATAACGGGAGTGTTCTTATACAGGAGTGTTCTATAACGGGAGTGTTCTACAACAGGTGTGTTCTATAACAGGAGTGTTCTATAACGGGAGTGTTCTACAACAGGTGTGTTCTATAACAGGTGTGTTCTATAACGGGAGTGTTCGATAACGGGTGTGTTCTATCACGGGAGTGTTCTATAACGGGAGTGTTCTACAACAGGTGTGTTCTATAACGGGTGTGTTATATAACAGTTCTGTTCTATAACAGGTGTGTTCTATAACGGGTGTGTTCTATAACGGGAGTATTTTATAACAGGTGTGTCCTGTAACGGGATTGTTCTATAACAGGAGTGTTCTGTAACGTGTGTGTTCTATTACAGGTGTGTTCTATAACGGGTGTGTTCTATAACAGGTGTGTTCTATAACGGGTGTGTTCTATAACGGGAGTGTTCTATAACGGGTGTGTTCTATAACGGGTGTGTTCTATAACAGGTGTGTTCTATAACGGGTGTGTTCTATAACGGGTGTGTTTTTCAACTGGAGTGTTCTATAACGGGAATTTTCTATAACGGGAGTGTTCTATAATGGGTGTGGTTTATAACGGGAGTGTTCTATAATGGGTGTGTTCTATAACGGGTGTGTTCTATAACGGGTGTGTTCTATAATGGGAGTGTTCTATAACGGGAGTGTTCTATAACAGGAGTGTTCTATAACGGGTGTGTTCTGTAACGGGTGTGTTCTATAACGGGAGTGTTCTATAACAGGAGTGTTCTATAACGGGTGTGTTCTATAACAGGTGTGTTCTATAACGGGTGTGTTCTATAACGGGTGTGTTCTATAACGGGAGTTTTCTTTAACGGGAGTGTTCTGTAACGGGAGTGTTCTGTAACGGGAGTGTTCTTTAACGGGAGTGTTCTGTAACGGGTGTGTTCTATAACAGGAGTGTTCTATAACGGGTGTGTTCTGTAAAGGGTGTGTTCTATAAAGGGTGTGTTCTATAACAGGAGTGTTCTATAACGGGTGTGTTCTATAACAGGAGTGTTCTATAACGGGTGTGTTCTGTAATGGGTGTGTTCTATAACGGGTGTGTTCTATAACGGGAGTGTTATATAATGGTTGAGTTCTATAACAGGTGTGTTCTATAACGGGTGTGTTCTATAACGGGAGTGCTCTATAACAGGTGTGTTCTATAACAGGTGTGTTCTATAACGGGTGTGTTCTATAACGGGTGTGCTCTATAACAGGTGTGTTCTATATCAGGAGTGTTCTATAACAGGAGTGTTCAATAACAGGTGTGTTCTATAACAGGTGTGTTCTATTACGGGTGTGTTCTATAACGGGAGTGTTCTATAACAGGTGTGCTCTATAACGGGAGTGTTCTTATACAGGAGTGTTCTATAACTGGAGTGTTCTACAACAGGTGTGTCCTATAATGGGAGTGTTCTATAACGGGAGTGTTCTATAACGGGAGTGTTCTTATACAGGAGTGTTTTATAACGGGAGTGTTCTACAACAGGTGTGTTCTATAACAGGAGTGTTCTATAACGGGAGTGTTCTACAACAGGTGTGTTCTATAACAGGTGTGTTCTATAACGGGAGTGTTCTATAACGGGTGTGTTCTATAACGGGAGTGTACTATAACGGGAGTGTTCTACAACAGGTGTGTTCTATAATGGGTGTGTTCTATAAAAGTTCTGTTCTATAACAGGTGTGTTCTATAACGGGTGTGTTCTATAACGGGAGTATTCTATAACAGGTGTGTTCTGTAACGGGATTGTACAATAACAGGAGTGTTCTTTATCGGGTGTGTTCTATTACAGGTGTGTTCTATAACGGGTGTGTTCTATAACAGGTGTGTTCTATAACGGGTGTGTTATATAACGGGAGTGTTTATAACGGGTGTGTTCTATAACGGGTGTGTTCTATAACGGGAGTGTTCTATAACGGGTGTGTTCTATAACGGGAGTGTTCTATAACGGGAGTGTTCTATAACAGGTATGTTCTATAACGGGAGTGTTCTATAACAGGTATGTTCTATAACGGGAGTGTTCCATAACGGGTGTGTTCTATAACGGGTGTGTTCTATAACGGGTGTGTTCTATAACGGGAGTGTTCTATAACGGGTGTGTTCTATAACGGGTGTGTTCTATAACGGGAGTGTTCTATAACGGGTGTGTTCTATAAAGGGTGTGTTCTATAACAGGAGTGTTCTATAACAGGTGTATTCTATAACGGGTGTGTTCTATAACGGGTGTGTTCTATAACGGGTGTGTTCTATAACAGGAGTGTTCTATAACGGGTGTGTACTATAACAGGAGTGTTCTGTAACGGGTGTGTTCTGTAATGGGTGTGTTCTATAACGGGAGTGTTCTATAACAGGTGTGTTCTATAACAGGTGTGTTCTATAACGGGAGTGTTCTATAACAGGAGTGGTCTGTAAGGGGTGTGTTCTGTAATGGGTGTGTTCTATGACAGGTGTGTTCTATAACGGGAGTGTACTATAATGGGAGTCTTCTATAACAGGAGTGTTCTATAACGGGTGTGTTCTATAACGGGTGTGTTCTAATACGGGAGTGTTCAATAACAGGTGTGTTCTATAACGGGTGTGTTCTATAACGGGTGTGTTCTATAACGGGTGTGTTCTATAACGGGAGTTTTCATTAACGGGAGTGTTCTGTAACGGGTGTGTTCTGTAACGGGAGTGTTCTTTAACGGGAGTGTTCTGTAACGGGTGTGTTCTATAACAGGAGTGTTCTATAACGGGTGTGTTCTGTAAAGGGTGTGTTCTATAAAGGGTGTGTTCTATAACATGAGTGTTCTACAACGTTTGTGTTCTATAAAGGGTGTGTTCTATAACGGGAGTGTTCTATAACGGGTGTGTTCTATAACGGGAGTGTTCTATAACAGGTTTGTTCTAAACGGGAGTGTTCTTATACAGGAGTGTTCTATAACTGGAGTGTTCTACAACAGGTGTGTTCTATAATGGGAGTGTTCTATAACGGGAGTGTTCTATAACGGGAGTGTTCTTTTACAGGAGTGTTCTATAACTGGAGTGTTCTACAACAGGTGTGTTCTATAACAGGAGTGTTCTATAACGGGAGTGTTCTACAACAGGAGTGTTCTATAACAGGTGTGTTCTATAACGGGAGTGTTCTATAACGGGTGTGTTCTATAAAGGGAGTGTTCTATAACGGGAGTGTTCTACAACAGGTGTGTTCTATAACAGGTGTGTTCTATAACAGTTCTGTTCTATAACAGGTGTGTTCTATAACGGGTGTGTTCTATAACGGGAGTGTTCTATAACAGGTGTGTTCTATAACGGGAGTGTTCTGTAACGGGTGTGTTCTATAACAGGTGTGTACTATAACGGGTGTGTTCTATAACAGGTGTGTTCTGTAACGGGTGTGTTCTATAACGGGAGTGTTCCATAACGGGAGTGTTCTATAACGGGTGTGTTCTATAACGGGAGTGTTCTATAACGGGAGTGTTCTACAACAGGTGTGTTCTTTAACGGGTGTGTTCTATAACAGGTGTGTTCTATATCAGGTGTGTTCTATAACAGTTCTGTTCTATAACAGGTGTGTTCTATAACGGGTGTGTTCTATAATGGGAGTGTTCTATAACAGGTGTGTTCTATAACGGGAGTGTTCTGTAACGGGTGTGTTCTATAACAGGTGTGTTCTATAACGGGTGTGTTCTATAACAGGTGTGTTCGATAACGGGTGTGTTCTCTAACGGGAGTGTTCTATAACGGGTGTGCTCTATAACGGGTGTGTTCTATAACAGGTGTGTTCTATAACGGGTGTGTTCTATAACTGGTGTGTTCTATAACGGGTGTGTTCTATAACGGGTGTGTTCAATAACGGGAGTGTTCTATAACAGGTATGTTCTATAACGGGAGTGTTCTATAACGGTAGTGTTCTATAAAAGGTATGTTCTATAACGGGAGTGTTCTATAACAGGTATGTTCTATAACGGGAGTGTTCTATAACGGGAGTGTTCTATAACGGGAGTGTTCTATAACGGGAGTGTTCTGTAACGGGTGTGTTCTATAACGGGTGTGTTCTATAACGGGTGTGTTCTATAACAGTTGTGTTCTATAACGGGTGTGTTCTATAACGGGAGTGTTCTATAACGGGTGTGTTCTATAACGGGTGTGTTCTATAACAGGTGTGTTCTATAACGGGAGTGTTCTTATACAGGAGTGTTCTATAACTGGAGTGGTCTACAACAGGTGTGTTCTATAATGGGAGTGTTCTATAACGGGAGTGTTCTTATACAGGAGTGTTCTATAACTGGAGTGTTCTACAACAGGGGTGTTCTATAACAGGAGTGTTCTATAACGGGAGTGTTCTATAACGGGTGTGTTCTATAAAGGGAGTGTTCTATAACGGGAGTGTTCTACAACAGGTGTGTTCTATAACAGGTGTGTTCTATAACAGTTCTGTTCTATAACAGGTGTGTTCTATAACGGGTGTGTTCTATAACGGGAGTGTTCTATAACAGGTGTGTTCTATAACGGGAGTGTTCTGTAACGGGTGTGTTCTATAACAGGTGTGTTCTATAACGGGTGTGTTCTATAACAGGTGTGTTCTATAACGGGTGTGTTCTATAACGGGAGTGTTCCATAACGGGAGTGTTCTATAACGGGTGTGTTCTATAACGGGAGTGTTCTATAGCGGGAGTGTTCTACAACAGGTGTGTTCTATAACGGGTGTGTTCTATAACAGTTCTGTTCTATAACAGGTGTGTTCTATAACGGGTGTGTTCTATAATGGGAGTGTTCTATAACAGGTGTGTACTATAACGGGAGTGTTCTGTAACGGGTGTGTTCTATAACAGGTGTGTTCTATAACGGGTGTGTTCTATAACAGGTGTGTTCTATAACGGGTGTGTTCTATAACGGGAGTGTTCTATAACGGGTGTGCTCTATAACGGGTGTGTTCTATAACAGGTGTGTTCTATAACGGGTGTGTTCTATAACTGGAGTGCTCTATAACGGGAGTGTTCTATAACGGGAGTGTTCTATAACGGGTGTGTTCTATGACTGGTGTGTTCTATAACGGGTGTGTTCTATAACGGGTGTGTTCTATAACGGGTGTGTTCTATAACAGGTATGTTCTATAACGGGAGTGTTCTATAACGGGAGTGGTCTATAAAAGGTATGTTCTATAACGGGAGTGTTCTATAACAGGTATGTTCTATAACGGGAGTGTTCTATAACGGGAGTGTTCTATAACGGGAGTGTTCTGTAACGGGTGTGTTCTATAACGGGTGTGTTCTATAACGGGTGTGTTCTATAACGGTAGTGTTCTATAACGGGTGTGTTCTATAACGGGAGTGTTCTATAACGGGTGTGTTCTATAACGGGTGTGTTCTATAACAGGTGTGTTCTATAACGGGAGTGTTCTTATACAGGAGTGTTCTATAACTGGAGTGTTCTACAACAGGTGTGTTCTATAATGGGAGTGTTCTATAACGGGAGTGTTCTTATACAGGAGTGTTCTATAACGGGAGTGTTCTGTAACGGGTGTGTTCTATAACAGGTGTGTTCTATAACGGGTGTGTTCTATAACAGGTGTGTTCTATAACGGGTGTGTTCTCTAACGGGAGTGTTCTATAACAGGAGTGTTCTATAACGGGAGTGTTCTATAACGGGTGTGTTCTATAAAGGGAGTGTTCTATAACGGGTGTGTTCTATAACTGGTGTGTTCTATAACGGGTGTGTTCTATAACGGGTGTGTTCAATAACGGGAGTGTTCTATAACAGGTATGTTCTATAACGGGAGTGTTCTATAACGGGAGTGTTCTATAAAAGGTATGTTCTATAACGGGAGTGTTCTATAACAGGTATGTTCTATAACGGGAGTGTTCTATAACGGGAGTGTTCTATAACGGGAGTGTTCTATAACGGGAGTGTTCTGTAACGGGTGTGTTCTATAACGGGTGTGTTCTATAACGGGTGTGTTCTATAACAGTTGTGTTCTGTAACGGGTGTGTTCTATAACAGGTGTGTTCTATAACGGGTGTGTTCTATAACGGGTGTGTACTATAACGGGTGTGTTCTATAACGGGAGTGTTCTATAGCGGGAGTGTTCTACAACAGGTGTGTTCTATAACGGGTGTGTTCTATAACAGTTCTGTTCTATAACAGGTGTGTTCTATAACGGGTGTGTTCTATAATGGGAGTGTTCTATAACAGGTGTGTACTATAACGGGAGTGTTCTGTAACGGGTGTGTTCTATAACAGGTGTGTTCTATAACGGGTGTGTTCTATAACAGGTGTGTTCTATAACGGGTGTGTTCTATAACGGGAGTGTTCTATAACGGGTGTGCTCTATAACGGGTGTGTTCTATAACAGGTGTGTTCTATAACGGGTGTGTTCTATAACTGGAGTGCTCTATAACGGGAGTGTTCTATAACGGGAGTGTTCTATAACGGGTGTGTTCTATGACTGGTGTGTTCTATAACGGGTGTGTTCTATAACGGGTGTGTTCTATAACGGGAGTGTTCTATAACAGGTATGTTCTATAACGGGAGTGTTCTATAACGGGAGTGGTCTATAAAAGGTATGTTCTATAACGGGAGTGTTCTATAACAGGTATGTTCTATAACGGGAGTGTTCTATAACGGGAGTGTTCTATAACGGGAGTGTTCTGTAACGGGTGTGTTCTATAACGGGTGTGTTCTATAACGGGTGTGTTCTATAACGGTAGTGTTCTATAACGGGTGTGTTCTATAACGGGAGTGTTCTATAACGGGTGTGTTCTATAACGGGTGTGTTCTATAACAGGTGTGTTCTATAACGGGAGTGTTCTTATACAGGAGTGTTCTATAACTGGAGTGTTCTACAACAGGTGTGTTCTATAATGGGAGTGTTCTATAACGGGAGTGTTCTTATACAGGAGTGTTCTATAACGGGAGTGTTCTGTAACGGGTGTGTTCTATAACAGGTGTGTTCTATAACGGGTGTGTTCTATAACAGGTGTGTTCTATAACGGGTGTGTTCTCTAACGGGAGTGTTCTATAACAGGAGTGTTCTATAACGGGAGTGTTCTATAACGGGTGTGTTCTATAAAGGGAGTGTTCTATAACGGGTGTGTTCTATAACTGGTGTGTTCTATAACGGGTGTGTTCTATAACGGGTGTGTTCAATAACGGGAGTGTTCTATAACAGGTATGTTCTATAACGGGAGTGTTCTATAACGGGAGTGTTCTATAAAAGGTATGTTCTATAACGGGAGTGTTCTATAACAGGTATGTTCTATAACGGGAGTGTTCTATAACGGGAGTGTTCTATAACGGGAGTGTTCTGTAACGGGTGTGTTCTATAACGGGTGTGTTCTATAACGGGTGTGTTCTATAACAGTTGTGTTCTGTAACGGGTGTGTTCTATAACAGGTGTGTTCTATAACGGGTGTGTTCTATAACGGGTGTGTTCTATAACGGGAGTGTCTATAACGGGAGTGTTCTATAACGGGAGTGTTCTATAACGGGTGTGTTCTATAACAGGTGTGTTCTATAACGGGAGTGTTCTATAACAGGTATGTTCTATAACGGGAGTGTACCATAACGGGTGTGTTCTATAACGGGAGTGTTCTATAACGGGTGTGTTCTATAACGGGTGTGTTCCATAACAGGTATGTTCTATAACGGGAGTGTTCTATTATGGGAGTGTTCTATAACGGGTGTGTTCTATAACGGGAGTGTTCTATAACGGGAGTGTTCTACAACGGGTGTGTTCTATAACGGGTGTGTTCTATAACGGGTGTGTTCTATAACGGGAGTTTTCTATAAAAGGTATGTTCTATAACGGGAGTGTTCTATAACAGGTATGTTCTATTAGGGGAGTGTTCTATAACGGGTGTGCTCTATAACAGGTGTGTTCTATAATGGGAGTGTACTATAACGGGTGTGTTCTATAATGGGAGTGTTCTATAACGGGAGTATTCTATAACGGGTGTGTACTATAACAGAAGTGTTCTGTAATGGGTGTGTTCTGTAATGGGTGTGTTCTATTACTGGAGTGTTCTATAACAGGTGTGTTCTATAACAGGTGTGTTCTATAACGGGAGTGTTCTATAACAGGAGTGGTCTGTAAGCGTGTGTTCTGTAATGGGTGTGTTCTATAACAGGTGTGTTCTATAACGGGCGTGTTCTATAACGGGAGTGTTCTATCACGGGAGTGTTCTATAACGGGTGTGTTCTATAAAGGGTGTGTTCTATAACGGGTGTGTTCTATAACAGGTGTGTTCTATAACAGGTGTGTTCTATAACGGGTGTGTTCCATAACGGGTGTGTTCTATAACGGGTGTGTTCTATAACGGGAGTGTTCTTTAACGGGAGTGTTCTGTAACGGGTGTGTTCTGTAACGGGAGTGTTCTTTAACGGGAGTGTTCTGTTAAGGGTGTGTTCTATAACAGGAGTGTTCTATAACGGGTGTGTTCTGTAAAGGGTGTGTTCTATAAAGGGTGTGTTCTATAACAGGAGTGTTCTATAACGGGTGTGTTCTATAACAGGTGTGTTCTATAACGGGAGTGTTCTATAATGGGTGTGTTCTATAACGGGTGTGTTCTATAACAGGAGTGTTCTATAACAGGTGTGCTCTATAACGGGTGTGTTCTTTAACGGGTGTGTTCAATAACGGGTGTGTTCTATAACGGGAGTGTTCTATAACGGGAGTGTTCTGTAACGGGTGTGTTCTGTAACGGGTGTGTTCTATAAAAGTTGTTTTCTATAACGGGTGTGTTCTATAACGGGAGTGTTCTATAACGGGTGTGTTCTATAACGGGAGTGTTCTATAACAGGTGTGTTCTATAACGGGAGTGTTCTTATACAGGAGTGTTCTATAACTGGAGTGTCCTACAGCAGGTGTGTTCTATAATGGGAGTGTTCTATAACGTGAGTGTTCTATAACGGGAGTGTTCTTATACAGGAGTGTTCAATAACGGGAGTGTTCAGCAACAGGTGTGTTCTATAACAGGAGTATTCTATAACGGGAGTGTTCTATAACGGGAGTGTTCTATAACAGGTATGTTCTATAATGGGAGTGTTCTATAACGGGAGTGTTCTATAACGGGAGTGTACTATAACGGGAGTGTTCTATAACGGGTGTGTTCTATAACGGGTGTGTTCTATAACGGGTGTGTTCTATAACTGGAGTGTTCTATAACTGGAGTGTTCTAAAACGGGAGTGTTCTATAACGGGTGTGTTCTATAACGGGTGTGTTCTATAACGGGAGTGTTCTATAACAGGTATGTTCTATAACGGGAGTGTTCGATAACGGGAGTGTTCTATAAAAGGTATGTTCTATAATGGGAGTGTTCTATAACAGGTATGTTCTATAACGGGAGTGTTCTATAACGGGTGTGTTCTATAACGGGAGTGTTCTATAACGGGAGTGTTCTATAACAGGTATGTTCTATAACGGGAGTGTTCTATAACAGGTATGTTCTATAACGGGAGTGTTCCATAACGGGTGTGTTCTATAATGGGAGTGTTCTATAATGGGTGTGTTCTATAACGGGAGTGTTATATAACAGGTATGTTCTATAACGGGAGTGTTCTATAAAGGGTGTGTTCTATAACGGGTGTGTTCTATAACGGGGGTGTTCTATAACAGGTATGTTCTATAACGGGAGTGTTCTATAACGGGAGTGTTCTACAACACGTGTGTTCTATAACGGGTGTGTTCTATAACAGTTCTGTTCTATAACAGGTGTGTTCTATAACGGGTGTGTTCTATAATGGGAGTGTTCTGTAACGGGTGTGTTCTATAACAGGTGTGTTCTATAACGGGTGTGTTCTATAACAGGTGTGTTCTATAACGGGTGTGTCTATAACGGGAGTGTTCTATAACGGGAGTGTTCTATAACGGGAAAGTTCTATAACGGGAGTGTTCTACAACAGGTGTGTTCTATAACGGGTGGGTTCTATAACAGTTCTGTTCTATAACAGGTGTGTTCTATAACGGGTGTGTTCTATAAAGGGAGTGTTCTATAACAGGTGTGTTCTATAACGGGAGTGTTCAGTAACGGGTGTGTTCTATAACAGGTGTGTTCTATAACGGGTGTGTTCTATAACAGGTATGTTCTATAACGGGAGTGTTCCATAACGGGTGTGCTCTATAACGGGAGTGTTCTATAACGGGTGTGTTCTATATCGGGTGTGTTCTATAACGGGTGTGTTCTATAACGGGTGTGTTCTATAACAGGTATGTTCTATCACGGGAGCGTTCTATTATGGGAGTGTTCTATAACGGGTGTGTTCTAAAACGGGAGTGTTCTATAACGGGAGTGTTCTATAACGGGAGTGTTCTATAACGGGTGTGTTCTATAACGTGTGTGTTCTATAACGGGTGTGTTCAATAACGGCAGTTTTCTTTAAAAGGTTTGTTCTATAACGGGAGTGTTCTATAACAGGTATGTTCTATAACGGGAGTGTTCTATAACGGGTGTGTTCTATAACGGGTGTGTTCTATAATGGGAGTGTTCTATAACGGGTGTGTTCTATAACGGGAGTGTTCTATAACGGGAGTGTTCTATAACGGGAGTGTTCTATAACGGGTGTGTTCTATAACGGGAGTGTTCTATAACGGGAGTGTTCTACAACAGGTGTGTTCTATAACGGGTGTGTTCTATAACAGTTCTGTTCTATAACAGGTGTGTTCTATAATGGGTGTGTTCTATAACGGGAGTGATCTATAACAGGTGTGTTCTATAACGGGAGTGTTCTGTAACGGGTGTGTTCTATAACAGGTGTGTTCTATAACGGGAGTGTTCTATAACAGGTATGTTCTATAACGGGAGTGTTCCATAACGGGTGTGTTCTATAACGGGAGTGTTCTATAACGGGTGTGTTCTATATCGGGTGTGTTCTATAACGGGTGTGTTCTATAACGGGTGTGTTCTATAACAGGTATGTTCTATAACGGGAGTGTTCTATAACGGGTGTGTTCTATAACGGGAGTGTTCTATAACAGGTATGTTCTATAACGGGAGTGTTCTATAACGGGAGTGTTCTATAAAAGGAATGTTCTATAACGGGAGTGTTCTATAACAGGTATGTTCTATAACGGGAGTGTTCTATAACGGGAGTGTTCCGTAACGGGTGTGTTCTATAACGGGTGTGTTCTAAAACGGGTGTGTTCTATAACGGTTGTGTTCTATAACGGGTGTGTTCTATAACGGGAGTGTTCTATAACGGGTGTGTTCTATAACGGGTGTGTTCTATAACAGGTGTGTTCTATAACGGGAGTGTTATTATACAGGAGTGTTCTATAACTGGAGTGTTCTACAACAGGTGTGTTCTATAATGGGAGTGTTCTATAACGGGAGTGTTCTTATACAGGAGTTTTCTATAACGGGAGTGTTCTACAACAGGGGTGTTCTATAACAGGAGTGTTCTATAACGGGAGTGTTCTACAACAAGTGTGTTCTATAACAGGTGTGTTCTATAACGGGAGTGTTCTATAACGGGTGTGTTCTATAAAGGGAGTGTTCTATAACGGGAGTGTTCTATAACAGGTGTGTTCTATAACGGGTGTGTTCTATAACAGTTCTGTTCTATAACAGGTGTGTTCTATAACGGCTGTGTTCTATAATGGGAGTGTTCTATAACAGGTGTGTTCTATAAAGGGAGTGTTCTGTAACGGGTGTGTTCTATAACAGGTGTGTTCTATAACGGGTGTGTTCTATAACAGGTGTGTTCTATAACGGGAGTGTCTATAACGGGAGTGTTCTATAACGGGAGTGTTCTATAACGGGTGTGTTCTATAACGGGAGTGTTCTATAACGGGAGTGTTGTACAACAGGTGTGTTCTATAACGGGTGTGTTCTATAACAGTTCTGTTCTATAACAGGTGTGTTCTATAACGGGTGTGTTCTATAACGGGAGTGTTCTATAACAGGTGTGTTCTAAAACGGGAGTGTTCTGTAACGGGTGTGTTCTATAACAGGTGTGTTCTATAACGGGTGTGTTCTATAACAGGTATGTTCTATAACGGGAGTGTTCTATAACGGGAGTGTTCTATAACGGGAGTGTTCTATAACGGGTGTGTTCTATATCGGGTGTGTTATATAACGGGTGTGTTCTATAACGGGTGTGTTCTATAACAGGTATGTTCTATAACGGGAGTGTTCTATTATGGGAGTGTCCTATAACGGGTGTGTTCTATAACGGGAGTGTTCTATAACGGGAGTGTTCTACAACGGGTGTGTTCTATAACGGGTGTGTTCTATAACGGTTGTGTTCTATAACGGGTGTGATCTATAACGGGAGTGTTCTATAACGGGTGTGTTCTATAACAGGAGTGTTCTATAACAGGTGTGTTCTAAAACGGGAGTGTTCTTATACAGGAGTGTTCTATAACTGGAGTGTCCTACAACAGGTGTGTTCTATAATGGGAGTGTTCTTTAACGTGAGTGTTCTATAACGGGAGTGTTCTTATACAGGAGTGTTCAATAACGGGAGTGTTCTACAACAGGTGTGTTCTATAACAGGAGTATTCTATAACGGGAGTGTTCTATAACGGGAGTGTTCTATAACAGGTATGTTCTATAATGGGAGTGTTCTATAACGGGAGTGTTCTATAACGGGAGTGTTCTATAACGGGAGTGTTCTATAACGGGTGTGTTCTATAACGGGTGTGTTCTATAACGGGTGTGTTCTATAACTGGTGTGTTCTATAACTGGAGTGTTCTATAACGGGAGTGTTCTATAATGGGTGTGTTCTATAACGGGTGTGTTCTATAACGGGAGTGTTCTATAACAGGTATGTTCTATAACGGGAGTGTTCGATAACGGGAGTGTTCTATAAAAGGTATGTTCTATAACGGGAGTGTTCTATAACAGGTATGTTCTATAACGGGAGTTTTCTATAACGGGTGTGTTCTATAATGGGAGTGTTCTATAACGGGAGTGTTCTATAACAGGTATGTTCTATAACGGGAGTGTTCTATAACAGGTATGTTCTATAACGGGAGTGTTCCATAACGGGTGTGTTGTATAATGGGAGTGTTCTATAACGGGTGTGTTCTATAACGGGAGTGTTCTATAACAGGTATGTTCTATAACGGGAGTGTTCTATAACGGGAGTGTTCTACAACAGGTGTGTTCTATAACGGGTGTGTTCTATAACAGTTCTGTTCTTTATCAGGTGTGTTCTATAACGGGTGTGTTCTATAATGGGAGTGTTCTATAACAGGTGTGTTCTATAAAGGGAGTGTTCTGTAACGGGTGTGTTCTATAACAGGTGTGTTCTATAACGGGTGTGTTCTATAACAGGTGTGATCTATAACGGGTGTGTCTATAACGGGAGTGTTCTATAACGGGAGTGTTCTATAACGGGAGTGTTCTATAACGGGAGTGTTCTACAACAGGTGTGTTCTATAACGGGTGTGTTCTATAACAGTTCTGTTCTATAACAGGTGTGTTCTATAAAGGGTGTGTTCTATAACGGGAGTGTTCTATTACAGGTGTGTTCTATAACGGGAGTGTTCTGTAACGGGTGTGTTCTATAACAGGTGTGTTCTATAACGGGAGTGTTCTATAACAGGTATATTCTATAACGGGAGTGTTCCATAACGGGTGTGTTCTATAATGGGAGTGTTCTATAACGGGTGTGTTCTATATCGGGTGTGTTCTATAACGGGTGTGTTCTATAACGGGTGTGTTATATAACAGGTATGTTCTATAACGGGAGTGTTCTATTATGGGAGTGTTCTATAACGGGAGTGTTCTATAATGGGTGTGTTCTATAACGGGTGTGTTCTATAATGGGAGTGTTCTATAATGGGTGTGTTCTATAACGGGAGTGTTCTATAACGGGAGTGTTCTATAACGGGTGTGTACTATAACAGGAGTGTTCTGTAACGGGTGTGTTCTGAAATGGGTGTGTTCTATAACGGGAGTGTTCTATAACAGGTGTGTTCTGTAACAGGTGTGTTCTATAACGGGAGTGTTCTATAACAGGAGTGGTCTGTAAGGGGTGTGTTCTGTAATGGGTGTGTTCTATAACAGGTGTGTTCTATAACGGGAGTGTTCTATAACGGGAGTGTTCTATAACAGGAGTGTTCTACAACGGGTGTGTTCTATAACGGGTGTGTTCTATATCGGGTGTGTTCTATAACAGGTGTGTTCTTTAACGGGTGTGTTCTATAACGGGTGTGTTCTATAACGGGTGTGTTCTATAAAGGGAGTGTTCTTTAACGGGAGTGTTCTGTAACGGGTGTGTTCTGTAACGGGAGTGTTCTTTAACGGGAGTGTTCTGTAACGGGTGTGTTCTATAACAGGAGTGTTCTATAACGGGTGTGTTCTGTAAAGGGTGTGTTCTATAAAGGGTGTGTTCTATAACGGGTGTGTTCAATAACGGGAGTGTTCTATAACGGTTGTGTTCTATAACGGCTGTGTTCTATAACAGGTTTGTTCTATAACGGGAGTGTTCTTATATAGAAGTGTTCTATAACTGGAGTGTCCTACAACAGGTGTGTTCTATAATGGGAGTGTTCTATAACGTGAGTGTTATATAACGGGAGTGTTCTTATACAGGAGTGTTCAATAACGGGAGTGTTCTACAACAGGTGTGTTCTATAACAGGAGTATTCTATAACGGGAGTGTTCTATAACGGGAGTGTTCTATAACAGGTATGTTCTATACTGGGAGTGTTCAATTACGGGAGTGTTCTATAACTGGAGTGTTCTATAACGGGTGTGTTCTATAACGGGTGTGTTCTATAACGGGAGTGTTCTATAACAGGTATGTTCTATAACGGGAGTGTTCGATAACGGGAGTGTTCTATAAAAGGTATGTTCTATAACGGGAGTGTTCTATAACAGGTATGTTCTATAACGGGAGTGTTCTAAACGGGTGTGTTCTATAACGGGAGTGTTCTATAACGGGAGTGTTCTATAACAGGTATGTTCTATAACGGGAGTCTTCTATAACAGGTATGTTCTATAACGGGAGTGTTCCATAACGGGTGTGTTCTATAATGGGAGTGTTCTATAACGGGTGTGTTCTATAACGGGAGTGTTCTATAACAGGTAAGTTCTATAACGGGAGTGTTCTATAACGGGTGTGTTCTATAACGGGGATGTTCTATAACGGGTGTGTTCTATAACAGGTATGTTCTATAACGGGAGTTTTCTATAACGGGTGTGTTCTATAACGGGAGTGTTCTATAACGGGAGTGTTCTATAACGGGAGTGTTCTATAACGGGTGTGTTCTATAACAGGTGTGCTCTATAACGGGTGTGTTCTATAACGGGTGTGATCTGTAACAGGAGTGTTCTATAACAGGTGTGTTCTATAACGGGTGTGTTTTATAACGGGTGTGTTCTATAATGGGTGTGTTCTATACCAGGTGTGTTCTATAACAGGTGTGTTCTATTTCGGGAGAGTTCTATAACAGGAGTTTTCTATAGCGGGTGTGTACTATAACAGGAGTGTTCTGTAACGGGTGCGTTCTGTAATGGGTGAGTTCTATAACGGGAGTGTTCTATAACGGGTGTGTTCTATAACGGGTGTGTTCTATAACGGGTGTGTTCTATAACGGGTCTGTTCTACAACGGGTGAGTTCTGTAACGGGTGTGTTCTATAACGGGAGTGTTCTATAACAGGTAGGTTCTATAACGGGAGTGTTCTATAACGGGAGTGTTCTATAAAAGGTATGTTCTATAACGGGAGTGTTCAAAAGCAGGTATGTTCTATAACGGGAGTGTTCTATAACGGGAGTGTTCTATAACAGGTATGTTCTATAACGGGAGTGTTCTATAACAGGTATGTTCTATAAGGGGAGTGTTCCATAACGGGTGTGTTCTATAACGGGAGTGTTCTATAACGGGTGTGCTCTATAACGGGTGTGTTCCATAACAGGTATGTTCTATAACGGGAGTGTTCTATTATGGGAGTGTTCTATAACGGGTGTGTTCTATAACGGGTGTGTTCTATAACGGGAGTTTTCTATAAAAGGTATGTTCTATAACGGGAGTGTTCTATAACAGGTATGTTCTATAACGGGAGTGTTCTATAACGGGTGTGCTCTATAACAGGTGTGTTCTATAATGGGAGTGTACTATAACGGGTGTGTTCTATAATGGGAGTGTTCTATAACGGGAGTATTCTATAACGGGTGTGTACTATAACAGATGTGTTCTGTAATGGGTGTGTTCTGTAATGGGTGTGTTCTATAACTGGAGTGTTCTATAACAGGTGTGTTCTATAACAGGGGTGTTCTATAACGGGAGTGCTCTATAACAGGAGTGGTCTGTAAGCGTGTGTTCTGTAATGGGTGTGTTCTATAACAGGTGTGTTCTATAACGGGCGTGTTCTATAACGGGAGTGTTCTATCACGGGAGTGTTCTATAACGGGTGTGTTCTATAAAGGGTGTGTTCTATAACGGGTGTGTTCTATAACAGGTGTGTTCTATAACAGGTGTGTTCTATAACGGGTGTGTTCTATAACGGGTGTGTTCTATAACGGGTGTGTTCTATAACGGGTGTGTTCTATAACGGGAGTGTTCTTTAACGGGAGTGTTCTGTAACGGGTGTGTTCTGTAACGGGAGTGTTCTTTAACGGGAGTGTTCTGTTAAGGGTGTGTTCTATAACAGGAGTGTTCTATAACGGGTGTGTTCTGTAAAGGGTGTGTTCTATAAAGGGTGTGTTCTATAACAAGAGTGTTCTATAACGGGTGTGTTCTATAACAGGTGTGTTCTATAACGGGAGTGTTCTATAATGGGTGTGTTCTATAACGGGTGTGTTCTATAACAGGAGTGTTCTATAACAGGTGTGTTCTATAACGGGTGTGTTCTTTAACGGGTGTGTTCAATAACGGGTGTGTTCTATAACGGGAGTGTTCTATAACGGGAGTGTTCTGTAACGGGTGTGTTCTGTAACGGGTGTGTTCTATAAAAGTTGTGTTCTATAACGGGTGTGTTCTATAACGGGAGTGTTCTATAACGGGTGTGTTCTATAACGGGAGTGTTCTATAACAGGTGTGTTCTATAACGGGAGTGTTCTTATACAGGAGTGTTCTATAACTGGAGTGTCCTACAGCAGGTGTGTTCTATAATGGGAGTGTTCTATAACGTGAGTGTTCTATAACGGGAGTGTTCTTATACAGGAGTGTTCAATAACGGGAGTGTTCTGCAACAGGTGTGTTCTATAACAGGAGTATTCTATAACGGGAGTGTTCTATAACAGGAGTGTTCTATAACAGGTATGTTCTATAATGGGAGTGTTCTATAACGGGAGTGTTCTATAACGGGAGTGTTCTATAACGGGAGTGTTCTATAACGGGTGTGTTCTATAACTGGTGTGTTCTATAACGGGTGTGTTCTATAACTGGAGTGTTCTATAACTGGAGTGTTCTAAAACGGGAGTGTTCTATAACGGGTGTGTTCTATAACGGGTGTGTTCTTTAACGGGAGTGTTCTATAACAGGTATGTTCTATAACGGGAGTGTTCGATAACGGGAGTGTTCTATAAAAGGTATGTTCTATAATGGGAGTGTTCTATAACAGGTATGTTCTATAACGGGAGTGTTCTATAACGGGTATGTTCTATAAAGGGAGTGTTCCATAACGGGTGTGTTCTATAATGGGAGTGTTCTATAATGGGTGTGTTCTATAACGGGAGTGTTATATAACAGGTATGTTCTATAACGGGAGTGTTCTATAAAGGGTGTGTTCTATAACGGGTGTGTTCTATAACGGGGGTGTTCTATAACAGGTATGTTCTATAACGGGAGTGTTCTATAACGGGAGTGTTCTACAACACGTGTGTTCTATAACGGGTGTGTTCTATAACAGTTCTGTTCTATAACAGGTGTGTTCTATAACGGGTGTGTTCTATAATGGGAGTGTTCTGTAACGGGTGTGTTCTATAACAGGTGTGTTCTATAACGGGTGTGTTCTATAACAGGTGTGTTCTATAACGGGTGTGTCTATAACGGGAGTGTACTATAACGGGAGTGTTCTATAACGGGAAAGTTCTATAACGGGAGTGTTCTACAACAGGTGTGTTCTATAACGGGTGGGTTCTATAACAGTTCTGTTCTATAACAGGTGTGTTCTATAACGGGTGTGTTCTATAAAGGGAGTGTTCTATAACAGGTGTGTTCTATAACGGGAGTGTTCTGTAACGGGTGTGTTCTATAACAGGTGTGTTCTATAACGGGTGTGTTCTATAACAGGTATGTTCTATAACGGGAGTGTTCCATAACGGGTGTGCTCTATAACGGGAGTGTTCTATAACGGGTGTGTTCTATATCGGGTGTGTTCTATAACAGGTGTGTTCTATAACGGGTGTGTTCTATAACAGGTATGTTCTATCACGGGAGCGTTCTATTATGGGAGTGTTCTATAACGGGTGTGTTCTAAAACGGGAGTGTTCTATAACGGGAGTGTTCTATAACGGGAGTGTTCTATAACGGGTGTGTTCTAAAACGGGAGTGTTCTATAACGGGAGTGTTCTATAACGGGAGTGTTCTATAACGGGTGTGTTCTATAACGTGTGTGTTCTATAACGGGTGTGTTCTATAACGGCAGTTTTCTTTAAAAGGTATGTTCTATAACGGGAGTGTTCTATAACAGGTATGTTCTATAACGGGAGTGTTCTATAACGGGTGTGTTCTATAACGGGTGTGTTCTATAATGGGAGTGTTCTATAACGGGTGTGTTCTATAACGGGAGTGTTCTATAACGGGAGTGTTCTATAACGGGAGTGTTCTATAACGGGTGTGTTCTATAACGGGAGTGTTCTATAACGGGAGTGTTCTACAACAGGTGTGTTCTATAACGGGTGTGTTCTATAACAGTTCTGTTCTATAACAGGTGTGTTCTATAAAGGGTGTGTTCTATAACGGGAGTGTTCTATAACAGGTGTGTTCTATAACGGGAGTGTTCTGTAACGGGTGTGTTCTATAACGGTTGTGTTATATAACGGGTGTGTTCTATAACGGGAGTGTTCTATAACGGGTGTGTTCTATAACGGGTGTGTTCTATAACAGGTGTGTTCTATAACGGGAGTGTTATTATACAGGAGTGTTCTATAACTGGAGTGTTCTACAACAGGTGTGTTATATAATGGGAGTGTTCTATAACGGGAGTGTTCTTATAAAGGAGTGTTCTATAACGGGAGTGTTCTACAACAGGGGTGTTCTATAACAGGAGTGTTCTATAACGGGAGTGTTCTACAACAAGTGTGTTCTATAACAGGTGTGCTCTATAACGGGAGTGTTCTATAACGGGTGTGTTCTATAAAGGGAGTGTTCTATAACGGGAGTGTTCTATAACAGGTGTGTTCTATAACGGGTGTGTTCTATAACAGTTCTGTTCTATAACAGGTGTGTTCTATAACGGGTGTGTTCTATAATGGGAGTGTTCTATAACAGGTGTGTTCTATAAAGGGAGTGTTCTGTAACGGGTGTGTTCTATAACAGGTGTGTTCTATAACGGGTGTGTTCTATAACAGGTGTGTTCTATAACGGGAGTGTCTATAACGGGAGTGTTCTATAACGGGAGTGTTCTATAACGGGTGTGTTCTATAACGGGAGTGTTCTATAACGGGAGTGTTGTACAACAGGTGTGTTCTATAACGGGTGTGTTCTATAACAGTTCTGTTCTATAACAGGTGTGTTCTATAACGGGTGTGTTCTATAACGGGAGTGTTCTATAACAGGTGTGTTCTAAAACGGGAGTGTTCTGTAACGGGTGTGTTCTATAACAGGTGTGTTCTATAACGGGAGTGTTCTATAACAGGTATGTTCTATAACGGGAGTGTTCTATAACGGGAGTGTTCTATAACGGGAGTGTTCTATAACGGGAGTGTTCTATAACGGGTGTGTTCTATATCGGGTGTGTTCTATAACGGGTGTGTTCTATAACGGGTGTGTTCTATAACAGGGATGTTCTATAACGGGAGTGTTCTATTATGGGAGTGTTCTATAACGGGTGTGTTCTATAACGGGGGTGTTCTATAACGGGAGTGTTCTACAACGGGTGTGTTCTATAACGGGTGTGTTCTATAACGGTTGTGTTCTATAACGGGTGTGATCTATAACGGGAGTGTTCTATAACGGGTGTGTTCTATAACAGGAGTGTTCTATAACAGGTGTGTTCTATAACGGGAGTGTTCTTATACAGGAGTGTTCTATAACTGGAGTGTCCTACAACAGGTGTGTTCTATAATGGGAGTGTTCTATAACGGGAGTGTTCTATAACGGGAGTGTTCTATAACGGGAGTGTTCTATAACGGGTGTGTTCTATATCGGGTGTGTTCTATAACGGGTGTGTTCTATAACGGGTGTGTTCTATAACAGGTCTGTTCTATAACGGGAGTGTTCTATTATGGGAGTGTTCTATAACGGGTGTGTTCTATAACGGGGGTGTTCTATAACGGGAGTGTTCTACAACGGGTGTGTTCTATAACGGGTGTGTTCTATAACGGTTGTGTTCTATAACGGGTGTGATCTATAACGGGAGTGTTCTATAACGGGTGTGTTCTATAACAGGAGTGTTCTATAACAGGTGTGTTCTATAACGGGAGTGTTCTTATACAGGAGTGTTCTATAACTGGAGTGTCCTACAACAGGTGTGTTCTATAATGGGAGTGTTCTTTAACGTGAGTGTTCTATAACGGGAGTGTTCTTATACAGGAGTGTTCAATAACGGGAGTGTTCTACAACAGGTGTGTTCTATAACAGGAGTATTCTATAACGGGAGTGTTCTATAACGGGAGTGTTCTATAACAGGTATGTTCTATAATGGGAGTGTTCTATAACGGGAGTGTTCTATAATGGGAGTGTTCTATAACGGGAGTGTTCTATAACGGGTGTGTTCTATAACGGGTGTGTTCTATAATGGGTGTGTTCTATAACTGGTGTGTTCTATAACTGGAGTGTTCTATAACGGGAGTGTTCTATAACGGGTGTGTTCTATAACGGGTGTGTTCTATAACGGGAGTGTTCTATAACAGGTATGTTCTATAACGGGAGTGTTCGATAACGGGAGTGTTCTATAAAAGGTATGTTCTATAACGGGAGTGTTCTATAACAGGTATGTTCTATAACGGGAGTTTTCTATAACGGGTGTGTTCTATAATGGGAGTGTTCTATAACGGGAGTGTTCTATAACAGGTATGTTCTATAACGGGAGTGTTCTATAACAGGTATGTTCTATAACGGGAGTGTTCCATAACGGGTGTGTTCTATAATGGGAGTGTTCTATAACGGGTGTGTTCTATAACGGGAGTGTTCTATAACAGGTATGTTCTATAACGGGAGTGTTCTATAACGGGAGTGTTCTACAACAGGTGTGTTCTATAACGGGTGTGTTCTATAACAGTTCTGTTCTTTAACAGGTGTGTTCTATAACGGGTGTGTTCTATAATGGGAGTGTTCTATAACAGGTGTGTTCTATAAAGGGAGTGTTCTGTAACGGGTGTGTTCTATAACAGGTGTGTTCTATAACGGGTGTGTTCTATAACAGGTGTGATCTATAACGGGTGTGTCTATAACGGGAGTGTTCTATAACGGGAGTGTTCTATAACGGGAGTGTTCTATAACGGGAGTGTTCTACAACAGGTGTGTTCTATAACGGGTGTGTTCTATAACAGTTCTGTTCTATAACAGGTGTGTTCTATAAAGGGTGTGTTCTATAACGGGAGTGTTCTATTACAGGTGTGTTCTATAACTGGAGTGTTCTGTAACGGGTGTGTTCTATAACAGGTGTGTTCTATAACAGGAGTGTTCTATAACAGGTATATTCTATAACGGGAGTGTTCCATAACGGGTGTGTTCTATAATGGGAGTTTTCTATAACGGGTGTGTTCTATATCGGGTGTGTTCTATAACGGGTGTGTTCTATAACGGGTGTGATATATAACAGGTATGTTCTATAACGGGAGTGTTCTATTATGGGAGTGTTCTATAACGGGAGTGTTCTATAATGGGTGTGTTCTATAACGGGTGTGTTCTATAATGGGAGTGTTCTATAATGGGTGTGTTCTATAACGGGAGTGTTCTATAACGGGAGTGTTCTATAACGGGTGTGTACTATAACAGGAGTGTTCTGTAACGGGTGTGTTCTGAAATGGGTGTGTTCTATAACGGGAGTGTTCTATAACAGGTGTGTTCTGTAACAGGTGTGTTCTATAACGGGAGTGTTCTATAACAGGAGTGGTCTGTAAGGGGTGTGTTCTGTAATGGGTGTGTTCTATAACAGGTGTGTTCTATAACGGGAGTGTTCTATAACGGGAGTGTTCTATAACAGGAGTGTTCTACAACGGGTGTGTTCTATAACGGGTGTGTTCTATATCGGGTGTGTTCTATAACAGGTGTGTTCTTTAACGGGTGTGTTCTATAACGGGTGTGTTCTATAACGGGTGTGTTCTATAAAGGGAGTGTTCTTTAACGGGAGTGTTCTGTAACGGGTGTGTTCTGTAACGGGAGTGTTCTTTAACGGGAGTGTTCTGTAACGGGTGTGTTCTATAACAGGAGTGTTCTATAACGGGTTTGTTCTGTAAAGGGTATGTTCTATAAAGGGTGTGTTCTATAACAGGAGTGTTCTATAACGGGTGTGTTCTATAACGGGTGTGTTCTATAACGGGAGTGTTCTATAATGGGTGTGTTCTATAACGGGTGTGTTCTCTAACAGGAGTGTTCTATAACAGGTGTGTTCTATAACGGGTGTGTTCTTTAACGGGTGTGTTCTATAACGGGTGTGTTCAATAACGGGAGTGTTCTATAACGGGAGTGTTCGATAACGGGAGTGTTCTGTAACGGGTGTGTTCTATAACGGGTGTGTTCTATAACGGGTGTGTTCTATAACGGGAGTGTTCTTATATAGAAGTGTTCTATAACTGGAGTGTCCTACAACAGGTGTGTTCTATAATGGGAGTGTTCTATAACGTGAGTGTTATATAACGGGAGTGTTCTTATACAGGAGTGTTCAATAACGGGAGTGTTCTACAACAGGTGTGTTCTATAACAGGAGTATTCTATAACGGGAGTGTTCTATAACGGGAGTGTTCTATAACACGTGTGTTCTATAACGGGTGTGTTCTATAACGGGAGTGTTCTATAACAGGTATGTTCTATAACGGGAGTGTTCGATAACGGGAGTGTTCTATAAAAGGTATGTTCTATAACGGGAGTGTTCTATAACAGGTATGTTCTATAACGGGAGTGTTCTAAACGGGTGTGTTCTATAACGGGAGTGTTCTATAACGGGAGTGTTCTATAACAGGTATGTTCTATAACGGGAGTCTTCTATAACAGGTATGTTCTATAACGGGAGTGTTCCATAACGGGTGTGTTCTATAATGGGAGTGTTCTATAACGGGTGTGTTCTATAACGGGAGTGTTCTATAACAGGTATGTTCTATAACGGGAGTGTTCTATAACGGGTGTGCTCTATAACGGGGGTGTTCTATAACGGGTGTGTTCTATAACAGGTATGTTCTATAACGGGAGTGTTCTATAACGGGTGTGTTCTATAACGGGAGTGTTCTATAACGGGAGTGTTCTATAATGGGAGTGTTCTATAACGGGTGTGTTCTATAACAGGTGTGCTCTATAACGGGTGTGTTCTATAACGGGTGTGATCTGTAACAGGAGTGTTCTATAACAGGTGTGTTCTATAACGGGTGTGTTTATAACGGGTGTGTTCTATAATGGGTGTGTTCTATACCAGGTGTGTTCTATAACAGGTGTGTTCTATTTCAGGAGAGTTCTATAACAGGAGTTATCTATAACGGGTGTGTACTATAACAGGAGTGTTCTGTAACGGGTGCGTTCTGTAATGGGTGTGTTCTATAACGGGAGTGTTCTATAACGGGTGTGTTCTATAACGGGTGTGTTCTATAACGGGTGTGTTCTATAACGGGTCTGCTCTACAACGGGTGTGTTCTGTAACGGGTGTGTTCTATAACGGGAGTGTTCTATAACAGGTAGGTTCTATAACGGGAGTGTTCTATAACGGGAGTGTTCTATAAAAGGTATGTTCTATAACGGGAGTGTTCAAAAGCAGGTATGTTCTATAACGGGAGTGTTCTATAACGGGAGTGTTCTATAACAGGTATGTTCTATAACGGGAGTGTTCTATAACAGGTATGTTCTATAACGGGAGTGTTCCATAACGGGTGTGTTCCATAATGGGAGTGTTCTATAACGGGTGTGTTCTATAAAGGGAGTGTTCTATAACAGGTATGTTCTATAACGGGAGTGTTCTATAACGGGTGTGTTCTATAACGGGTGTGTTCTATAATGGGTGTGTTCTATAACAGGTATGTTCTATAACGGGAGTGTTCTATAACGGGTGTGTTCTATAACGGGAGTGTTCTATAACGGGAGTGTTATATAACGGGAGTGTTCTATAACGGGTGTGTTCTATAACAGGTGTGTTCTATAACGGGTGAGTTCTATAACGGGAGTGTTCTTTAACGGGTGTGTTCTATAATGGGTGTGTTCTGTAACGGGAGTGGTCTTTAACGGGAGTGTTCTGTAACGGGTGTTTTCTATAACAGGATGTGTTCTATAACGGGTCTGTTCTATAACGGGTGTGTTTTATAAAGGGTGTGTTCTATAACAGGAGTGTTCTATAACGGGTGTGTTCTATAACGGGTGTGTTCTATAACGGGTCTGTTCTATAATGGGTGTGTTCTATAAAGGGTGTGTTCTATAACAGGAGTGTTCTATAACGGGTGTGTTCTATAACGGGTGTGTTCTATAAAGGGTGTGTTCTATAACAGGTGTGTTCTACAACAGGTGTGTTCTATAACGGGTGTGTTCTATAACAGTTCTGTTCTATAACAGGTGTGTTCTATAACGGGTGTGTTCTATAACGGGAGTATTCTATAACAGGTGTGTTCTGTAATGGGATTGTTCAATAACAGGAGTGTTCTGTAACGCGTGTGTTCTATTACAGGTGTGTTCTATAACGGGTGTGTTCTATAACAGGTGTGTTCTATAACGGGTGTGTTCTATAACGGGAGTGTTCTATAACGGGTGTGATCTATAACGGGTGTGTTCTATAACAGGTGTGTTCTATAACGGGTGTGTTCTATAACTGGTGTGTTCTATAACTGGAGTGTTCTGTAACGGGAATGTTCTATAACGGGAGTGTTCTATAATGGGTGTGTTCTATAACGGGAGTGTTCTATAATGGGTGTGTTCTATAACGGGTGTGTTCTATAACGGGTGTGTTCTATAACGGGAGTGTTCTATAACAGGTATGTTCTATAACGGGAGTGTTCTATAACTGGTGTGTTCTGTAACGGGAGTGTTCTATAACGGGTGTGTTCTATAACGGGAGTGTTCTAAAACAGGTATGTTCTATAACGGGAGTGTTCTATAACAGGTATGTTCTATAACGGAGTGTTCCATAACGGGTGTGTTCTATAATGGGTGTGTTCTATAACGGGTGTGTTCTATAACGGGTGTGTTCTATAACGGGTGTGTTCTATAACGGGTGTGTTCTATAACGGGTATGTTCTATAACGGGAGTGTTCTATGACGGGTGTGTTCTATAACGGGTGTGTTCTATAACGGGTGTGTTCTATAACGGGAGTGTTCTATAACGGGAGTGTTCTATAACGGGAGTGTTCTTTAACGGATGTGTTCTATAACGGGTGTGTTCTATAACGGGTGTGTTCTATAACGGGTGTGTTCTATAACGGGTGTGTTCTATAACAGGAGTGTTCTATAACGGGTGTGTACTATAACAGGAGTGTTCTGTAACGGGTGTGTTCTGTAATGGGTGTGTTCTATAACAGGAGTGTTCTATAACAGGTGTGTTCTATAACAGATGTGTTCTATAACGGGAGTGTTCTATAACAGGAGTAGTCTGTAAGGGGTGTGTTCTGTAATGGGTGTGTTCTATGACTGGTGTGTTCTATAACGGGAGTGTACTATAACGGGAGTCTTCTATAACAGGAGTGTTCTATAACGGGTGTGTTCTATAACGGGTGTGTTCTATAACGGGAGTGTTCTATAACAGGTGTGTTCTATAACGGGTGTGTTCTATAACGGGTGTGTTCTATAACGTGTGTGTTCTATAACGGGTGTGTTCTATAACGGGAGTTTTCTTTAACGGGAGTGTTCTGTAACGGGTGTGTTCTGTAACGGGAGTGTTCTTAAACGGGAGTGTTCTGTAACGGGTGTGTTCTATAACAGGAGTGTTCTATAACGGGTGTGTTCTGTAAAGGGTGTGTTCTAGTGTGTTCTATAACGGGTGTGTTCTATAACGGGTGTGTTCTATAACTGGTGTGTTCTGTAACGGGTGTGTTCTATAAGGGGAGTGTTCTATAACAGGTAGGTTCTATAACGGGAGTGTTCTATAACGGGAGTGTTCTATAAAAGGTATGTTCTATAACGGGAGTGTTCAAAAGCAGGTATGTTCTATAACGGGAGTGTTCTATAACGGGTGTGTTCTATAACGGGAGAGTTCTATAACGGGAGTGTTCTATAACAGGTATGTTCTATAACGGGAGTGTTCTATAACAGGTATGTTCTATAACGGGAGTGTTCCATAACGGGTGTGTTCCATAATGGGAGTCCTCTATAACGGGTGTGTTCTATAACGGGAGTGTTCTATAACAGGTATGTTCTATAACGGGAGTGTTCTATAACGGGTGTGTTCTATAACGGGTGTGTTCTATAACGGGTGTGTTCTATAACAGGTATGTTCTATAACGGGAGTGTTCTATAACGGGTGTGTACTATAACAGGAGTGTTCTATAACGGGAGTGTTATAGAACGGGAGTGTTCTATAACGGGTGTGTTCTATAACAGGTGTATTCTATAACGGGTGTGTTCTATAACGGGAGTGTTCTATAACGGGTGTGTTCTATAACGGGTGTGTTCTATAACAGGTGTGTTCTATAACGGGAGTGTTATTATACAGGAGTGTTCTATAACTGGAGTGTTCTACAACAGGTGTGTTATATAATGGGAGTGTTCTATAACGGGAGTGTTCTTATAAAGGAGTGTTCTATAACGGGAGTGTTCTACAACAGGGGTGTTCTATAACAGGAGTGTTCTATAACGGGAGTGTTCTACAACAAGTGTGTTCTATAACAGGTGTGCTCTATAACGGGAGTGTTCTATAACGGGTGTGTTCTATAAAGGGAGTGTTCTATAACGGGAGTGTTCTATAACAGGTGTGTTCTATAACGGGTGTGTTCTATAACAGTTCTGTTCTATAACAGGTGTGTTCTATAACGGGTGTGTTCTATAATGGGAGTGTTCTATAACAGGTGTGTTCTATAAAGGGAGTGTTCTGTAACGGGTGTGTTCTATAACAGGTGTGTTCTATAACGGGTGTGTTCTATAACAGGTGTGTTCTATAACGGGAGTGTCTATAACGGGAGTGTTCTATAACGGGAGTGTTCTATAACGGGTGTGTTCTATAACGGGAGTGTTCTATAACGGGAGTGTTGTACAACAGGTGTGTTCTATAACGGGTGTGTTCTATAACAGTTCTGTTCTATAACAGGTGTGTTCTATAACGGGTGTGTTCTATAACGGGAGTGTTCTATAACAGGTGTGTTCTAAAACGGGAGTGTTCTGTAACGGGTGTGTTCTATAACAGGTGTGTTCTATAACGGGAGTGTTCTATAACAGGTATGTTCTATAACGGGAGTGTTCTATAACGGGAGTGTTCTATAACGGGAGTGTTCTATAACGGGAGTGTTCTATAACGGGTGTGTTCTATATCGGGTGTGTTCTATAACGGGTGTGTTCTATAACGGGTGTGTTCTATAACAGGGATGTTCTATAACGGGAGTGTTCTATTATGGGAGTGTTCTATAACGGGTGTGTTCTATAACGGGGGTGTTCTATAACGGGAGTGTTCTACAACGGGTGTGTTCTATAACGGGTGTGTTCTATAACGGTTGTGTTCTATAACGGGTGTGATCTATAACGGGAGTGTTCTATAACGGGTGTGTTCTATAACAGGAGTGTTCTATAACAGGTGTGTTCTATAACGGGAGTGTTCTTATACAGGAGTGTTCTATAACTGGAGTGTCCTACAACAGGTGTGTTCTATAATGGGAGTGTTCTATAACGGGAGTGTTCTATAACGGGAGTGTTCTATAACGGGAGTGTTCTATAACGGGTGTGTTCTATATCGGGTGTGTTCTATAACGGGTGTGTTCTATAACGGGTGTGTTCTATAACAGGTCTGTTCTATAACGGGAGTGTTCTATTATGGGAGTGTTCTATAACGGGTGTGTTCTATAACGGGGGTGTTCTATAACGGGAGTGTTCTACAACGGGTGTGTTCTATAACGGGTGTGTTCTATAACGGTTGTGTTCTATAACGGGTGTGATCTATAACGGGAGTGTTCTATAACGGGTGTGTTCTATAACAGGAGTGTTCTATAACAGGTGTGTTCTATAACGGGAGTGTTCTTATACAGGAGTGTTCTATAACTGGAGTGTCCTACAACAGGTGTGTTCTATAATGGGAGTGTTCTTTAACGTGAGTGTTCTATAACGGGAGTGTTCTTATACAGGAGTGTTCAATAACGGGAGTGTTCTACAACAGGTGTGTTCTATAACAGGAGTATTCTATAACGGGAGTGTTCTATAACGGGAGTGTTCTATAACAGGTATGTTCTATAATGGGAGTGTTCTATAACGGGAGTGTTCTATAATGGGAGTGTTCTATAACGGGAGTGTTCTATAACGGGTGTGTTCTATAACGGGTGTGTTCTATAATGGGTGTGTTCTATAACTGGTGTGTTCTATAACTGGAGTGTTCTATAACGGGAGTGTTCTATAACGGGTGTGTTCTATAACGGGTGTGTTCTATAACGGGAGTGTTCTATAACAGGTATGTTCTATAACGGGAGTGTTCGATAACGGGAGTGTTCTATAAAAGGTATGTTCTATAACGGGAGTGTTCTATAACAGGTATGTTCTATAACGGGAGTTTTCTATAACGGGTGTGTTCTATAATGGGAGTGTTCTATAACGGGAGTGTTCTATAACAGGTATGTTCTATAACGGGAGTGTTCTATAACAGGTATGTTCTATAACGGGAGTGTTCCATAACGGGTGTGTTCTATAATGGGAGTGTTCTATAACGGGTGTGTTCTATAACGGGAGTGTTCTATAACAGGTATGTTCTATAACGGGAGTGTTCTATAACGGGAGTGTTCTACAACAGGTGTGTTCTATAACGGGTGTGTTCTATAACAGTTCTGTTCTTTAACAGGTGTGTTCTATAACGGGTGTGTTCTATAATGGGAGTGTTCTATAACAGGTGTGTTCTATAAAGGGAGTGTTCTGTAACGGGTGTGTTCTATAACAGGTGTGTTCTATAACGGGTGTGTTCTATAACAGGTGTGATCTATAACGGGTGTGTCTATAACGGGAGTGTTCTATAACGGGAGTGTTCTATAACGGGAGTGTTCTATAACGGGAGTGTTCTACAACAGGTGTGTTCTATAACGGGTGTGTTCTATAACAGTTCTGTTCTATAACAGGTGTGTTCTATAAAGGGTGTGTTCTATAACGGGAGTGTTCTATTACAGGTGTGTTCTATAACTGGAGTGTTCTGTAACGGGTGTGTTCTATAACAGGTGTGTTCTATAACAGGAGTGTTCTATAACAGGTATATTCTATAACGGGAGTGTTCCATAACGGGTGTGTTCTATAATGGGAGTTTTCTATAACGGGTGTGTTCTATATCGGGTGTGTTCTATAACGGGTGTGTTCTATAACGGGTGTGATATATAACAGGTATGTTCTATAACGGGAGTGTTCTATTATGGGAGTGTTCTATAACGGGAGTGTTCTATAATGGGTGTGTTCTATAACGGGTGTGTTCTATAATGGGAGTGTTCTATAATGGGTGTGTTCTATAACGGGAGTGTTCTATAACGGGAGTGTTCTATAACGGGTGTGTACTATAACAGGAGTGTTCTGTAACGGGTGTGTTCTGAAATGGGTGTGTTCTATAACGGGAGTGTTCTATAACAGGTGTGTTCTGTAACAGGTGTGTTCTATAACGGGAGTGTTCTATAACAGGAGTGGTCTGTAAGGGGTGTGTTCTGTAATGGGTGTGTTCTATAACAGGTGTGTTCTATAACGGGAGTGTTCTATAACGGGAGTGTTCTATAACAGGAGTGTTCTACAACGGGTGTGTTCTATAACGGGTGTGTTCTATATCGGGTGTGTTCTATAACAGGTGTGTTCTTTAACGGGTGTGTTCTATAACGGGTGTGTTCTATAACGGGTGTGTTCTATAAAGGGAGTGTTCTTTAACGGGAGTGTTCTGTAACGGGTGTGTTCTGTAACGGGAGTGTTCTTTAACGGGAGTGTTCTGTAACGGGTGTGTTCTATAACAGGAGTGTTCTATAACGGGTTTGTTCTGTAAAGGGTGTGTTCTATAAAGGGTGTGTTCTATAACAGGAGTGTTCTATAACGGGTGTGTTCTATAACGGGTGTGTTCTATAACGGGAGTGTTCTATAATGGGTGTGTTCTATAACGGGTGTGTTCTCTAACAGGAGTGTTCTATAACAGGTGTGTTCTATAACGGGTGTGTTCTTTAACGGGTGTGTTCTATAACGGGTGTGTTCAATAACGGGAGTGTTCTATAACGGGAGTGTTCGATAACGGGAGTGTTCTGTAACGGGTGTGTTCTATAACGGGTGTGTTCTATAACGGGTGTGTTCTATAACGGGAGTGTTCTTATATAGAAGTGTTCTATAACTGGAGTGTCCTACAACAGGTGTGTTCTATAATGGGAGTGTTCTATAACGTGAGTGTTATATAACGGGAGTGTTCTTATACAGGAGTGTTCAATAACGGGAGTGTTCTACAACAGGTGTGTTCTATAACAGGAGTATTCTATAACGGGAGTGTTCTATAACGGGAGTGTTCTATAACACGTGTGTTCTATAACGGGTGTGTTCTATAACGGGAGTGTTCTATAACAGGTATGTTCTATAACGGGAGTGTTCGATAACGGGAGTGTTCTATAAAAGGTATGTTCTATAACGGGAGTGTTCTATAACAGGTATGTTCTATAACGGGAGTGTTCTAAACGGGTGTGTTCTATAACGGGAGTGTTCTATAACGGGAGTGTTCTATAACAGGTATGTTCTATAACGGGAGTCTTCTATAACAGGTATGTTCTATAACGGGAGTGTTCCATAACGGGTGTGTTCTATAATGGGAGTGTTCTATAACGGGTGTGTTCTATAACGGGAGTGTTCTATAACAGGTATGTTCTATAACGGGAGTGTTCTATAACGGGTGTGCTCTATAACGGGGGTGTTCTATAACGGGTGTGTTCTATAACAGGTATGTTCTATAACGGGAGTGTTCTATAACGGGTGTGTTCTATAACGGGAGTGTTCTATAACGGGAGTGTTCTATAATGGGAGTGTTCTATAACGGGTGTGTTCTATAACAGGTGTGCTCTATAACGGGTGTGTTCTATAACGGGTGTGATCTGTAACAGGAGTGTTCTATAACAGGTGTGTTCTATAACGGGTGTGTTTATAACGGGTGTGTTCTATAATGGGTGTGTTCTATACCAGGTGTGTTCTATAACAGGTGTGTTCTATTTCAGGAGAGTTCTATAACAGGAGTTATCTATAACGGGTGTGTACTATAACAGGAGTGTTCTGTAACGGGTGCGTTCTGTAATGGGTGTGTTCTATAACGGGAGTGTTCTATAACGGGTGTGTTCTATAACGGGTGTGTTCTATAACGGGTGTGTTCTATAACGGGTCTGCTCTACAACGGGTGTGTTCTGTAACGGGTGTGTTCTATAACGGGAGTGTTCTATAACAGGTAGGTTCTATAACGGGAGTGTTCTATAACGGGAGTGTTCTATAAAAGGTATGTTCTATAACGGGAGTGTTCAAAAGCAGGTATGTTCTATAACGGGAGTGTTCTATAACGGGAGTGTTCTATAACAGGTATGTTCTATAACGGGAGTGTTCTATAACAGGTATGTTCTATAACGGGAGTGTTCCATAACGGGTGTGTTCCATAATGGGAGTGTTCTATAACGGGTGTGTTCTATAAAGGGAGTGTTCTATAACAGGTATGTTCTATAACGGGAGTGTTCTATAACGGGTGTGTTCTATAACGGGTGTGTTCTATAATGGGTGTGTTCTATAACAGGTATGTTCTATAACGGGAGTGTTCTATAACGGGTGTGTTCTATAACGGGAGTGTTCTATAACGGGAGTGTTATATAACGGGAGTGTTCTATAACGGGTGTGTTCTATAACAGGTGTGTTCTATAACGGGTGAGTTCTATAACGGGAGTGTTCTTTAACGGGTGTGTTCTATAATGGGTGTGTTCTGTAACGGGAGTGGTCTTTAACGGGAGTGTTCTGTAACGGGTGTTTTCTATAACAGGATGTGTTCTATAACGGGTCTGTTCTATAACGGGTGTGTTTTATAAAGGGTGTGTTCTATAACAGGAGTGTTCTATAACGGGTGTGTTCTATAACGGGTGTGTTCTATAACGGGTCTGTTCTATAATGGGTGTGTTCTATAAAGGGTGTGTTCTATAACAGGAGTGTTCTATAACGGGTGTGTTCTATAACGGGTGTGTTCTATAAAGGGTGTGTTCTATAACAGGTGTGTTCTACAACAGGTGTGTTCTATAACGGGTGTGTTCTATAACAGTTCTGTTCTATAACAGGTGTGTTCTATAACGGGTGTGTTCTATAACGGGAGTATTCTATAACAGGTGTGTTCTGTAATGGGATTGTTCAATAACAGGAGTGTTCTGTAACGCGTGTGTTCTATTACAGGTGTGTTCTATAACGGGTGTGTTCTATAACAGGTGTGTTCTATAACGGGTGTGTTCTATAACGGGAGTGTTCTATAACGGGTGTGATCTATAACGGGTGTGTTCTATAACAGGTGTGTTCTATAACGGGTGTGTTCTATAACTGGTGTGTTCTATAACTGGAGTGTTCTGTAACGGGAATGTTCTATAACGGGAGTGTTCTATAATGGGTGTGTTCTATAACGGGAGTGTTCTATAATGGGTGTGTTCTATAACGGGTGTGTTCTATAACGGGTGTGTTCTATAACGGGAGTGTTCTATAACAGGTATGTTCTATAACGGGAGTGTTCTATAACTGGTGTGTTCTGTAACGGGAGTGTTCTATAACGGGTGTGTTCTATAACGGGAGTGTTCTAAAACAGGTATGTTCTATAACGGGAGTGTTCTATAACAGGTACGTTCTATAACGGAGTGTTCCATAACGGGTGTGTTCTATAATGGGTGTGTTCTATAACGGGTGTGTTCTATAACGGGTGTGTTCTATAACGGGTGTGTTCTATAACGGGTGTGTTCTATAACGGGTATGTTCTATAACGGGAGTGTTCTATGACGGGTGTGTTCTATAACGGGTGTGTTCTATAACGGGTGTGTTCTATAACGGGAGTGTTCTATAACGGGAGTGTTCTATAACGGGAGTGTTCTTTAACGGATGTGTTCTATAACGGGTGTGTTCTATAACGGGTGTGTTCTATAACGGGTGTGTTCTATAACGGGTGTGTTCTATAACAGGAGTGTTCTATAACGGGTGTGTACTATAACAGGAGTGTTCTGTAACGGGTGTGTTCTGTAATGGGTGTGTTCTATAACAGGAGTGTTCTATAACAGGTGTGTTCTATAACAGATGTGTTCTATAACGGGAGTGTTCTATAACAGGAGTAGTCTGTAAGGGGTGTGTTCTGTAATGGGTGTGTTCTATGACTGGTGTGTTCTATAACGGGAGTGTACTATAACGGGAGTCTTCTATAACAGGAGTGTTCTATAACGGGTGTGTTCTATAACGGGTGTGTTCTATAACGGGAGTGTTCTATAACAGGTGTGTTCTATAACGGGTGTGTTCTATAACGGGTGTGTTCTATAACGTGTGTGTTCTATAACGGGTGTGTTCTATAACGGGAGTTTTCTTTAACGGGAGTGTTCTGTAACGGGTGTGTTCTGTAACGGGAGTGTTCTTAAACGGGAGTGTTCTGTAACGGGTGTGTTCTATAACAGGAGTGTTCTATAACGGGTGTGTTCTGTAAAGGGTGTGTTCTAGTGTGTTCTATAACGGGTGTGTTCTATAACGGGTGTGTTCTATAACTGGTGTGTTCTGTAACGGGTGTGTTCTATAAGGGGAGTGTTCTATAACAGGTAGGTTCTATAACGGGAGTGTTCTATAACGGGAGTGTTCTATAAAAGGTATGTTCTATAACGGGAGTGTTCAAAAGCAGGTATGTTCTATAACGGGAGTGTTCTATAACGGGTGTGTTCTATAACGGGAGAGTTCTATAACGGGAGTGTTCTATAACAGGTATGTTCTATAACGGGAGTGTTCTATAACAGGTATGTTCTATAACGGGAGTGTTCCATAACGGGTGTGTTCCATAATGGGAGTCCTCTATAACGGGTGTGTTCTATAACGGGAGTGTTCTATAACAGGTATGTTCTATAACGGGAGTGTTCTATAACGGGTGTGTTCTATAACGGGTGTGTTCTATAACGGGTGTGTTCTATAACAGGTATGTTCTATAACGGGAGTGTTCTATAACGGGTGTGTACTATAACAGGAGTGTTCTATAACGGGAGTGTTATAGAACGGGAGTGTTCTATAACGGGTGTGTTCTATAACAGGTGTATTCTATAACGGGTGTGTTCTATAATGGGAGTGTTCTTTAACGGGAGTGTTCTTTAACGGGAGTGTTCTATAATGGGTGTGTTCTGTAACGGGAGTGTTCTTTAACGGGAGTGTACTGTAACGGGTGTGTTCTATAACAGGAGTGTTCTATAACGGGTGTGTTCTGTAAAGGGTGTGTTCTATAAAGTGTGTGTTCTATAACAGGAGTGTTCTATAACGGGTCTGTTCTATAACAGGTGTGTTCTATAACGGGAGTGTTCTATAACGGGTGTGTTCTATAACAGGTGTGTTCTATAACGGGTCTGTTCTATAACGGGTGTGTTCTATAAAGGGTCTGTTCTATAACAGGAGTGTTCCATAAAGGGTGTGTTCTATAACGGGTGTGCTCTATAACGGGTGTGTTCTATAACAGGTGTGTTCTATAACGGGTCTGTTCTATAATGGGTGTGTTCTATAAAGGGTGTGTTCTATAACAGGAGTGTTCTATAACGGGTGTGTTCTATAACGGGTGTGTTCTATAAAGGGTGTTTTCTATAACAGGTGTGTTCTACAACAGGTGTGTTCTATAACGGGTGTGTTCTATAACAGTTCTGTTCTATAACAGGTGTGTTCTATAACGGGTGTGTTCTATAACGGGAGTATTCTATAACAGGTGTGTTCTGTAATGGGATTGTTCAATAACAGGAGTGTTCTGTAACGGGTGTGTTCTATTACAGGTGTGTTCTATAACGGGTGTGTTCTATAACAGGTGTGTTCTATAACAGGAGTGTTCTATAACGGGTGTGTTCTATAACGGGAGTGTTCTATAACGGGTGTGTTCTATAACGGGAGTGTTCTATAACAGGTGTGTTCTATAACGGGAGGGTTCTTATACAGGAGTGTTCTATAACTGGAGTGTTCTACAACAGGTGTGATCTATAATGGGAGTGTTCTATAACGGGAGTGTTCTATAACGGGAGTGTTCTTATACAGGAGTGTTCTATAACGGGAGTGTTCTACAACAGGTGTGTTCTATAACAGGAGTGTCCTATAACGGGAGTGTTCTACAACAGGTGTGTTCTATAACAGGTGTGTTCTATAACGGGAGTGTTCTATAACGGGTGTGTTCTATAAAGGGAGTGTTCTATAACGGGAGTGTTCTACAACAGGTGTGTTCTATAACGGGTGTGTTCTAGAACAGTTCTGTTCTATAACAGGTGTGTTCTATAACGGGTGTGTTCTATAACGGGAGTGTTCTATAACAGGTGTGTTCTATAACGGGAGTGTTCTGTAACGGGTGTGTTTTATAACAGGTGTGTTCTATAACGGGTGTGTTCTATAACAGGTGTGTTCTATATCGGGTGTGTTCTATAACGGGTGTGTTCTATAACGGGAGTGTTCTATAACGGGTGTGTTCTATAACGGGAGTGTTCTATAACGGGAGTGTTCTATAACGGGAGTGTTCTACAACAGGTGTGTTCTATAACGGGTGTGTTCTATAACAGGAGTGTTCTATAACGGGTGTGTTCTATAACGGGTGTGTTCTATAACGGGTGTTTTCTATAACAGGTGTGTTCTATAACGGGTCTGTTCTATAATGGGTGTGTTCTATAAAGGGTGTGATCTATAACAGGAGGGTTCTATAATGGGTGTGTTCTATAACGGGTGTGTTCTATAAAGGGTGTGTTCTATAACAGGTGTGTTCTACAACAGGTGTGTTCTATAACGGGTGTGTTCTATAACAGTTCTGTTCTCTAACAGGTGTGTTCTATAACGGGTGTGTTCTATAACGGGAGTATTCTATCACAGGTGTGTTCTGTAATGGGATTGTTCAATAACAGGAGTGTTCTGTAACGGGTGTGTTCTATTACAGGTGTGTTCTATAACGGGTGTGTTCTATAACAGGTGTGTTCTATAACGGGAGTTTTCTATAACGGGAGTGTTCAATAACGGGTGTGTTCTATAACAGGTGTGTTCTATAACGGGTGTGTTCTATAACTGGTGTGTTCTATAACTGGAGTGTTCTATAACGGGAATGTTCTATAACGGGAGTGTTCTATAATGGGTGTGTTCTATAACGGGAGTGTTCTATGATGGGTGTGTTCTATAACGGGTGTGTTCTATAACGGGTGTGTTCTATAACGCGAGTGTTCTATAACAGGTATGTTCTATAACGGTAGTGTTCTATAACGGGAGTGTTCTATGATGGGTGTGTTCTATAACGGGTGTGTTCTATAACGGGTGTGTTCTATAACGGGAGTGTTCTATAACAGGTGTGTTCTATAACGGTAGTGTTCTATAACGGTAGTGTTCTATAACAGGTATATTCTATAACGGGAGTGTTCTATAACAGGTATGTTCTATAACGGGAGTGTTCCATAACGGATGTGTTCTATAACGGGAGTGTTCTATAACGGGTGTGTTCTATAACGGGTGTGTTGTATAACGGGTGTGTTCTATAACGGGTATGTTCTATAACGGGAGTGTGCTATAACAGGTGTCTTCTATAACGGGTGTGTTCTATAACGGGTGTGTTCTATAACGGGAGTGTTCTATAACGGGAGTGTTCTATAACGGGAGTGTTCTATAACGGATGTGTTCTAGAACGGGTGTGTTCTATAACGGGTGTGTTCTATAACGGGTGTGTTCTATAACGGGTGTGTTCTAAAATGGGTGTGTTCTATAACGGGTGTGTTCTATAACAGGAGTGTTCTATAACGGGTGTGTACTATAACAGGAGTGTTCTGTAACGGGTGTGTTCTGTAATGGGTGTGTTCTATAACAGGAGTGTTCTATAACAGGTGTGTTCTATAACAGGTGTGTTCTATAACGGGAGTGTACTAAAGCAGGAGTGGTCTGTAAGGGGTGTGTTCTGTAATGGGTGTGTTCTATGACAGGTGTGTTCTATAACGGGAGTGTACTATAACGGGAGACTTCTATAACAGGAGTGTTCTATAACGGGTGTGTTCTATTACGGGTGTGTTCTATAACAGGAGTGTTCTATAACAGGTGTGTTCTATTACGGGTGTGTTCTATAACGGGTGTGTTCTATAACGGGTGTGTTCTATAACGGGTGTGTTCTATAACGGGAGTTTTCTTTAACGGGAGTGTTCTGTAACGGGTGTGTTCTGTAACGGGAGTGTTCTTTAACGGGAGTGTTCTGTAACGGGTGTGTTCTATAACAGGAGTGTTATATAACGGGTGTGTTCTGTAAAGGGTGTGCTCTATAAAGGGTGTGTTCTATAACAGGAGTGTTCTATAACGGTTGTGTACTATAACGGGTGTGTTCTATAACGGGAGTGTTCTATAACGGGTGTGTTCTATAACGGGGTTGTTCTATAACAGGTGTGTTCTATAACGGGAGTGTTCTTATACAGGAGTGTTCTATAACTGGAGTGTTCTACAACAGGTGTGATCTATAATGGGAGTGTTCTATAAAGGGAGTGTTCTATAACGGGAGTGTTCTTATACAGGAGTGTTCTATAACAGGTATGTTCTATAACGGGAGTCTTCTATAACAGGTATGTTCTATAACGGGAGTGTTCCATAACGGGTGTGTTCTATAATGGGAGTGTTCTATAACGGGTGTGTTCTATAACGGGAGTGTTCTATAACAGGTATGTTCTATAACGGGAGTGTTCTATAACGGGTGTGCTCTATAACGGGGGTGTTCTATAACGGGTGTGTTCTATAACAGGTATGTTCTATAACGGGAGTGTTCTATAACGGGTGTGTTCTATAACGGGAGTGTTCTATAACGGGAGTGTTCTATAATGGGAGTGTTCTATAACGGGTGTGTTCTATAACAGGTGTGCTCTATAACGGGTGTGTTCTATAACGGGTGTGATCTGTAACAGGAGTGTTCTATAACAGGTGTGTTCTATAACGGGTGTGTTTATAACGGGTGTGTTCTATAATGGGTGTGTTCTATACCAGGTGTGTTCTATAACAGGTGTGTTCTATTTCAGGAGAGTTCTATAACAGGAGTTATCTATAACGGGTGTGTACTATAACAGGAGTGTTCTGTAACGGGTGCGTTCTGTAATGGGTGTGTTCTATAACGGGAGTGTTCTATAACGGGTGTGTTCTATAACGGGTGTGTTCTATAACGGGTGTGTTCTATAACGGGTCTGCTCTACAACGGGTGTGTTCTGTAACGGGTGTGTTCTATAACGGGAGTGTTCTATAACAGGTAGGTTCTATAACGGGAGTGTTCTATAACGGGAGTGTTCTATAAAAGGTATGTTCTATAACGGGAGTGTTCAAAAGCAGGTATGTTCTATAACGGGAGTGTTCTATAACGGGAGTGTTCTATAACAGGTATGTTCTATAACGGGAGTGTTCTATAACAGGTATGTTCTATAACGGGAGTGTTCCATAACGGGTGTGTTCCATAATGGGAGTGTTCTATAACGGGTGTGTTCTATAAAGGGAGTGTTCTATAACAGGTATGTTCTATAACGGGAGTGTTCTATAACGGGTGTGTTCTATAACGGGTGTGTTCTATAATGGGTGTGTTCTATAACAGGTATGTTCTATAACGGGAGTGTTCTATAACGGGTGTGTTCTATAACGGGAGTGTTCTATAACGGGAGTGTTATATAACGGGAGTGTTCTATAACGGGTGTGTTCTATAACAGGTGTGTTCTATAACGGGTGAGTTCTATAACGGGAGTGTTCTTTAACGGGTGTGTTCTATAATGGGTGTGTTCTGTAACGGGAGTGGTCTTTAACGGGAGTGTTCTGTAACGGGTGTTTTCTATAACAGGATGTGTTCTATAACGGGTCTGTTCTATAACGGGTGTGTTTTATAAAGGGTGTGTTCTATAACAGGAGTGTTCTATAACGGGTGTGTTCTATAACGGGTGTGTTCTATAACGGGTCTGTTCTATAATGGGTGTGTTCTATAAAGGGTGTGTTCTATAACAGGAGTGTTCTATAACGGGTGTGTTCTATAACGGGTGTGTTCTATAAAGGGTGTGTTCTATAACAGGTGTGTTCTACAACAGGTGTGTTCTATAACGGGTGTGTTCTATAACAGTTCTGTTCTATAACAGGTGTGTTCTATAACGGGTGTGTTCTATAACGGGAGTATTCTATAACAGGTGTGTTCTGTAATGGGATTGTTCAATAACAGGAGTGTTCTGTAACGCGTGTGTTCTATTACAGGTGTGTTCTATAACGGGTGTGTTCTATAACAGGTGTGTTCTATAACGGGTGTGTTCTATAACGGGAGTGTTCTATAACGGGTGTGATCTATAACGGGTGTGTTCTATAACAGGTGTGTTCTATAACGGGTGTGTTCTATAACTGGTGTGTTCTATAACTGGAGTGTTCTGTAACGGGAATGTTCTATAACGGGAGTGTTCTATAATGGGTGTGTTCTATAACGGGAGTGTTCTATAATGGGTGTGTTCTATAACGGGTGTGTTCTATAACGGGTGTGTTCTATAACGGGAGTGTTCTATAACAGGTATGTTCTATAACGGGAGTGTTCTATAACTGGTGTGTTCTGTAACGGGAGTGTTCTATAACGGGTGTGTTCTATAACGGGAGTGTTCTAAAACAGGTATGTTCTATAACGGGAGTGTTCTATAACAGGTACGTTCTATAACGGAGTGTTCCATAACGGGTGTGTTCTATAATGGGTGTGTTCTATAACGGGTGTGTTCTATAACGGGTGTGTTCTATAACGGGTGTGTTCTATAACGGGTGTGTTCTATAACGGGTATGTTCTATAACGGGAGTGTTCTATGACGGGTGTGTTCTATAACGGGTGTGTTCTATAACGGGTGTGTTCTATAACGGGAGTGTTCTATAACGGGAGTGTTCTATAACGGGAGTGTTCTTTAACGGATGTGTTCTATAACGGGTGTGTTCTATAACGGGTGTGTTCTATAACGGGTGTGTTCTATAACGGGTGTGTTCTATAACAGGAGTGTTCTATAACGGGTGTGTACTATAACAGGAGTGTTCTGTAACGGGTGTGTTCTGTAATGGGTGTGTTCTATAACAGGAGTGTTCTATAACAGGTGTGTTCTATAACAGATGTGTTCTATAACGGGAGTGTTCTATAACAGGAGTAGTCTGTAAGGGGTGTGTTCTGTAATGGGTGTGTTCTATGACTGGTGTGTTCTATAACGGGAGTGTACTATAACGGGAGTCTTCTATAACAGGAGTGTTCTATAACGGGTGTGTTCTATAACGGGTGTGTTCTATAACGGGAGTGTTCTATAACAGGTGTGTTCTATAACGGGTGTGTTCTATAACGGGTGTGTTCTATAACGTGTGTGTTCTATAACGGGTGTGTTCTATAACGGGAGTTTTCTTTAACGGGAGTGTTCTGTAACGGGTGTGTTCTGTAACGGGAGTGTTCTTAAACGGGAGTGTTCTGTAACGGGTGTGTTCTATAACAGGAGTGTTCTATAACGGGTGTGTTCTGTAAAGGGTGTGTTCTAGTGTGTTCTATAACGGGTGTGTTCTATAACGGGTGTGTTCTATAACTGGTGTGTTCTGTAACGGGTGTGTTCTATAAGGGGAGTGTTCTATAACAGGTAGGTTCTATAACGGGAGTGTTCTATAACGGGAGTGTTCTATAAAAGGTATGTTCTATAACGGGAGTGTTCAAAAGCAGGTATGTTTTATAACGGGAGTGTTCTATAACGGGTGTGTTCTATAACGGGAGAGTTCTATAACGGGAGTGTTCTATAACAGGTATGTTCTATAACGGGAGTGTTCTATAACAGGTATGTTCTATAACGGGAGTGTTCCATAACGGGTGTGTTCCATAATGGGAGTCCTCTATAACGGGTGTGTTCTATAACGGGAGTGTTCTATAACAGGTATGTTCTATAACGGGAGTGTTCTATAACGGGTGTGTTCTATAACGGGTGTGTTCTATAACGGGTGTGTTCTATAACAGGTATGTTCTATAACGGGAGTGTTCTAGAACAGTTCTGTTCTATAACAGGTGTGTTCTATAACGGGTGTGTTCTATAACGGGAGTGTTCTATAACAGGTGTGTTCTATAACGGGAGTGTTCTGTAACGGGTGTGTTTTATAACAGGTGTGTTCTATAACGGGTGTGTTCTATAACAGGTGTGTTCTATATCGGGTGTGTTCTATAACGGGTGTGTTCTATAACGGGAGTGTTCTATAACGGGTGTGTTCTATAACGGGAGTGTTCTATAACGGGAGTGTTCTATAACGGGAGTGTTCTACAACAGGTGTGTTCTATAACGGGTGTGTTCTATAACAGGAGTGTTCTATAACGGGTGTGTTCTATAACGGGTGTGTTCTATAACGGGTGTTTTCTATAACAGGTGTGTTCTATAACGGGTCTGTTCTATAATGGGTGTGTTCTATAAAGGGTGTGATCTATAACAGGAGGGTTCTATAATGGGTGTGTTCTATAACGGGTGTGTTCTATAAAGGGTGTGTTCTATAACAGGTGTGTTCTACAACAGGTGTGTTCTATAACGGGTGTGTTCTATAACAGTTCTGTTCTCTAACAGGTGTGTTCTATAACGGGTGTGTTCTATAACGGGAGTATTCTATCACAGGTGTGTTCTGTAATGGGATTGTTCAATAACAGGAGTGTTCTGTAACGGGTGTGTTCTATTACAGGTGTGTTCTATAACGGGTGTGTTCTATAACAGGTGTGTTCTATAACGGGAGTTTTCTATAACGGGAGTGTTCAATAACGGGTGTGTTCTATAACAGGTGTGTTCTATAACGGGTGTGTTCTATAACTGGTGTGTTCTATAACTGGAGTGTTCTATAACGGGAATGTTCTATAACGGGAGTGTTCTATAATGGGTGTGTTCTATAACGGGAGTGTTCTATGATGGGTGTGTTCTATAACGGGTGTGTTCTATAACGGGTGTGTTCTATAACGCGAGTGTTCTATAACAGGTATGTTCTATAACGGGAGTGTTCTATAACGGGAGTGTTCTATAACGGGTGTGTTCTATAACGGGAGTGTTCTATAACAGGTGTGTTCTATAACGGTAGTGTTCTATAACGGTAGTGTTCTATAACAGGTATATTCTATAACGGGAGTGTTCTATAACAGGTATGTTCTATAACGGGAGTGTTCCATAACGGATGTGTTCTATAACGGGAGTGTTCTATAACGGGTGTGTTCTATAACGGGTGTGTTGTATAACGGGTGTGTTCTATAACGGGTATGTTCTATAACGGGAGTGTGCTATAACAGGTGTCTTCTATAACGGGTGTGTTCTATAACGGGTGTGTTCTATAACGGGAGTGTTCTATAACGGGAGTGTTCTATAACGGGAGTGTTCTATAACGGATGTGTTCTAGAACGGGTGTGTTCTATAACGGGTGTGTTCTATAACGGGTGTGTTCTATAACGGGTGTGTTCTAAAATGGGTGTGTTCTATAACGGGTGTGTTCTATAACAGGAGTGTTCTATAACGGGTGTGTACTATAACAGGAGTGTTCTGTAACGGGTGTGTTCTGTAATGGGTGTGTTCTATAACAGGAGTGTTCTATAACAGGTGTGTTCTATAACAGGTGTGTTCTATAACGGGAGTGTACTAAAGCAGGAGTGGTCTGTAAGGGGTGTGTTCTGTAATGGGTGTGTTCTATGACAGGTGTGTTCTATAACGGGAGTGTACTATAACGGGAGACTTCTATAACAGGAGTGTTCTATAACGGGTGTGTTCTATTACGGGTGTGTTCTATAACAGGAGTGTTCTATAACAGGTGTGTTCTATTACGGGTGTGTTCTATAACGGGTGTGTTCTATAACGGGTGTGTTCTATAACGGGTGTGTTCTATAACGGGAGTTTTCTTTAACGGGAGTGTTCTGTAACGGGTGTGTTCTGTAACGGGAGTGTTCTTTAACGGGAGTGTTCTGTAACGGGTGTGTTCTATAACAGGAGTGTTATATAACGGGTGTGTTCTGTAAAGGGTGTGCTCTATAAAGGGTGTGTTCTATAACAGGAGTGTTCTATAACGGTTGTGTACTATAACGGGTGTGTTCTATAACGGGAGTGTTCTATAACGGGTGTGTTCTATAACGGGGTTGTTCTATAACAGGTGTGTTCTATAACGGGAGTGTTCTTATACAGGAGTGTTCTATAACTGGAGTGTTCTACAACAGGTGTGATCTATAATGGGAGTGTTCTATAAAGGGAGTGTTCTATAACGGGAGTGTTCTTATACAGGAGTGTACTATAACGGGAGTGTTCAACAACAGGTGTGTTCTATAACAGGAGTGTACTATAACGGGAGTGTTCTACAACAGGTGTGTTCTATAACAGCTGTGTTCTATAACGGGAGTGTTCTATAACGGGTGTGTTCTATAAAGGGAGTGTTCTATAACGGGAGTGTTCTACAACAGGTGTGTTCTATAACGGGTGTGTTCTATAACAGTTCTGTTCTTTAACAGGTGTGTTCTATAACGGGTGTGTTCTATAACGGGAGTGTTCTATAACAGGTGTGTTCTATAACGGGAGTGTTCTGTAACGGGTGTGTTCTATAACAGGTGTGTTCTATAACGGGTGTGTTCTATAACAGGTGTGTTCTATAACGGGAGTGTTCTTATACAGGAGTGTACTATAACGGGAGTGTTCTACAACAGGTGTGTTCTATAACAGGAGTGTTCTATAACGGGAGTTTTCTACAACAGGTGTGTTCTATAACAGGTGTGTTCTATAACGGGAGTGTTCTATAACGGGTGTGTTCTATAACGGGAGTGTTCTATAACGGGAGTGTTCTACAACAGGTGTGTTCTATAACGGGTGTGTTCTATAACAGTTCTGTTCTATAACAGGTGTGTTCTATAACGGGTGTGTTCTATAACGGGAGTGTTCTATAACAGGTGTGTTCTATAACGGGAGTGTTCTATAACAGGTATGTTCTATAACGGTTGTGTTCTATAACGGGTGTGTTCTATAACGGGAGTGTTCTATTACGGGTGTGTTCTATAACGGGTGTGTTCTATAACAGGTGTGTTCTATAACGGGAGTGTTCTTATACAGGAGTTTTCTATAACTGGAGTGTTCTACAGCAGGTGTGTTCTATAATGGGAGTGTTCTATAACGGGAGTGTTCTACAACAGGGGTGTTCTATAACAGGAGTGTTCTATAACGGGAGTGTTCTACAACAGGTGTGTTCTATAACAGGTGTGTTCTATAACGGGAGTGTTCTATAACGGGTGTGTTCTATAAAGGGAGTGTTCCATAACGGGAGTGTTCTATAACAGGTGTGTTCTATAACGGGTGTGTTCTATAACAGTTCTGTTTTATAACAGGTGTGTTCTATAACAGGTGTGTTCTATAATGGGTGTGTTCTATAACAGGTGTGTTCTAATAAGGGAGTGTTCTGTAACGGGTGTGTTCTATAACGGGTGTGTTCTATAACGGGTGTGTTCTATAACGGGTGTGTTCGAGAAACGGGAGTGTTCTATAACAGGTAGGTTCTATAACGGGAGTGTTCTATAACGGGAGTGTTCTATAAAAGGTATGTTCTATAACGGGAGTGTTCAAAAGCAGGTATGTTCTATAACGGGAGTGTTCTATAACGGGTGTGTTCTATAACGGGAGTGTTCTATAACGGGAGTGTTCTATAACAGGTATGTTCTATAACGGGAGTGTTCTATAACAGGTATGTTCAATAACGGGAGTGTTCCATAACGGGTGTGTTCCATAATGGGAGTGTTCTATAACGGGTGTGTTCTATAACGGAAGTGTTGTATAACAGGTATGTTCTATAACGGGAGTGTTCTATAACGGGTGTGTTCTATAACGGGTGTGTTCTATAACGGGTGTGTTCTATAACAGGAATGTTCTATAACGGGAGTGTTCTATAACGGGTGTGTTCTATAACGGGAGTGTTCTATAACGGGAGTGTTATATAACGGGAGTGTTCTATAACGGGTGTGTTCTATAACAGGTGTGTTCTATAACGGGTGTGTTCTATAACGGGAGTGTTCTATAATGGGTGTGTTCTGTAACGGGTGTGGTCTTTAACGGGAGTGTTCTATGATGGGTGTGTTCTATAACGGGTGTGTTCTATAACGGGTGTGTTCTATAACGCGAGTGTTCTATAACAGGTATGTTCTATAACGGGAGTGTTCTATAAAGGGAGTGTTCTATAACGGGTGTGTTCTATAACGGGAGTGTTCTATAACAGGTATATTCTATAACGGGAGTGTTCTATAACAGGTATGTTCTATAACGGGAGTGTTCCATAACGGATGTGTTCTATAACGGGAGTGTTCTATAACGGGTGTGTTCTAGAACGGGTGTGTTCTATAACGGGTGTGTTCTATAACGGGTGTGTTCTATAATGGGTGTGTTCTATAACGGGTGTGTTCTATAACAGGAGTGTTCTATAACGGGTGTGTACTATAACAGGAGTGTTCTGTAACGGGTGTGTTCTGTAATGGGTGTGTTCTATAACAGGTGTGTTCTATAACAGGTGTGTTCTATAACGGGAGTGTTCTATAACAGGAGTGGTCTGTAAGGGGTGTGTTCTGTAATGGGTGTGTTCTATGACAGGTGTGTTCTATAACGGGAGTGAACTATAACCGGAGTCTTCTATAACAGGAGTGTTCTATAACGGGTGTGTTCTATTACGGGTGTGTTCTATAACAGGAGTGTTCTATAACAGGTGTGTTCTATAACGGGTGTGTTCTATAACGGGTGTGTTCTATAACGGGTGTGTTCTATAACGGGTGTGTTCTATAACGGGTGTGTTCTATAACGGGAGTGTTCTGTAACGGGTGTGTTCTGTAACGGGAGTGTTCCTAAACGGGAGTGTTCTATAACGGGTGTGTTCTGTAAAGGGTGTGCTCTATAAAGGGTGTGTTCTATAACAGGAGTGTTCTATAACCGTTGTGTTCTATAACGGGTGTGTTCTATAACGGGAGTGTTCTATAACGGGTGTGTTCTATAACGGGAGTGTTCTATAACAGGTGTGTTCTATAACGGGAGTGTTCTTATACAGGAGTGTTCTATAACTGGAGTGTTCTACAACAGGTGTGATCTATAATGGGAGTGTTCTATAAAGGGAGTGTACTATAACGGGAGTGTTCTTTCCAGGAGTGTACTATAACGGGAGTTTTCTACAACAGGTGTGTTCTATAACAGGAGTGTTCTATAACGGGAGTGTTCTACAACAGGTGTGTTCTATAACAGGTGTGTTCTATAACGGGAGTGTTCTATAACGGGTGTGTTCTATAAAGGGAGTGTTCTATAACGGGAGTGTTCTACAACAGGTGTGTTCTATAACGGGTGTGTTCTATAACAGTTCTGTTCTATAACAGGTGTGTTCTATAACGGGTGTATTCTATAACGGGAGTGTTCTATAACAGGTGTGTTCTATAACGGGAGTGTTCTGTAACGGGTGTGTTCTATAACAGGTGTGTTCTATAACTGGTGTGTTCTATAACAGGTGTGTTCTATAACGGGTGTGTTCTATAACGGGAGTGTTCTATAACGGGAGTGTTCTATAACGGGTGTGTTCTATAACGGGAGTGTTCTATAACGGGAGTGTTCTACAACAGGTGTGTTCTATAACGGGTGTGTTCTATAACAGTTCTGTTCTATAACAGGTGTGTTCTATAACGGGTGTGTTCTATAACGGGAGTGTTCTATAACAGGTGTGTTCTATAACGGGAGTGTTCTATAACAGGTATGTTCTATAACGGTTGTGTTCTATAACGGGTGTGTTCTATATCGGGAGTGTTCTATAATGGGTGTGTTCTATAACGGGTGTGTTCTATAACAGGTGTGTTCTATAACGGGAGTGTTCTTATACAGGAGTTTTCTATAACTGGAGTGTTCTACAACAGGTGTGTTCTATAATGGGAGTGTTCTATAACGGGAGTATTCTATTACGGGAGTGTTCTTATACAGGAGTGTTCTATAACGGGAGTGTTCTACAACAGGGGTGTTCTATAACAAGAGTGTTCTATAACGGGAGTGTTCTACAACAGGCGTGTTCTATAACAGGTGTGTTCTATAACGGGAGTGTTCTATAACGGGTGTGTTCTATAAAGGGAGTGTTCCATAACGGGAGTGTTCTATAACAGGTGTGTTCTATAACGGGTGTGTTCTATAACAGTTCTGTTCTATAACAGGTGTGTTCTATAACAGGAGTGTTCTATAATGGGAGTGTTCTATAACAGGTGTGTTCTAATAAGGGAGTGTTCTGTAACGGGTGTGTTCTATAACGGGTGTGTTCTATAACGGGTGTGTTCGAGAAACGGGAGTGTTCTATAACAGGTAGGTTCTATAACGGGAGTGTTCTATAACGGGAGTGTTCTATAAAAGGTATGTTCTATAACGGGAGTGTTCAAAAGCAGGTATGTTGTATAACGGGAGTGTTCTATAACGGGTGTGTTCTATAACGGGAGTGTTCTATAACGGGAGTGTTCTATAACAGGTATGTTCTATAACGGGAGTGTTCTATAACAGGTATGTTCAATAACGGGAGTGTTCCATAACGGGTGTGTTCCATAATGGGAGTGTTCTATAACGGGTGTGTTCTATAACGGGAGTGTTGTATAACAGGTATGTTCTATAACGGGTGTGTTCTATAACGGGTGTGTTCTATAACAGGTATGTTCTATAACGGGACTGTTCTATAACGGGTGTGTTCTATAACGGGAGTGTTCTATAACGGGATTGTTATATAACGGGAGTGTTCTATAACGGGTGTGTTCTATAACAGGTGTGTTCTATAACGGGTGTGTTCTATAACGGGAGTGTTCTATAATGGGTGTGTTCTGTAACGGGAGTGGTCTTTAACGGGAGTGTTCTGTAACGGGTGTGTTCTATAACAGGAGTGTTCTATAACGGGTGTGTTCTGTAAAGGGTGTGTTCTATAAAGTGTGTGTTCTATGACAGGAGTGTTCTATAACGGGTCTGTTTTATAACGGGTTTGTTCTATAACGGGAGTGTTCTATAACGGGTGTGTTCTATAACTGGTGTGTTCTATAACGGGTCTGTTCTATAACGGGTGTGTTCTATAAAGGGTGTGTTCTATAACAGGAGTGTTCTATAACGGGTGTGTTCTATAACGTGTGTGTTCTATAACGGGTGTGTTCTATAACAGGTGTGTTCTATAACGGGTCTATTCTATAATGGGTGTGTTCTATAAAGGGTGTGTTCAATAACAGGAGTGTTCTATATCGGGTGTGTTCTATAACGGGTGTGTTCTATAAAGGGTGTGTTCTATAACAAGTGTGTTCTACAACAGGTGTGTTCTATAACGGGTGTGTTCTATAACAGTTCTGTTCTATAACAGGTGTGTTCTATAACGGGTGTGTTCTATAACGGGAGTATTCTATAACAGGTGTGTTCTGTAATGGGATTGTTCAATAACAGGAGTGTTCTGTAACGGGTGTGTTCTATTAAAGGTGTGTTCTATAACGGGTGTGTTCTATAACAGGTGTGTTCTATAACGGGTGTGTTCTATAACGGGAGTGTTCTATAACGGGTGTGTTCTATAACGGGTGTGTTCTATAACAGGTGTGTTCTATAACGGGTGTGTTCTATAACTGGTGTGTTCTATAACGGGAGTGTTCTATAACAGGTATGTTCTATAACGGGAGTGTTCTATAACGGGTGTGTTCTATAACGGGAGTGTTCTATAACGGGTGTGTTCTATAACGGGAGTGTTCTATAACGGGAGTGTTCTATAACAGGTATGTTCTATAACGGGAGTGTTCTATAACAGGTATGTTCTATAACGGGAGTGTTCCATAACGGGTGTGTTCTATAATGGGAGTGTTCCATAACGGGTGTGTTCTATAACGGGTGTGTTCTATAACGGGTGTGTTCTATAAAGGGTGTGTTCTATAACGGGTATGTTCTATAACGGGAGTGTTCTATAACAGGTGTGTTCTATAACGGGTGTGTTCTATAACGGGTGTGTTCTATAACGGGAGTGTTCTATAACGGGAGTGTTCTATAACGGGAGTTTTCTATAACGGGTGTGTACTATAAGAGGAGTGTTCTGTAACGAGTGTGTTCTGTAATGGGTGTGTTCTATAACGGGAGTGTTCTATAACGGGTGTGTTCTATAACAGGTGTGTTCTATAACGGGAGTGTTCTATAACAGGAGTGGTCTGTAAGGCGTGTGTTCTGTAATGGGTGTGTTCTATAACAGGTGTGTTCTATAACGGGAGTGTTCTATAACGGGAGTGTTCTATAACAGGAGTGTTCTGTAACGGGTGTGTTCTATAACAGGTGTGTTCTATAACGGGTGTGTTCTATAACGGGTGTGTTCTATAACAGGTGTGTTCTATAACGGGTGTGTTCTATAACGGGTGTGTTATATAACGGGTGTGTTCTATAACGGGTGTGTTCTTTAACGGGAGTGTTCTGTAACGGGTGTGTTCTGTAACGGGAGTGTTCTTTAGCGGGAGTGTTCTGTAACGGGTGTGTTCTATAACAGGAGTGTTCTATAACGGGTGTGTTCTGTAAAGGGTGTGTTCTATAAAGGGTGTGTTCTATAACAGGAGTGTTCTATAACGGGTGTGTTCTATAACGGGTGTGTTCTATAACGGGAGTGTTCTATAACAGGTGTGTTCTATATCGGGTGTGTTCTATAACAGGAGTGTTCTATAACAGGTGTGTTCTATAACGGGTGTGTTCTTTAACGGGTGTGTTCTATAACGGGTGTGTTCTATAACGGGAGTGTTCTTATACAGGAGTGTTCTATAACGGGAGTGTTCTGTAACGGGTGTGTTCTATAACCGGTGTGTTCTATAACGGGTGTGTTCTATAACGGTTGTGTTCTATAACGGGTGTGTTCTATAACGGGAGTGTTCTATAACGGGTGTGTTCTATAACGGGAGTGTTCTATAACAGGTGTGTTCTATAACGGGAGTGTTCTTATACAGGAGTGTTCTATAACTGGAGTGTCCTACAACAGGTGTGTTCTATAATGGGAGTGTTCTATAACGTGAGTGTTCTATAACGGGAGTGTTCTTATACAGGAGTGTTCAATAACGGGAGTGTTCTACAACAGGTGTGTTCTATAACAGGAGAATTCTATAACGGGAGTGTTCTATAACGGGAGTGTTCTATAACAGGTATGTTCTATAATGGGAGTGTTCTATAACGGGAGTGTTCTATAACGGGAGTGTTCTATAACGGGAGTGTTCTATAAAGGGTGTGTTCTATAACGGGTGTGTTCTATAACGGGTGTGTTCTATAACTGGAGTGTTCTATAACGGGTGTGTTCTATAAAGGGAGTGTTCTATAACGGGAGTGTTCTACAACAGGAGTGTTCTATAACGGGTGTGTTCTATAACAGTTCTGTTCTATAACAGGTGTGTTCTATTACGGGTGTGTTCTATAACGGGTGTGTTCTATAACGTGTGTGTTCTATAACGGGTGTGTTCTATAACGGGAGTTTTCTTTAACGGGAGTGTTCTGTAACGGTTGTGTTCTGTAACGGGAGTGTTCTTTAACGGGAGTGTTCTGTAACGGGTCTGTTCTATAACAGGAGTGTTCTATAACGGGTGTGTTCTGTAAAGGGTGTGCTCTATAAAGGGTGTGTTCTATAACAGGAGTGTTCTATAACGGTTGTGTTCTATAACGGGTGTGTTCTATAACGGGAGTGTTCTATAACGGGTGTGTTCTATAACGGGAGTGTTCTACAACAGGTGTGTTCTATAACGGGTGTGTTCTATAACAGTTCTGTTCTATAACAGGTGTGTTCTATAACGGGTGTATTCTATAACGGGAGTGTTCTATAACAGGTGTGTTCTATAACGGGAGTGTTCTGTAACGGGTGTGTTCTATAACAGGTGTGTTCTATAACGGGTGTGTTCTATAACAGGTGTGTTCTATAACGGGTGTGTTCTATAACGGGAGTGTTCTATAACGGGAGTGTTCTATAACGGGTGTGTTCTATAACGGGAGTGTTCTATAACGGGAGTGTTCTACAACAGGTGTTTTCTATAACGGGTGTGTTCTATATCGGGAGTGTTCTATAATGGGTGTGTTCTATAACGGGTGTGTTCTATAACAGGTGTGTTCTATAACGGGAGTGTTCTTATACAGGAGTTTTCTATAACTGGAGTGTTCTACAACAGGTGTGTTCTATAATGGGAGTGTTCTATAACGGGAGTATTCTATTACGGGAGTGTTCTTATACAGGAGTGTTCTATAACGGGAGTGTTCTACAACAGGGGTGTTCTATAACAAGAGTGTTCTATAACGGGAGTGTTCTACAACAGGCGTGTTCTATAACAGGTGTGTTCTATAACGGGAGTGTTCTATAACGGGTGTGTTCTATAAAGGGAGTGTTCCATAACGGGAGTGTTCTATAACAGGTGTGTTCTATAACGGGTGTGTTCTATAACAGTTCTGTTCTATAACAGGTGTGTTCTATAACAGGTGTGTTCTATAATGGGAGTGTTCTATAACAGGTGTGTTCTAATAAGGGAGTGTTCTGTAACGGGTGTGTTCTATAACGGGTGTGTTCTATAACGGGTGTGTTCGAGAAACGGGAGTGTTCTATAACAGGTAGGTTCTATAACGGGAGTGTTCTATAACGGGAGTGTTCTATAAAAGGTATGTTCTATAACGGGAGTGTTCAAAAGCAGGTATGTTGTATAACGGGAGTGTTCTATAACGGGTGTGTTCTATAACGGGAGTGTTCTATAACGGGAGTGTTCTATAACAGGTATGTTCTATAACGGGAGTGTTCTATAACAGGTATGTTCAATAACGGGAGTGTTCCATAACGGGTGTGTTCCATAATGGGAGTGTTCTATAACGGGTGTGTTCTATAACGGGAGTGTTGTATAACAGGTATGTTCTATAACGGGTGTGTTCTATAACGGGTGTGTTCTATAACAGGTATGTTCTATAACGGGACTGTTCTATAACGGGTGTGTTCTATAACGGGAGTGTTCTATAACGGGATTGTTATATAACGGGAGTGTTCTAAAACGGGTGTGTTCTATAACAGGTGTGTTCTATAACGGGTGTGTTCTATAACGGGAGTGTTCTATAATGGGTGTGTTCTGTAACGGGAGTGGTCTTTAACGGGAGTGTTCTGTAACGGGTGTGTTCTATAACAGGAGTGTTCTATAACGGGTGTGTTCTGTGAAGGGTGTGTTCTATAAAGTGTGTGTTCTATGACAGGAGTGTTCTATAACGGGTCTGTTTTATAACGGGTTTGTTCTATAACGGGAGTGTTCTATAACGGGTGTGTTCTATAACTGGTGTGTTCTATAACGGGTCTGTTCTATAACGGGTGTGTTCTATAAAGGGTGTGTTCTATAACAGGAGTGTTCTATAACGGGTGTGTTCTATAACGTGTGTGTTCTATAACGGGTGTGTTCTATAACAGGTGTGTTCTATAACGGGTCTATTCTATAATGGGTGTGTTCTATAAAGGGTGTGTTCAATAACAGGAGTGTTCTATATCGGGTGTGTTCTATAACGGGTGTGTTCTATAAAGGGTGTGTTCTATAACAAGTGTGTTCTACAACAGGTGTGTTCTATAACGGGTGTGTTCTATAACAGTTCTGTTCTATAACAGGTGTGTTCTATAACGGGTGTGTTCTATAACGGGAGTATTCTATAACAGGTGTGTTCTGTAATGGGATTGTTCAATAACAGGAGTGTTCTGTAACGGGTGTGTTCTATTAAAGGTGTGTTCTATAACGGGTGTGTTCTATAACAGGTGTGTTCTATAACGGGTGTGTTCTATAACGGGAGTGTTCTATAACGGGTGTGTTCTATAACGGGTGTGTTCTATAACAGGTGTGTTCTATAACGGGTGTGTTCTATAACTGGTGTGTTCTATAACGGGAGTGTTCTATAACAGGTATGTTCTATAACGGGAGTGTTCTATAACGGGTGTGTTCTATAACGGGAGTGTTCTATAACGGGTGTGTTCTATAACGGGAGTGTTCTATAACGGGAGTGTTCTATAACAGGTATGTTCTATAACGGGAGTGTTCTATAACAGGTATGTTCTATAACGGGAGTGTTCCATAACGGGTGTGTTCTATAATGGGAGTGTTCCATAACGGGTGTGTTCTATAACGGGTGTGTTCTATAACGGGTGTGTTCTATAAAGGGTGTGTTCTATAACGGGTATGTTCTATAACGGGAGTGTTCTATAACAGGTGTGTTCTATAACGGGTGTGTTCTATAACGGGTGTGTTCTATAACGGGAGTTTTCTATAACGGGTGTGTACTATAAGAGGAGTGTTCTGTAACGAGTGTGTTCTGTAATGGGTGTGTTCTATAACGGGAGTGTTCTATAACGGGTGTGTTCTATAACAGGTGTGTTCTATAACGGGAGTGTTCTATAACAGGAGTGGTCTGTAAGGCGTGTGTTCTGTAATGGGTGTGTTCTATAACAGGTGTGTTCTATAACGGGAGTGTTCTATAACGGGAGTGTTCTATAACAGGAGTGTTCTGTAACGGGTGTGTTCTATAACAGGTGTGTTCTATAACGGGTGTGTTCTATAACGGGTGTGTTCTATAACAGGTGTGTTCTATAACGGGTGTGTTCTATAACGGGTGTGTTATATAACGGGTGTGTTCTATAACGGGTGTGTTCTTTAACGGGAGTGTTCTGTAACGGGTGTGTTCTGTAACGGGAGTGTTCTTTAGCGGGAGTGTTCTGTAACGGGTGTGTTCTATAACAGGAGTGTTCTATAACGGGTGTGTTCTGTAAAGGGTGTGTTCTATAAAGGGTGTGTTCTATAACAGGAGTGTTCTATAACGGGTGTGTTCTATAACGGGTGTGTTCTATAACGGGAGTGTTCTATAACAGGTGTGTTCTATATCGGGTGTGTTCTATAACAGGAGTGTTCTATAACAGGTGTGTTCTATAACGGGTGTGTTCTTTAACGGGTGTGTTCTATAACGGGTGTGTTCTATAACGGGAGTGTTCTTATACAGGAGTGTTCTATAACGGGAGTGTTCTGTAACGGGTCTGTTCTATAACCGGTGTGTTCTATAACGGGTGTGTTCTATAACGGGTGTGTTCTATAACGGGAGTGTTCTATAACGGGTGTGTTCTATAACGGGAGTGTTCTATAACAGGTGTGTTCTATAACGGGAGTGTTCTTATACAGGAGTGTTCTATAACTGGAGTGTCCTACAACAGGTGTGTTCTATAATGGGAGTGTTCTATAACATGAGTGTTCTATAACGGGAGTGTTCTTATACAGGAGTGTTCAATAACGGGAGTGTTCTACAACAGGTGTGTTCTATAACAGGAGTATTCTATAACGGGAGTGTTCTATAACGGGAGTGTTCTATAACAGGTATGTTCTATAATGGGAGTGTTCTATAACGGGAGTGTTCTATAACGGGAGTGTTCTATAACGGGAGTGTTCTATAAAGGGTGTGTTCTATAACGGGTGTGTTCTATAACGGGTGTGTTCTATAACTGGAGTGTTCTATAACGGGTGTGTTCTATAAAGGGAGTGTTCTATAACGGGAGTGTTCTACAACAGGAGTGTTCTATAACGGGTGTGTTCTATAACAGTTCTGTTCTATAACAGGTGTGTTCTATTACGGGTGTGTTCTATAACGGGTGTGTTCTATAACGTGTGTGTTCTATAACGGGTGTGTTCTATAACGGGAGTTTTCTTTAACGGGAGTGTTCTGTAACGGGTGTGTTCTGTAACGGGAGTGTTCTTTAACGGGAGTGTTCTGTAACGGGTCTGTTCTATAACAGGAGTGTTCTATAACGGTTGTGTTCTATAACGGGTGTGTTCTATAACGGGAGTGTTCTATAACGGGTGTGTTCTATAACGGGAGTGTTCTATAACAGGTGTGTTCTATAACGGGAGGGTTCTTATACAGGAGTGTTCTATAACTGGAGTGTTCTACAACAGGTGTGATCTATAATGGGAGTGTTCTATAACGGGAGTGTTCTATAACGGGAGTGTTCTTATACAGGATTGTACTATAACGGGAGTGTTTTACAACAGGTGTGTTCTATAACAGGAGTGTTCTATAACGGGAGTGTTCTACAACAGGTGTGTTCTATAACAGGTGTGTTCTATAACGGGAGTGTTCTATAACGGGTGTGTTCTATAACTGGAGTGTTCTATAACGGGTGTGTTCTATAACGGGTGTGTTCTATAACGGAGTGTTCTATAACAGGTGTGTTCTATAACGGGTGTGTTCTATAACAGGAGTGTTCTATAACAGGTGTGTTTTATAACAGGTGTGTTCTTAAACGGGTGTGTTCTATAACGGGTGAGTTCTATAATGGGAGTGTTCTATAACGGGAGTGTTCTGTAACGGGTGTGATCTGTAACGGGTGTGTTCTATAACGGGTGTGTTCTATAACGGTTGTGTTCTATAACGGGTGTGTTCTATAACGGGAGTGTTCTATAACGGGTGTGTTCTATAACGGGAGTGTTCTATAACAGGTGTGTTCTATAACGGGAGTGTTCTTATACAGGAGTGTTCTATAACTGGAGTGTCCTACAACAGGTGTGTTCTATAATGGGAGTGTTCTATAACGTGAGTGTTCTATAACGGGAGTGTTCTTATACAGGAGTGTTCAATAACGGGAGTGTTCTACAACAGGTGTGTTCTATAACAGGAGTGTTCTATAACGGGAGTGTTCTATAACGGGAGTGTTCTATAACAGGTATGTTCCAAAATGGGAGTGTTCTATAACGGGAGTGTTGTTTAACGGGAGTGTTCTATAACGGGAGTGTTCTATAACAGGTGTGTTCTATAACGGGTGTGTTCTATAACGGGTGTGTTCTATAACTGGAGTGTTCTATAACGGGTGTGTTCTATAAAGGGAGTGTTCTATAACGGGAGTGTTCTACAACAGGAGTGTTCTATAACGGGTGTGTTCTATAACAGTTCTGTTCTATAAAAGGTGTGTTCTATAACGGGTGTGTTCTATAACGGGAGTGTTCTATAACAGGTGTGTTCTATAACGGGAGTGTTCTGTACCGGGTGTGTTCTATAACAGGTGTGTTCTATAACGGGTGTGTTCTATAACAGGTGTGTTCTATAACGGGTGTGTTCTATAACGGGAGTGTTCTATAACGGGAGTGTTCTATAACGGGTGTGTTCTATAACGGGAGTGTTCTATAACGGGAGTGTTCTACAACAGGTGTGTTCTATAACGGGTTTGTTGTATAACAGTTCTGTTCTAAAACAGGTGTGTTCTATAACGGGTGTGTTCTTTAACGGGAGTGTTCTATAACGGGAGTGTTCTGTAACGGGTGTGTTCTATAACAGGTGTGTACTATAACGGGAGTGTTCTATAACAGGTGTGTTCTATAACTGGTGTGTTCTATAACGGGTGTGTTCTATAACGGGTGTGTTCTATAACGGGAGTGTTCTATAACAGGTATGTTCTATAATGGGAGTGTTCTATAACGGGAGTGTTCTATAAAAGGTATGTTCTATAACGGGAGTGTTCTATAACAGGTATGTTCTATAATGGGAGTGATCTATTACGGGAGTGTTCTATAACGGGAGTGTTCTATAACGGGAGTGTTCTGTAACGGGTGTGTTCTATAACGGGTGTGTTCTATAACGGGTGTGTTCTATAACGGGTGTGTTCTATAACGGGAGTGTTCTATAACGGGTGTGTTCTATAACGGGTGTGTTCTATAACAGGTGTGTTCTATAACGGGAGTGTTCTTATACAGGAGTGTTCTATAACTGGAGTGTTCTACAACAGGTGTGTTCTATAATGGGAGTGTTCTATAACGGGAGTGTTCTATTACGGGAGTGTTCTTATACAGGAGTGTTCTATAACGGGAGTGTTCTACAACAGGTGTGTTCTATAACAGGAGTGTTCTATAACGGGAGTGTTCTACAACAGGTGTGTTCTATAACAGGTGTGTTCTATAACGGGAGTGTTCTATAACGGGTGTGTTCTATAAAGGGAGTGTTCCATAACGGGAGTGTTCTATAACGGGTGTGTTCTATAACGGGTGTGTTCTATAACAGTTCTGTTCTATAACAGGTGTGTTCTATAAGGGGTGTGTTCTATAATGGGAGTGTTCTATAACAGGTGTGTTCTAATAAGGGAGTGTTTTGTAACGGGTGTGTTCTATAACAGGTGTGTTGTATAACGGGAGTGTTCTATAACAGGTGTGTTCTATAGCGGGTGTGTCTAAAACGGGAGTGTTCTATAACGGGAGTGTTCTATAACGGGTGTATTCTATAACGGGAGTGTTCTATAACGGGAGTGTTCTACAACAGGTGTGTTCTATAACGGGTGTGTTCTATACCAGTTCTGTTCTATAACAGGTGTGTTCTATAACAGGTGTGTTCTATAACGGTAGTGTTCTAGAACAGGTGTGTTCTATATCGGGTGTGTTCTATAACGGGTGTGTTCTATAACGGGTGTGTTCTATAACAGGTATGTTCTATAACGGGAGTGTTCTATTATGGGAGTGTTCTATAACGGGTGTGTTCTATAACGGGAGTGTTCTATAACGGGAGTGTTCTATAACGGGAGTGTTCTATAACGGGTGTGTTCTATAACGGGTGTGTTCTATAACGGGAGTTTTGTATAAAAGGTATGTTCTATAACAGGAGTGTTCTATAACAGGTATGTTCTATAACGGGAGTGTTCTATAACGGGTGTGTTCTATAACGGGTGTGTTCTATAATGAGAGTGTTCTATAACGGGTGTGTTCTATAACGGGAGTGTTCTATAACGGGAGTGTTCTATAACGTGTGTGTACTATAACAGGAGTATTCTGTAACGGGTGTGTTCTGTAATGGGTGTGTTCTATAACGGGAGTGTTCTATAACAGGAGTGTTCTATAACAGGTGTGTTCTATAATGGGAGTGTTCTATAACAGGAGTGGTCTGTAAGGGGTGTGTTCTGAAATGGGTGTGTTCTATAACAGCTGTGTTCTATAACGGGAGTGTTCTATAACGGGAGTGTTCTATTACAGGAGTGTTCTATAACGGGTGTGTTCTATAACGGGTGTTTTCTATAACGGGTGTGTTCTATAACGGGTGTGTTCTATAACAGGTGTGTTCTATAACGGGTGTGTTCTATAACGGGTGTGTTCTATAATGGGTGTGTTCTATAACGGGAGTGTTCATTAACGGGAGTGTTCTGTAACGGGTGTGTTCTGTAACGGGAGTGTTCTTTAACGGGAGTGTTCTGAAACGGGTGTGTTCTATAACAGGAGTGTTCTATAACGGGTGTGTTCTGTAAAGGGTGTGTTCTATTAAGGCTGTGTTCTATAACAGGAGTGTTCTATAACAGGTGTGTTCTATAAAGGGAGTGTTCTGTAACTGGTGTGTTCTATAACAGGTGTGTTCTATAACGGGTGTGTTCTATAACAGGTGTGTTCTATAACGGGTGAGTCTATAACGGGAGTGTTCTATAACGGGAGTGTTCTATAACGGGAGTGTTCTATAACGGGAGTGTTCTACAACAGGTGTGTTCTATAAGGGGTGTGTTCTATAACAGTTCTGTTCTATAACAGGTGTGTTCTATAACGGGTGTGTTCTATAACGGGAGTGTTCTATAACGGGTGTGTTCTATAACAGGTGTGTTCAATAACGGGTGTGTTCTATAACGGGTGTGTTCTATAACAGGAGTGTTCTATAACGGGTGTGTTCTATAACGGGTGTGTTCTATAACGGGTGTGTTCTATAATGGGTGTGTTCTATAACAGGTGTGTTCTATAACAGGTGTGTTCTATAACGGGAGTGTTCTATAACGGGTGTGTTCTATAACAGGAGTGTTCTGTAACGGGTGTGTTCTGTAATGGGTGTGTTCTATAACGGGAGTGTTCTATAACGGGTCTGTTCTATAACGGGTGTGTTCTATAACGGGTGTGTTCTATAACGGGTGTGTTCTATAACGGGTGTGTTCTTTAACGGGTGTGTTCTATAACGGGAGTGTTCTATAACAGGTAGGTTCTATAACGGGAGTGTTCTATAAAGGGAGTTTTCTATAAAAGGTATGTTCTATAACGGGAGTGTTCAAAAGCAGGTATGTTCTATAACGGGAGTGTTCTATAACGGGTGTGTACTATAACGGGAGTTTTTTATAACGGGAGTGTTCTATAACAGGTATGTTCTATAACGGGAGTGTTCTATAACAGGTGTGTTCTATAACGGGTGTGTTCTATAACGGGAGTGTTCTATAACGGGTGTGTTCTATAACAGGTGTGTTCTATAACGGGTGTGTTCTATAACTGGTGTGTTCTATAACGGGAGTGTTCTATAACGGGAATGTTCTATAACGGGAGGGTTCTATAATGGGTGTGTTCTATAACGGGAGTGTTCTATAATGGGTGTGTTCTATAACGGGTGTGTTCTATAACGGGTGTGTTCTATAACGGGAGTGTTCTATAACAGGTATGTTCTATAACGGGAGTGTTCAATAACGGGTGTGTACTATAACGGGAGTGTTCTATAACGGGTGTGTTCTATAACGGGAGTGTTCTATAACGGGAGTGTTCTATAACAGGTATGTTCTATAACGGGAGTGTTCTATAACAGGTATGTTCTATAACGGGAGTGTTCCATAACGGGTGTGTTCTATAACGGGTGTGTTCTATAACGGGTGTGTTCTATAACGGGTGTGTTCTATAACGGGTATGTTCTATAACGGGAGTGTTCTATAACAGGTGTGTTCTATAACGGGTGTGTTCTATAACGGGTGTGTTCTATAACCGGAGGGTTCTATAACGGGAGTGTTCTATAACGGAAGTGTTCTATAACGGATGTGTTCTATAACGGGTGTGTTCTATAACGGGTGTGTTCTATAACGGGTGTGTTCTATAACGGGTGTGTTCTATAACGGGTGTGTTCTATAACAGGAGTATTCTATAACGGGTGTGTACTATAACATGAGTGTTCTGTAACGGGTGTGTTCTGTAATGGGTGTGTTCTATAACGGGAGTGTTCTATAACTGGTGTGTTCTATAACAGGTGTGTTCTATAACGGGAGTGTTCTATAACAGGAGTGGTCTGTAAGGGGTGTGTTCTGTAATGGGTGTGTTCTATGACAGGTGTGTTCTATAACGGTTGTGTTCTGTAAAGGGTGTGTTCTATAAAGGGTGTGTTCTATAACAGGAAAGTTCTATAACGGTTGTGTTCTGTAAAGGGTGTGTTCTATAAAGGGTGTGTTCTATAACAGGAGTGTTCTATAACGGTTGTGTTCTATAACGGGTGTGTTCTATAACGGGAGTGTTCTATAATGGGTGTGTTCTATAACAGGAGTGTTCTATAACAGGAGTGTTCTATAACGGGATTGTTCTTATACAGGAGTGTTCTATAACTGGAGTGTTCTACAACAGGTGTGATCTATAATGGGAGTGTTCTATAACGGGAGTGTTCTACAACAGGTGTGTTCTATAACAGGAGTGTTCTATAACGGGAGTGTTCTACAACAGGAGTGTTCTATAACAGGTGTGTTCTATAACGGGAGTGTTCTATAACGGGTGTGTTCGATAAAGGGAGTGTTCTATAACGGGAGTGTTCTACAACAGGTGTGTTCTATAAGGGGTGTGTTCTATAACAGTTCTGTTCTATAACAGGTGTGTTCTATAACGGGTGTGTTCTATAACGGGAGTGTTCTATAACAGGTGTGTTCTATAACGGGAGTGTTCTGTAACGGGTGTGTTCTATAACAGGTGTGTTCTATAACGGGTGTGTTCTATAACATGTGTGTTCTATAACGGGTGTGTTCTATAACGGGAGTGTTCTATAACGGGAGTGTTCTTATACAGGAGTGTTCTATAACGGGAGTGTTCAGCAACAGGGGTGTTCTATAACAGGAGTGTTCTATAACGGGAGTGTTCTACAACAGGTGTGTTCTATAACAGGTGTGTTCTATAACGGGAGTGTTCTATAACGGGTGTGTTCTATAAAGGGAGTGTTGCATAACGGGAGTGTTCTATAACAGGAGTGTTCTATAACGGGTGTGTTCTATAACACTTCTGTTCTATAACAGGTCTGTTCTATACGGGGTGTGTTCTATAATGGGAGTGTTCTATAACAGGTGTGTTCTAATAGGGGAGTGTTCTGTAACGGGTGTGTTCTATAACAGGTGTGTTCTATAACGGGTGTGTTCTATAACAGGTGTGTTCTATAACGGGTGTTTCTAAAACGGGAGTGTTCTATAACGGGAGTGTTCTATTACGGGAGTATTCTATAACGGGAGTGTTCTATAACGGGAGTGTTCAACAACAGGTGAGTTCTATAACGGGTGTGTTCTATACCAGTTCTGTTCTATAACAGGTGTGTTCTATAACGGGTGTGTTCTATAACGGGAGTGTTCTATAACAGATGTGTTCTATATCGGGTGTGTTCTATAACGGGTGTGTTCTATAACGGGTGTGTTCTATAACAGGTATGTTCTATAACGGGAGTGTTCTATTATGGGAGTGTTCTATAACGGGTGTGTTCTATAACGGGAGTGTTCTATAACGGGAGTGTTCTATAACGGGAGTGTTCTATAACGGGTGTGTTCTATAACGGGAGTTTTCTATAATAGGTATGTTCTATAACGGGAGTGTTCTATAACAGGTATGTTCTATTACGGGAGTGTTCTATAACGGGTGTGTTCTATAACGGGTGTGTTCTATAATGGGAGTGTTCTATAACTGGTGTGTTCTATAACGGGAGTGTTCTATAACGGGGGTGTTCTATAACGGGTGTGTACTATAACAGGAGTGTTCTGTAACGGGTGTGTTCTGTAATGGGTGTGTTCTATAACGGGAGTGTTCTATAACAGGAGTGTTCTATAACAGGTGTGTTCTATAACGGGAGTGTTCTATAACAGGAGTGGTCTGTAAGGGGTGTGTTCTGTAATGGGTGTGTTCTATAACAGCTGTGTTCTATAACGGGAGTGTTCTATAACGGGAGTGTTCTATAACAGGAGTGTTCTATAACGGGTGTGTTCTATAACGGGTGTGTTCTATAACGGGTGTGTTCTATAACGGGTGTGTTCTATAACGGGTGTGTTCTATAATGGGTGTGTTCTATAACGGGAGTGTTCATTAACGGGAGTGTTCTGTAACGGGTGTGTTCTGTAACGGGAGTGTTCTTTAACGGGAGTGTTCTGTAACGGGTGTGTTCTATAACAGGAGTGTTCTATAACGGGTGTGTTCTGTAAAGGGTGTGTTCTATAAAGGGTGTGTTCTATAACAGGAGTGTTCTATAACGGGTGTGTTCTATAACGGGTGTGTTCTATAACGGGAGTGTTCTATAACAGTTCTGTTCTATAACAGGTGTGTTCTATAACGGGTGTGTTCTATAACGGGAGTGTTCTATAACAGGTGTGTTCTATAACGGGAGTGTTCTGTAACGGGTGTGTTCTATAACGGGTGTGTTCTATAACAGGTGTGTTCTATAACGGGTGTGTTCTATAACGGGAGTGTTCTATAACGGGAGTGTTCTATAACGGGTGTGTTCTATAACGGGAGTGTTCTATAACGGGAGTGTTCTACAACAGGTGTGTTCTATAACGGGTGTGTTGTATAACATTTCTGTTCTATAACAGGTGTGTTCTATAACGGGTGTGTTCTATAACGGGAGTGTTCTATAACAGGTGTGTTCTATAACGGGAGTGTTCTGTAACGGGTGTGTTCTATAACAGGTGTGTTCTATAACGGGTGTGTTCTATAACAGGTGTGTTCTATAACGGGTGTGTTCTATAATGGGAGTGTTCTATAACGGGTGTGTTCTATAACGGGTGTGTTCTATAACAGGTGTGTTCTATAACTGGTGTGTTCTATAACTGGAGTGCTCTATAACGTGAGTGTTCTATAACGGGAGTGTTCTATAACAGGTGTGTTCTATAACTGGTGTGTTCTAAAACGGGTGTGTTCTATAACGGGTGTCTTCTATAACGGGAGTGTTCTATAACAGGTATGTTCTATAATGGGAGTGTTCAATAACGGGAGTGTTCTATAAAAGGTATGTTCTATAACGGGAGTGTTCTATAACAGGTATGTTCTATAATGGGAGTGATCTATAACGGGAGTGTTCTATAACGGCAGTGTTCTATAACGGGAGTGTTCTGTAACGGGTGTGTTCTATAACGGGTGTGTTCTATAACGGGTGTGTTCTATAACGGGTGTGTTCTATAACGGGAGTGTTCTATAACGGGTGTGTTCTATAACGGGTGTGTTCTATAACAGGTGTGTTCTATAACGGGAGTGTTCTTATACAGGAGTGTTCTATAACTGGAGTGTTCTACAACAGATGTGTTCTATAATGGGAGTGTTCTATAACGGGAGTGTTCTATAACGGGAGTGTTCTTATACAGGAGTGTTCTATAACGGGAGTGTTCTACAACAGGTGTGTTCTATAACAGGTGTGTTCTATAACGGGAGTGTTCTATAACGGGTGTGTTCTATAAAGGGAGTGTTCCATAACGGGAGTGTTCTATAACGGGTGTGTTCTATAACGGGTGTGTTCTATAACAGTTCTGTTCTATAACAGGTGTGTTCTATAAGGGGTGTGTTCTATAATGGGTGTGTTCTATAACAGGTGTGTTCTAATAAGGGAGTGTTCTGTAACGGGTGTGTTCTATAACAGGTGTGTTCTATAACGGGTGTGTTCTATAACAGGTGTGTTCTATAACGGGTATGTCTAAAACGGGAGTGTTCTATAACGGGAGTGTTCTATAACGGGTGTATTCTATAACGGGAGTGTTCTATAACGGGAGTGTTCTACAACAGGTGTGTTCTATAACGGGTGTGTTCTATACCAGTTCTGTTCTATAACAGGTGTGTTCTATAACGGGTGTGTTCTATAACGGTAGTGTTCTATAACAGGTGTGTTCTATATCGGGTGTGTTCTATAACGGCTGTGTTCTATAACGGGTGTGTTCTATAACAGGTATGTTCTATAACGGGAGTGTTCTATTATGGGAGTGTTCTATAACGGGTGTGTTCTATAACGGGAGTGTTCTATAACGGGAGTGTTCTATAACGGGAGTGTTCTATAACGGGTGTGTTCTATAACGGGTGTGTTCTATAACGGGAGTTTTGTATAAAAGGTATGTTCTATAACGGGAGTGTTCTATAACAGGTATGTTCTATAACGGGAGTGTTCTATAACGGGTGTGTTCTATAACGGGTGTGTTCTATAATGGGAGTGTTCTATAACGGGTGTGTTCTATAACGGGAGTGTTCTATAACGGGAGTGTTCTATAACGGGTGTGTACTATAACAGGAGTATTCTGTAACGGGTGTGTTCTGTAATGGGTGTGTTCTATAACGGGAGTGTTCTATAACAGGAGTGTTCTATAACAGGTGTGTTCTATAATGGGAGTGTTCTATAACAGGAGTGGTCTGTAAGGGGTGTGTTCTGAAATGGGTGTGTTCTATAACAGCTGTGTTCTATAACGGGAGTGTTCTATAACGGGAGTGTTCTATTACAGGAGTGTTCTATAACGGGTGTGTTCTATAACGGGTGTTTTCTATAACGGGTGTGTTCTATAACGGGTGTGTTCTATAACAGGTGTGTTCTATAACGGGTGTGTTCTATAACGGGTGTGTTCTATAATGGGTGTGTTCTATAACGGGAGTGTTCATTAACGGGAGTGTTCTGTAACGGGTGTGTTCTGTAACGGGAGTGTTCTTTAACGGGAGTGTTCTGAAACGGGTGTGTTCTATAACAGGAGTGTTCTATAACGGGTGTGTTCTGTAAAGGGTGTGTTCTATAAAGGCTGTGTTCTATAACAGGAGTGTTCTATAACAGGTGTGTTCTATAAAGGGAGTGTTCTGTAACGGGTGTGTTCTATAACAGGTGTGTTCTATAACGGGTGTGTTCTATAACAGGTGTGTTCTATAACGGGTGAGTCTATAACGGGAGTGTTCTATAACGGGAGTGTTCTATAACGGGAGTGTTCTATAACGGGAGTGTTCTACAACAGGTGTGTTCTATAAGGGGTGTGTTCTATAACAGTTCTGTTCTATAACAGGTGTGTTCTATAACGGGTGTGTTCTATAACGGGAGTATTCTATAACGGGTGTGTTCTATAACAGGTGTGTTCAATAACGGGTGTGTTCTATAACGGGTGTGTTCTATAACAGGAGTGTTCTATAACGGGTGTGTTCTATAACGGGTGTGTTCTATAACGGGTGTGTTCTATAATGGGTGTGTTCTATAACAGGTGTGTTCTATAACGGGTGTGTTCTATAACGGGAGTGTTCTATAACGGGTGTGTTCTATAACAGGAGTGTTCTGTTACGGGTGTGTTCTGTAATGGGTGTGTTCTATAACGGGAGTGTTCTATAACGGGTCTGTTCTATAACGGGTGTGTTCTATAACGGGTGTGTTCTATAACGGGTGTGTTCAATAACGGGTGTGTTCTGTAACGGGTGTGTTCTATAACGGGAGTGTTCTATAACAGGTAGGTTCTCTAACGGGAGTGTTCTATAAAGGGTGTTTTCTATAAAAGGTATGTTCTATAACGGGAGTGTTCAAAAGCAGGTATGTTCTATAACGGGAGTGTTCTATAACGGGTGTGTTCTATAACGGGAGTGTTCTATAACGGGAGTGTTCTATAACAGGTATGTTCTATAACGGGAGTGTTCTATAACAGGTATGTTCTATAACGGGAGTGTTCCATAACGGGTGTGTTCCATAATGGGAGTGTTCTATAACGGGTGTGTTCTATAACGGGAGTTTTCTATAACAGGTATGTTCTATAACGGGAGTGTTCTATAACGGGTGTGTTCTATAACGGGTGTGTTCTATAACGGGTGTGTTCTATAACAGGTATGTTCTATAACGGGAGTGTTCTATAACGGGTGTGTTCTATAACGGGAGTGTTCTATAACGGGAGTGTTATATAACGGGAGTGTTATATAACGGGTGTGTTCTATAACAGGTGTGTTCTATAACGGGTGTGTTCTATAACGGGAGTGTTCTTTAACGGGAGTGTTCTATAATGGGTGTGTTCTGTAACGGGAGTGTTCTTTAACGGGAGTGTTATGTAACGGGTTTGTTCTATAACAGGAGTGTTCTATAACGGGTGTGTTCTGTAAAGGGTGTTTTCTATAAAGTGTGTGTTCTATAACAGGAGTGTTCTATAACGGGTCTGTTCTATAACGGGTGTGTTCTATAACGGGTGTGTTCTATAACAGGTGTGTTCTATAACGGGTGTGTTCTATAACGGGAGTGTTCTATAACGGGTGTGGTCTATAACGGGTGTGTTCTATAACAGGTGTGTTCTATAACGGGTGTGTTCTATAACTGGTGTGTTCTATAACTGGAGTGTTCTATAACGGGAATGTTCTATAACGGGAGGGTTCTATAATGGGTGTGTTCTATAACGGGAGTGTTCTATAATGGGTGTGTTCTATAACGGGTGTGTTCTATAACGGGTGTGTTCTATAACGGGAGTGTTCTATAACAGGTATGTTCTATAACGGCAGTGTTCTATAAAGGGTGTGTACTATAACGGGAGTGTTCTATAACGGGAGTGTTCTATAACAGGTATGTTCTATAACGGGAGTGTTCTATAACAGGTATGTTCTATAACGGGAATGTTCCATAACGGGTGTGTTCTATAACGGGTGTGTTCTATAACGGGTGTGTTCTATAACGGGTGTGTTCTATAACGGGTATGTTCTATAACGGGAGTGTTCTATAACAGGTGTGTTCTATAACGGGTGTGTTCTATAACGGGAGTGTTCTATAACGGGAGTGTTCTATTACGGATGTGTTCTATAACGGGTGTGTTCTATAACGGGTGTGTTCTATAACGGGTGTGTTCTATAACGGGTGTGTTCTATAACGGGTGTGTTCTATAACAGGAGTGTTCTATAACGGGTGTGTACTATAACATGAGTGTTCTGTAACGGGTGTGTTCTGTAATGGGTGTGTTCTATAACGGGAGTGTTCTATAACAGGTGTGTTCTATAACAGGTGTGTTCTATAACGGGAGTGTTCTATAACAGGAGTGGTCTGTAAGGGGTGTGTTCTGTAATGGGTGTGTTCTATGACAGGTGTGTTCTATAACGGTTGTGTTCTGTAAAGGGTGTGTTCTATAAAGGGTGTGTTCTATAACAGGAAAGTTCTATAACGGTTTTGTTCTGTAAAGGGTGTGTTCTATAAAAGGTGTGTTCTATAACAGGAGTGTTCTATAACGGTTGTGTTCTATAACGGGTGTGATCTATAACGGGAGTGTTCTATAATGGGTGTGTTCTATAACAGGAGTGTTCTATAACAGGTGTGTTCTATAACGGGATTGTTCTTATACAGGAGTGTTCTATAACTGGAGTGTTCTACAACAGGTGTGATCTATAATGGGAGTGTTCTATAACGGGAGTGTTCTACAACAGGTGTGTTCTATAACAGGAGTGTTCTATAACGGGAGTGTTCTACAACAGGTGTGTTCTATAACAGGTGTGTTCTATAACGGGAGTGTTCTATAACGGGTGTGTTCGATAAAGGGAGTGTTCTATAACGGGAGTGTTCTACAACAGGTGTGTTCTATAACGGGTGTGTTCTATAACAGTTCTGTTCTATAACAGGAGTGTTCTATAACGGGTGTGTTCTATAACGGGAGTGTTCTATAACAGGTGTGTTCTATAACGGGAGTGTTCTGTAACGGGTGTGTTCTATAACAGGTGTGTTCTATAACGGGTGTGTTCTATAACAGGTGTGTTCTATAACGGGTGTGTTCTATAACGGGAGTGTTCTATAACGGGAGTGTTCTTATACAGGAGTGTTCTATAACGGGAGTGTTCTACAACAGGGGTGTTCTATAACAGGAGTGTTCTATAACGGGAGTGTTCTACAACAGGTGTGTTCTATAACAGGTGTGTTCTATAACGGGAGTGTTCTATAACGGGTGTGTTCTATAAAGGGAGTGTTCCATAACGGGAGTGTTCTATAACAGGAGTGTTCTATAACGGGTGTGTTCTATAACAGTTCTGTTCTATAACAGGTGTGTTTTATACGGGGTGTGTTCTATAATGGGAGTGTTCTATAACAGGTGTGTTCTAATAGGGGAGTGTTCTGTAACGGGTGTGTTCTATAACAGGTGTGTTCTATAACGGGTGTGTTCTATAACAGGTGTGTTCTATAACGGGTGTGTCTAAAACGGGAGTGTTCTATAACGGGAGTGTTCTATTACGGGTGTATTCTATAACGGGAGTGTTCTATAACGGGAGTGTTCTACAACAGGTGAGTTCTATAACGGGTGTGTTCTATACCAGTTCTGTTCTATAACAGGTGTGTTCTATAACGGGTGTGTTCTATAACGGGAGTGTTCTATAACAGATGTGTTCTATATCGGGTGTGTTCTATAACGGGTGTGTTCTATAACGGGTGTGTTCTATAACAGGTATGTTCTATAACGGGAGTGTTCTATTATGGGAGTGTTCTATAACGGGTGTGTTCTATAACGGGAGTGTTCTATAACGGGAGTGTTCTATAACGGGAGTGTTCTATAACGGGTGTGTTCTATAACGGGTGTGTTCTATAACGGGAGTTTTCTATAAAAGGTATGTTCTATAACGGGAGTGTTCTATAACAGGTATGTTCTATTACGGGAGTGTTCTATAACGGGTGTGTACTATAACGGGTGTGTTCTATAATGCGAGTGTTCTATAACTGGTGTGTTCTATAACGGGAGTGTTCTATAACGGGAGTGTTCCATAACGGGTGTGTACTATAACAGGAGTGTTCTGTAACGGGTGTGTTCTGTAATGGGTGTGTTCTATAACGGGAGTGTTCTATAACAGGAGTGTTCTATAACAGGTGTGTTCTATAACGGGAGTGTTCTATAACAGGAGTGGTCTGTAAGGGGTGTGTTCTGTAATGGGTGTGTTCTATAACAGCTGTGTTCTATAACGGGAGTGTTCTATAACGGGAGTGTTCTATAACAGGAGTGTTCTATAACGGGTGTGTTCTATAACGGGTGTGTTCTATAACGGGTGTGTTCTATAACGGGTGTGTTCTATAACGGGTGTGTTCTATAACGGGAGTGTTCATTAACGGGAGTGTTCTGTAACGGGTGTGTTCTGTAACGGGAGTGTTCTTTAACGGGAGTGTTCTGTAACGGGTGTGTTCTATAACAGGAGTGTTCTATAACGGGTGTGTTCTGTAAAGGGAGTGTTCTATAAAGGGTGTGTTCTATAACAGGTGTGTTCTGTTATGGGTGTGTTCTATAACGGGTGTGTTCTATAACGGGTGTGTACTATAACGGGTGTGTTCTATAACGGGTGTGTTCTATAACAGGAGTGTTCTATAACGGGTGTGTACTATAACAGGAGTGTTCTGTAACAGGTGTGTTCTGTAATGGGTGTGTTCTATAACGGGAGTGTTCTATAACAGGTGTGTTCTATAACAGGTGTGTTCTATAACGGGAGTGTTCTATAACAGGAGTGGTCTGTAAGGGGTGTGTTCTGTAATGGGTGTGTTCTATGACAGGTGTGTTCTATAACGGTTGTGTTCTGTAAAGGGTGTGTTCAATAAAGGGTGTGTTCTATAACAGGAAAGTTCTATAACGGTTGTGTTCTGTAATGGGTGTGTTCTATAAAGGGTGTGTTCTATAACAGGAGTGTTCTATAACGGTTGTGTTCTATAACGGGTGTGTTCTATAACGGGAGTTTTCTATAATGGGTGTGTTCTATAACAGGAGTGTTCTATAACAGGTGTGTTCTATAACGGGAGTGTTCTTATACAGGAGTGTTCTATAACTGGAGTGTTCTACAACAGGTGTGTTCTATAATGGGAGTGTTCTATATCGGGAGTGTTCTACAACAGGTGTGTTCTATAACAGGAGTGTTCCAAAACGGGAGTGTTCTACAACAGGTGTGTTCTATAACAGGTGTGTTCTATAACGGGAGTGTTCTATAATGGGTGTGTTCGATAAAGGGAGTCTTCTATAACGGGAGTGTTCTACAACAGGTGTGCTCTATAACGGGTGTGTTCTATAACAGTTCTGTTCTATAACAGGAGTGTTCTATAACGGGTGTGTTCTATAACGGGAGTGTTCTATAACAGGTGTGTTCTATAACGGGAGAGTTCTGTAACGGGTGTGTTCTATAACAGGTGTGTTCTATAACGGGTGTGTTCTATAACAGGTGTGTTCTATAACGGGTGTGTTCTATAACGGGAGTGTTCTATAACGGGAGTGTTCTATAACGGATGTGTTCTATAACGGGAGTGCTCTATAACGGGAGTGTTCTACAACAGGTGTGTTCTATAATGGGTGTGTTCTATAACAGGTGTGTTCTTTAATGGGTGTGTTCTATAACTGGAGTGCTCTATAACGTGAGTGTTCTATAACGGGAGTGTTCTATAACAGGTGTGTTCTATAACTGGTGTGTTCTATAACGGGTGTGTTCTATAACGGGTGTGTTCTATAACGGGAGTGTTCTATAACAGGTATGTTCTATAACGGGAGTGTTCTATAACGGGAGTGTTCTATAAAAGGTATGTTCTATAACGGGAGTGTTCTATAACAGGTATGTTCCATAATGGGAGTGTTCTATAACGGGAGTGTTCTATAACGGGAGTGTTCTATAACGGGAGTGTTCTGTAACGGGTGTGTTCTATAACGGGTGTGTTCTATAATGGGTGTGTTCTATAACAGTTGTGTTCTATAACGGGTGTGTTCTATAACGGGAGTGTTCTATAACGGGTGTGTTCAATAACGGGTGTGTTCTATAACAGGTGTGTTCTATAACGGGAGTGTTCTTATACAGGAGTGTTCTATAACTGAAGTGTTCTACAACAGGTGTGTTCTATAATGGGAGTGTTCTATAACGGGAGTATTCTATAACGGGAGTGTTCTTATACAGGAGTGTTCTATAACGGGAGTGTACTGCAACAGGGGTGTTCTATAACAGGAGTGTTCTATAACGGGAGTGTTCTACAACAGGTGTGTTCTATAACAGGTGTTTTCTATAACGGGAGTGTTCTATAACGGGTGTGTTCTATAATGGGAGTGTTCCATAACGGGAGTGTTCTATAACAGGTGTGTTCTATAACAGGTGTGTTCAATAACAGTTCTGTTCTATAACAGGTGTGTTCTATAACGGGTGTGTTCTATAATGGGTGTGTTCTATAACAGGTGTGTTCTAATAAGGGAGTGTTCTGTAACGGGTGTTTCTATAACAGGTGTGTTCTATAACGGGTGTGTTCTATAACAGGTGTGTTCTATAACGGGTGTGTCTATAACGGGAGTGTTCTATAACGGGAGTGTTCTATAACGGGTGTGTTCTATAACGGGAGTGTTCTATAACGGGAGTGTTCTACAACAGGTGTGTTCTATAACGGGTGTGTTCTATAACAGTTCTGTTCTATAACAGGTGTGTTCTATAACGGGTGTGTTCTATAACGGGAGTGTTCTATAACAGGTGTGTTCTATAACGGGAGTGTTCTGTAACGGGTGTGTTCTATAACAGGTGTGTTCTATAACGGGAGTGTTCTATAACAGGTATGTTCTATAACGGGAGTGTTCGATAACGGGTGTGTTCTATAATGGGAGTGTTCTATAACGGGTGTGTTCTATATCGGGTGTGTTCTATAACGGGTGTGTTCCATAACGGGTGTGTTCTATAACAGGTATGTTCTATAACGGGAGTGTTCTATTATGGGAGTGTTCTATAACGGGTGTGTACTATAACGGGAGTGTTCTATAACGGGAGTGTTCTATAACGGGAGTGATCTATAACGGGTGTGTTCTATAACGGGTGTGTTCTATAACGGGAGTTTTCTATAAAAGGTATGTTCTATAACGGGAGTGTTCTATAACAGGTATGTTCTATAACGGGAGTGTTCTATAACGGGTGTGTTCTATAACGGTTGCGTTCTATAACGGGAGTGTTCTATAACGGGTGTGTTCTATAACGGGAGTGTTCTATAACGGGAGTGTTTTATAACGGGTGTGTACTATAACAGGAGTGTTCTGTAACGGGTGTGTTCTGTGATGGGTGTGTTCTATAACGGGAGTGTTCAATAACAGGTGTGTTCTATAACAGGTGTGTTCTATAACGGGAGTGTTCTATAACAGGAGTGGTCTGTAAGGGGTGTGTTCTGTAATGGGTGTGTTCTATAACAGGTGTATTCTATAACGGGAGTGTTCTATAACGGGAGTGTTCTATAACAGGATTGTTCTATAATGGGTGTGTTCTATAACGGGTGTGTTCTATAACGGGTGTGTTCCATAACGGGTGTGTTCTATAACGGGAGTTTTCTTTAACGGGAGTGTTCTGTAACGGGTGTGTTCTGTAACGGGAGTGTTCTTTAACGGGAGTGTTCTGTAACGGGTGTGTTCTATAACAGGAGTGTTCTATAACGGGTGTGTTCTGTAAAGGGTGTGTTCTATAAAGGGTGTGTTCTATAAAAGGAGTGTTCTATAACGGGTGTGTTCTATAACGGGTGTGTTCTATAACGGGAGTGTTCTATAACGGGTGTGTTCTATAACGGGTGTGTTCTATAACAGGAGTGTTCTAAAACAGGTGTGTTCTATAACGGGTGTGTTCTTTAACGGGTGTGTTCTATAACGGGTGTGTTCTATAACGGGAGTGTTCTATAACGGGAGTGTTCTATAACGGGAGTGTTCTGTAACGGGTGTGTTCTATAACGGGTGTGTTCTATAACGGGTGTGTTCTATAACGGTTGTGTTCTATAACGGGTGTGTTCTATAACGGGAGTGTTCTATAACGGGTGTGTTCTATAACGGGAGTGTTCTATAACAGGTGTGTTCTATAACGGGAGTGTTCTTATACAGGAGTGTTCTATAACTGGAGTGTCCGACAACAGGTGTGTTCTATAATGGTAGTGTTCTATAACGTGAGTGTTCTATAACGGGAGTGTTCTTATACAGGAGTGTTCAATAACGGGAGTGTTCTACAACAGGTGTGTTCTATAACAGGAGTATTCTATAACGGGAGTGTTCTATAATGGGAGTGTTCTATAACAGGTATGTTCCATAATGGGAGTGTTCTATAACGGGAGTGTTCTATAACGGGAGTGTTCTATAACGGGAGTGTTCTATAACGGGTGTGTTCTATAACGGGTGTGTTCTATAACGGGTGTGTTCTATAACTGGAGTGTTCTATAACTGGAGTGTTCAATAACGGGAGCGTTCTATAACGGGTGTGTTCTATAACGGGTGTGTTCTATAACGGGAGGGTTCTATAACAGGTATGTTCTATAACGTGAGTGTTCGATAACGGGAGTGTTCTATAAAAGGTATGTTCTATAACGGGAGTGTTCTATAACAGGTATGTTCTATAACGGGAGTGTTCTATAACGGGTGTGTTCTATAACGGGAGTGTTCTATAACGGGAGTGTTCAATAACAGGTATGTTCTATAACGGGAGTGTTCTATAACAGGTATGTTCTATAACGGGTGTGTTCTATAACGGCAGTTTTCTATAAAAGGTATGTTCTATAACGGGAGTGTTCAATAACAGGTATGTTCTATAATGGGCGTGTTCTATAACGGGTGTGTTCTATATCGGGAGTGTTCTATAACGGGAGTGTTCTATAACGGGTGTGTACTATAACAGGAGTGTTCTGTAACGGGTGTGTTCTGTAATGGGTGTGTTCTATAACGGGAGTGTTCTATAACAGGTGTGTTCTATAACAGGTGTGTTCTATAACGGGAGTGTTCTATAACAGGAGTGGTCTGTAAGGGGTGTGTTCTGTAATGGGTGTGTTCTTTAACAGGTGTGTTCTATAACGGGAGTGTTCTATAACGGGTGTGTTCTATAACGGGTGTATTCTATATCGGGTGTGTTTTATAACAGGTGTGTTCTATAACGGGTGTGTTCTATAACGGGTGTGTTCTATAACGGGTGTGTTCTATAACGGGTGTGTTCTATAACGGGAGTGTTCTTTAACGGGAGTGTTCTGTAACGGGTGTGTTCTGTAACGGGAGTGTTCATTAACGGGAGTGTTCTGTAACGGGTGTGTTCTATAACAGGAGTGTTCTATAACGTGTGTGTTCTGTAAAGGGTGTGTTCTATAAAGGCTGTGTTCTATAACAGGAGTGTTCTATAACGGGTGTGTTCTATAACGGGTGTGTTCTATAACGGGAGTATTCTATAACGGGTGTGTTCTATAACGGGTGTGTTCTCTAACAGGAGTGTTCTATAACAGGTGTGTTCTATAACGGGTGTGTTCTATAACGGGTGTGTTCTATAACGGGAGTGTTCTATAACGGGAGTGTTCTATAACGGGAGTGTTCTGTAACGGGTGTGTTCTATAACGGGTGTGTTCTATAACGGGTGTGTTCCATAACGGTTGTGTTCTATAACGGGTGTGTTCTATAACGGGAGTGTTCTATAACCGGTGTGTTCTATAACGGGAGTGTTCTATATCAGGTGTGTTATATAACGGGAGTGTTCTTATACAGGAGTGTTCTATAACTGGAGTGTCCTACAACAGGTGTGTTCTATAATGGGAGTGTTCTATAACGTGAGTGTTCTATAACGGGTGTGTTCTTATACAGGAGTGTTCAATAACGGGAGTGTTCTACAACAGGTGTGTTCTATAACGGGTGTGTTCTATAACGGGTGTGTTCTATAACGGGAGTGTTCTATAACAGGTATGTTCTATAACGGGAGTGTTCGATAACGGGAGTGTTCTATAAAAGGTATGTTCTATAACGGGAGTGTTCTATAACAGGTATGTTCTATAACGGGAGTGTTCTATAACGGGTGTGTTCTATAACGGGAGTGTTCTATAACGGGAGTGTTCTATAACAGGTATGTTCTATAACGGGAGTGTTCTATAACAGGTATGTTCTATAACGGGAGTGTTCCATAACGGGTGTGTTCTATAATGGGAGTGTTCTATAACGGGTGTGTTCTATAACGGGAGTGTTCTATAACAGGTATGTTCTATAACGGGAGTATTCTATAAAGGGTGTGTTCTATAACGGGTGTGTTCTATAACGGGTGTGTTCTATAACAGGTATGTTCTATAACGGGAGTGTTCTATAACGGGTGTGTTCTATAACGGAAGTGTTCTATAACGGGAGTGTTCTATAACGGGAGTGTTCTATAACGGGTGTGTTCTATAACAGGTGTGTTCTATAACGGGTGTGTTCTATAACAGGTGTGTTCTATAACGGGAGTGTTCTATAACAGGAGTGTTCTATAACGGGTGTGTTCTATAACAGGTGTGTTCTATAACGGGAGTGTTCTATAACTGGAGTGTTCTATAAGAGGAGTGTTCTATAACGGGTGTGTTCTATAACAGGTGTGTTCTATAACAGGTCTGTTCTATAACGGGTGTGTTCTATATCGGGTGTTTTCTATTACAGGAGTGTTCTATAACGGGAGTGTTCTATAACGGGTGTGTTCTATAACGGGTGTGTTCTATAACGGGTGTTTTCTATAACGGATGTGTTCTATAACAGGTGTGTTCTATAACGGGTGTGTTCTATAAAGGGTGTGATCTATAACAGGTGTGTTCTATAACGGGAGTGTTCTATAACGGGTGTTTTCTATAACGGGTGTGTTCTATAACGGGAGTGTTATATAACGGGTGAGTTCTATAACAGGTGTGTTCTATAACGGGTGTGTTCTATAACGGGAGTGCTCTATAACAGGTGTGTTCTATAACAGGTGTGTTCTATAAGGGGTGTGTTCTATAACGGGTGTGTTCTATAACAGGTGTGTTCTATAACAGGAGTGTTCTATAACAGGAGTGTTCTATAACAGGTGTGTTCTATAACAGGTGTGTTCTATTACGGGTGTGTTCTATAACGGGAGTGTTCTATAACAGGAGTGTTCTATAACGGGAGTGTTCTATAACTGGAGTGTTCTACAACAGGTGTGTTCTATAATGGGATTGTTCTATAACGGGAGTGTTCTATAACGGGAGTGTTCTTATACAGGAGTGTTCTATAACGGGAGTGTTCTTCAACAGGTGTGTTCTATAACAGGAGTGTTCTATAACGGGATTGTTCTACAACAGGTGTGTTCTATAACAGGTGTGTTCTATAACGGGAGTGTTCTATAACGGGTGTGTTCTATAACGGGAGTGTTCTATAACGGGAGTGTTCTACAACAGGTGTGTTCTATAACGGGTGTGTTCTATAACAGTTCTGTTCTATAACAGGTGTGTTCTATAACGGGTGTGTTCTATAATGGGAGTATTCTATAACAGGTGTGTTCTGTAACGGGATTGTTGTGTAACAGGAGTGTTCTGCAACGGGTGTGTTCTATTACAGGTGTGTTCTATAATGGGTGTGTTCTATAACAGGTGTGTTCTATAACGGGTGTGTTCTATAATGGCAGTGTTCTATAACGGGTGTGTTCTATAACGGGTGTGTTCTATAACTGGAGTGTTCTATAACGGGAATGTTCTATAACGGGAGTCTTCTATAATGGGTGTGTTCTATAACGGGAGTGTTCTTTAATGGGTGTGTTCTATAACGGGTGTGTTCTATAACGGGTGTGTTCTATAACGGGAGTGTTCTATAACAGGTATGTTCTATAACGGGAGAGTTCTATAACGGGTGTGTTCTATAACGGGAGTGTTCTATAACGGGTGTGTTCTATAACGGGAGTGTTGTATAACGGGAGTGTTCTATAACAGGTATGTTCTATAACGGGAGTGTTCTATAACAGGTATGTTCTATAACGGGAGTGTTCCATAACGGGTGTGTTCTATAATGGGAGTGTTCTATAACGGGTGTGTTCTATAATGGGTGTCTTCTATAACGGGTGTGTTCTATAACGGGTGTGTTCTATAACGGGTATGTTCTATAACGGGTGTGTTCTATAACAGGTGTGTTCTATAACGGATGTGTTCTATAACGGCAGTGTTCTATAACGGGTGTGTTCTATAACGGGTGTGTTCTATAACGGGTGTGTTCTATAACGGGTGTGTTCTATAACGGGAGTGTTGTATAACGGGAGTGTTCTTTAACAGGTATGTTCAATAACGGGAGCGTTCTATAACAGGTATGTTCTATAACGGGAGTGTTCCATAACGTGTGTGTTCTATAATGGGAGTGTTCTATAACGGGTGTGTTCTATAACGGGTGTGTTCTATAACGGGTGTGTTCTATAACGGGTGTGTTCTATAACGGGTATGTTCTATAACGGGAGTGTTCTATAACAGGTGTGTTCTATAACGGGTGTGTTCTATAACGGGTGTGTTCTATAACGGGAGTGTTCTATAACGGATGTGTTCTATAACGGGTGTGTTCTATAACGGGTGTGTTCTATAACAGGTGTGTTCTATAACTGGTGTGTTATATAACGGGAGTGTTCTTTAACGGGAGTGTTCTGTAACGCGTGTGTTCTGTAACGGGAGTGTTCTTTAACGGGAGTGTTCTGTAACGGGTGTGTTCTATAACAGGAGTGTTCTATAACGGGTGTGTTCTGTAAAGGGTGTGTTCTATAAAGGGTGTGTTCTATAACAAGAGTGTTCTATAACGGGTGTGTTCTATAACTGGTGTGTTCTTTAACGGGAGTATTCTATAACGGGTGTGTTCTATAACGGGTGTGTTCTTTAACGGGTGTGTTCTATAACGGGTGTGTTCTTATACAGGAGTGTTCTATAACTGGAGTGTCCTACAACAGGTGTGTTCTATAATGGGAGTGTTCTATAACGTGAGTGTTCTATAACGGGAGTGTTCTTATAAAGGAGTGTTCAATAACGGGAGTGTTCTACAACAGGTGTGTTCTATAACGGGTGTGTTCTATAACGGGTGTGTTCTATAACGGGAGTGTTCTATAACAGGTATGTTCTATAACGGGAGTGTTCGATAACGGGAGTGTTCTATAAAAGGTATGTTCTATAACGGGAGTGTTCCATAACAGGTATGTTCTATAACGGGAGTGTTCTATAACGGGTGTGTTCTATAACGGGAGTGTTCTATAACGGGAGTGTTCTATAACAGGTATGTTCTATAACGGGAGTGTTCTATAACAGGTATGTTCTATAACGGGAGTGTTCCATAACGGGTGTGTTCTATAATGGGAGTGTTCTATAACGGGTGTGTTCTATAACGGGAGTGTTGTATAACAGGTATGTTCTATAACGGGAGTGTTCTATAAAGGGTGTGTTCTATAACGGGTGTGTTCTATAACGGGTGTGTTCTATAACAGGTATGTTCTATAACGAGAGTGTTCTATAACGGGTGTGTTCTATAACGGGTGTGTTCTATAACAGGTGTGTTCTATAACGGGAGTGTTCTATAACAGGAGTGTTCTATAACGGGTGTGTTCTATAACAGGTGTGTTCTATAACGGGAGTGTTCTATAACGGGAGTGTTCTATAAGAGGAGTGTTCTATAACGGGTGTGTTCTATAACGGGTGTGTTCTATAACAGGTCTGTTCTATAACGGGTGTGTTCTATATCGGATGTTTTCTATTACAGGAGTGTTCTATAACAGGAGTGTTCTATAACGGGTGTGTTTTATAACGGGTGTGTTCTATAACGGGTGTGTTCTATAACGGTTGTGTTCTATAACAGGTGTGTTCTATAACGGGTGTGTTCTGTAAAGGGTGTGATCTATAAGAGGTGTGTTCTATAACGGGTGTGTGCTATAACGGGTGTGTTCTATTACGGGTGTGTTCTATAACGGGAGTGTTCTATAACAGGAGTGGTCTGTAAGGGGTGTGTTCTGTAATGGGTGTGTTCTTTAACAGGTGTGTTCTATAACGGGAGTGTTCTATAACGGGAGTGTTCTATAACGGGTGTGTTCTATAACGGGTGTATTCTATATCGGGTGTGTTCTATAACAGGTGTGTTCTATAACGGGTGTGTTCTATAACGGGTGTGTTCTATAACGGGTGTGTTCTATAACGGGTGTGTTCTATAACGGGAGTCTTTTTAACGGGAGTGTTCTGTAACGGGTGTGTTCTGTAACGGGAGTGTTCATTAACGGGAGTGTTCTGTAACGGGTGTGTTCTATAACAGGAGTGTTCTATAACGGGTGTGTTCTGTAAAGGGTGTGTTCTATAAAGGCTGTGTTCTATAACAGGAGTGTTCTATAACGGGTGTGTTCTATAACGGGTGTGTTCTATAACGGGAGTATTCTATAACGGGTGTGTTCTATAACGGGTGTGTTCTCTAACAGGAGTGTTCTATAACAGGTGTGTTCTATAACGGGTGTGTTCTATAACGGGTGTGTTCTATAACGGGAGTGTTCTATAACGGGAGTGTTCTATAACGGGAGTGTTCTGTAACGGGTGTGTTCTATAACGGGTGTGTTCTATAACGGGTGTGTTCCATAACGGTTGTGTTCTATAACGGGTGTGTTCTATAACGGGAGTGTTCTATAACGGGTGTGTTCTATAACGGGAGTGTTCTATATCAGGTGTGTTATATAACGGGAGTGTTCTTATACAGGAGTGTTCTTTAACTGGAGTGTCCTACAACAGGTGTGTTCTATAATGGGAGTGTTCTATAACGTGAGTGTTCTATAACGGGTGTGTTCTTATACAGGAGTGTTCAATAACGGGAGTGTTCTACAACAGGTGTGTTCTATAACGGGTGTGTTCTATAACGGGTGTGTTCTATAACGGGAGTGTTCTATAACAGGTATGTTCTATAACGGGAGTGGTCGATAACGGGAGTGTTCTATAAAAGGTATGTTCTATAACGGGAGTGTTCTATAACAGGTATGTTCTATAACGGGAGTGTTCTATAACGATTGTGTTCTATAACGGGAGTGTTCTATAACGGGAGTGTTCTATAACAGGTATGTTCTATAACGGGAGTGTTCTATAACAGGTATGTTCTATAACGGGAGTGTTCCATAACGGGTGTGTTCTATAATGGGAGTGTTCTATAACGGGTGTGTTCTATAACGGGAGTGTTCTATAACAGGTATGTTCTATAACGGGAGTATTCTATAAAGGGTGTGTTCTATAACGGGTGTGTTCTATAACGGGTGTGTTCTATAACAGGTATGTTCTATAACGGGAGTGTTCTATAACGGGTGTGTTCTATAACGGAAGTGTTCTATAACGGGAGTGTTCTATAACGGGAGTGTTCTATAACGGGTGTGTTCTATAACAGGTGTGTTCTATAACGGGTGTGTTCTATAACAGGTGTGTTCTATAACGGGAGTGTTCTATAACAGGAGTGTTCTATAACGGGTGTGTTCTATAACAGGTGTGTTCTATAACGGGAGTGTTCTATAACTGGAGTGTTCTATAAGAGGAGTGTTCTATAACGGGTGTGTTCTATAACAGGTGTGTTCTATAACAGGTCTGTTCTATAACGGGTGTGTTCTATATCGGGTGTTTTCTATTACAGGAGTGTTCTATAACGGGAGTGTTCTATAACGGGTGTGTTCTATAACGGGTGTGTTCTATAACGGGTGTTTTCTATAACGGATGTGTTCTATAACAGGTGTGTTCTATAACGGGTGTGTTCTATAAAGGGTGTGATCTATAACAGGTGTGTTCTATAACGGGAGTGTTCTATAACGGGTGTTTTCTATAACGGGTGTGTTCTATAACGGGAGTGTTATATAACGGGTGAGTTCTATAACAGGTGTGTTCTATAACGGGTGTGTTCTATAACGGGAGTGCTCTATAACAGGTGTGTTCTATAACAGGTGTGTTCTATAAGGGGTGTGTTCTATAACGGGTGTGTTCTATAACAGGTGTGTTCTATAACAGGAGTGTTCTATAACAGGAGTGTTCTATAACAGGTGTGTTCTATAACAGGTGTGTTCTATTACGGGTGTGTTCTATAACGGGAGTGTTCTATAACAGGAGTGTTCTATAACGGGAGTGTTCTATAACTGGAGTGTTCTACAACAGGTGTGTTCTATAATGGGATTGTTCTATAACGGGAGTGTTCTATAACGGGAGTGTTCTTATACAGGAGTGTTCTATAACGGGAGTGTTCTTCAACAGGTGTGTTCTATAACAGGAGTGTTCTATAACGGGATTGTTCTACAACAGGTGTGTTCTATAACAGGTGTGTTCTATAACGGGAGTGTTCTATAACGGGTGTGTTCTATAACGGGAGTGTTCTATAACGGGAGTGTTCTACAACAGGTGTGTTCTATAACGGGTGTGTTCTATAACAGTTCTGTTCTATAACAGGTGTGTTCTATAACGGGTGTGTTCTATAATGGGAGTATTCTATAACAGGTGTGTTCTGTAACGGGATTGTTGTGTAACAGGAGTGTTCTGCAACGGGTGTGTTCTATTACAGGTGTGTTCTATAATGGGTGTGTTCTATAACAGGTGTGTTCTATAACGGGTGTGTTCTATAATGGCAGTGTTCTATAACTGGTGTGTTCTATAACGGGTGTGTTCTATAACTGGAGTGTTCTATAACGGGAATGTTCTATAACGGGAGTCTTCTATAATGGGTGTGTTCTATAACGGGAGTGTTCTTTAATGGGTGTGTTCTATAACGGGTGTGTTCTATAACGGGTGTGTTCTATAACGGGAGTGTTCTATAACAGGTATGTTCTATAACGGGAGAGTTCTATAACGGGTGTGTTCTATAACGGGAGTGTTCTATAACGGGTGTGTTCTATAACGGGAGTGTTGTATAACGGGAGTGTTCTATAACAGGTATGTTCTATAACGGGAGTGTTCTATAACAGGTATGTTCTATAACGGGAGTGTTCCATAACGGGTGTGTTCTATAATGGGAGTGTTCTATAACGGGTGTGTTCTATAACGGGTGTCTTCTATAACGGGTGTGTTCTATAACGGGTGTGTTCTATAACGGGTATGTTCTATAACGGGTGTGTTCTATAACAGGTGTGTTCTATAACGGATGTGTTCTATAACGGCAGTGTTCTATAACGGGTGTGTTCTATAACGGGTGTGTTCTATAACGGGTGTGTTCTATAACGGGTGTGTTCTATAACGGGAGTGTTGTATAACGGGAGTGTTCTTTAACAGGTATGTTCAATAACGGGAGCGTTCTATAACAGGTATGTTCTATAACGGGAGTGTTCCATAACGTGTGTGTTCTATAATGGGAGTGTTCTATAACGGGTGTGTTCTATAACGGGTGTGTTCTATAACGGGTGTGTTCTATAACGGGTGTGTTCTATAACGGGTATGTTCTATAACGGGAGTGTTCTATAACAGGTGTGTTCTATAACGGGTGTGTTCTATAACGGGTGTGTTCTATAACGGGAGTGTTCTATAACGGGTGTGTTCTATAACGGGAGTGTTCTATAACGGATGTGTTCTATAACGGGTGTGTTCTATAACGGGTGTGTTCTATAACGGGTGTGTTCTATAACAGGAGTGTTCTATAACAGGTGTGTTCTATAACTGGTGTGTTATATAACGGGAGTGTTCTTTAACGGGAGTGTTCTGTAACGCGTGTGTTCTGTAACGGGAGTGTTCTTTAACGGGAGTGTTCTGTAACGGGTGTGTTCTATAACAGGAGTGTTCTATAACGGGTGTGTTCTGTAAAGGGTGTGTTCTATAAAGGGTGTGTTCTATAACAAGAGTGTTCTATAACGGGTGTGTTCTATAACGGGTGTGTTCTTTAACGGGAGTATTCTATAACGGGTGTGTTCTATAACGGGTGTGTTCTTTAACGGGTGTGTTCTATAACGGGTGTGTTCTTATACAGGAGTGTTCTATAACTGGAGTGTCCTACAACAGGTGTGTTCTATAATGGGAGTGTTCTATAACGTGAGTGTTCTATAACGGGAGTGTTCTTATAAAGGAGTGTTCAATAACGGGAGTGTTCTACAACAGGTGTGTTCTATAACGGGTGTGTTCTATAACGGGTGTGTTCTATAACGGGAGTGTTCTATAACAGGTATGTTCTATAACGGGAGTGTTCGATAACGGGAGTGTTCTATAAAAGGTATGTTCTATAACGGGAGTGTTCCATAACAGGTATGTTCTATAACGGGAGTGTTCTATAACGGGTGTGTTCTATAACGGGAGTGTTCTATAACGGGAGTGTTCTATAACAGGTATGTTCTATAACGGGAGTGTTCTATAACAGGTATGTTCTATAACGGGAGTGTTCCATAACGGGTGTGTTCTATAATGGGAGTGTTCTATAACGGGTGTGTTCTATAACGGGAGTGTTGTATAACAGGTATGTTCTATAACGGGAGTGTTCTATAAAGGGTGTGTTCTATAACGGGTGTGTTCTATAACGGGTGTGTTCTATAACAGGTATGTTCTATAACGAGAGTGTTCTATAACGGGTGTGTTCTATAACGGGTGTGTTCTATAACAGGTGTGTTCTATAACGGGAGTGTTCTATAACAGGAGTGTTCTATAACGGGTGTGTTCTATAACAGGTGTGTTCTATAACGGGAGTGTTCTATAACGGGAGTGTTCTATAAGAGGAGTGTTCTATAACGGGTGTGTTCTATAACGGGTGTGTTCTATAACAGGTCTGTTCTATAACGGGTGTGTTCTATATCGGATGTTTTCTATTACAGGAGTGTTCTATAACAGGAGTGTTCTATAACGGGTGTGTTTTATAACGGGTGTGTTCTATAACGGGTGTGTTCTATAACGGTTGTGTTCTATAACAGGTGTGTTCTATAACGGGTGTGTTCTGTAAAGGGTGTGATCTATAAGAGGTGTGTTCTATAACGGGTGTGTGCTATAACGGGTGTGTTCTATTACGGGTGTGTCCTATAACGGGAGTGCTCTATAACAGGTGTGTTCTATAACGGGTGTGTTCTATAACGGTTGTGTTCTACAACGGGATTGTTCTATAACAGGTGTGTTCTATAACGGGAGTGTTCTATAACGGGTGTTTTCTATAACGGGTGTGTTCTATAACGGGAGTGTTATATAACGGGTGAGTTCTATAACAGGTGTGTTCTATAACGGGTGTGTTCTATAACGGGAGTGCTCTATAACAGGTGTGTTCTATAACAGGTGTGTTCTATAAGGGGTGTGTTCTGTAACGGGTGTGATCTATAACAGGTGTGTTCTATAACAGGAGTGTTCTATAACAGGAGTGTTCTATAACAGGTGTGTTCTATAACAGGTGTGTTCTATTACGGGTGTATTCTATAACGGGAGTGTTCTATAACAGGAGTGTTCTATAACGGGAGTGTTCTATAACTGGAGTGTTCTACAACAGGTGTGTTCTATAATGGGATTGTTCCATAACGGGAGTGTTCTATAACGGGAGTGTTCTTATACAGGAGTGTTCTATAACGGGAGTGTTCTACAACAGGTGTGTTCTATAACAGGAGTGTTCTATAACGGGATTGTTCTACAACAGGTGTGTTCTATAACGGGAGTGTTCTATAACGGGTGTGTTCTATAACGGGAGTGTTCTATAACGGGAGTGTTCTACAACCGGTGTGTTCTATAAGGGGTGTGTTCTATAACAGTTCTGTTCTATAACAGGTGTGTTCTATAACGGGTGTGTTCTATAATGGGAGTATTCTATAACAGGTGTGTTCTGTAACGGGATTGTTCTGTAACAGGAGTGTTCTGTAACGGGTGTGTTCTATTACAGGTGTGTTCTATAACGGGTGTGTTCTATAACAGGTGTGTTCTATAACGGGTGTGTTCTATAACGGGAGTGTTCTATAACAGGTATGTTCTATAACGGGAGTGTTCTATAACGGGTGTGTTCTATAACGGGAGTGTTCTATAACGGGTGTGTTCTATAACGGGAGTGTTGTATAACGGGAGTGTTCTATAACAGGTATGTTCTATAACGGGAGTGTTCTATAACAGGTATGTTCTATAACGGGAGTGTTCCATAACGGGTGTGTTCTATAATGGGAGTGTTCTATAACGGGTTTGTTCTATAACGGGTGTCTTCTATAACTGGTGTGTTCTATAACGGGTGTGTTCTATAACGGGTATGTTCTATAACGGGTGTGTTCTATAACAGGTGTGTTCTATAACGGGTGTGTTCTATAACGGCAGTGTTCTATAACGGGTGTGTTCTATAACGGGTGTGTTCTATAACTGGAGTGTTCTATAACAGGAATGTTCTATAACGGGAGTCTTCTATAATGGGTGTGTTCTATAACGGGAGTGTTCTTTAATGGATGTGTTCTATAACGGGTGTGTTCTATAACGGGTGTGTTCTATAACGGGAGTGTTCTATAACAGGTATGTTCTATAACGGGAGTGTTCTATAACGGGTGTGTTCTATAACGGGAGTGTTCTATAACGGGAGTGTTGTATAACGGGAGTGTTCTATTACAGGTATGTTCTATAACGGGAGTGTTCTATAACAGGTATGTTCTATAACGGGAGTGTTCTATAACGGGTGTGTTCTATAACGGGAGTGTTCTTTAATGGGTGTGTTCTATAACGGGTGTGTTCTATAACGGGTGTGTTCTATAACGGGAGTGTTCTATAACAGGTATGTTCTATAACGGGAGTGTTCTATAACGGGTGTGTTCTATAACGGGAGTGTTCTATAACGGGTGTGTTCTATAACGGGAGTGTTGTATAACGGGAGTGTTCTATAACAGGTATGTTCTATAACGGGAGTGTTCTATAACAGGTATGTTCTATAACGGGAGTGTTCCAAAACGGGTGTGTTCTATAATGGGAGTGTTCTATAACGGGTGTGTTCTATTACGGGTGTGTTCTATAACGGGTGTGTTCTATAACGGGTGTGTTCTATAACGGGTATGTTCTATAACGGGAGTGTTCTATAACAGGTGTGTTCTATAACGGGTGTGTTCTATAACGGGTGTGTTCTATAACGGGAGTGTTCTATAACAGGTATGTTCTATAACGGGAGTGTTCGATAACGGGAGTGTTCTATAAAAGGTATGTACTATAACGGGAGTGTTCCATAACAGGCATGTTCTATAACGGAAGTGTTCTATAACGGGTGTGTTCTATAACGGGAGTGTTCTATAACGGGAGTGTTCTATAACAGGTATGTTCTATAACGGGAGTGTTCTATAACAGGTATGTTCTATAACGGGAGTGTTCCATAACGGGTGTGTTCTATAATGGGAGTGTTCTATAACGGGTGTGTTCTATAACGGGAGTGTTCTATAACAGGTATGTTCTATAACGGGAGTGTTCTATAAAGGGTGTGTTCTATAACGGGTGTGTTCTATAACGGGTGTGTTCTATAACAGGTATGTTCTATAACGGGAGTGTTCTATAACGGGTGTGTTCTATAACGGAAGTGTTCTATAACGGGAGTGTTCTATAACGGGAGTGTTCTATAACTGGTGTGTTCTATAACAGGTGTGTTCTATAACGGGTGTGTTCTATAACAGGTGTGTTCTATAACGGGAGTGTTCTATAACAGGAGTGTTCTATAACGGGTGTGTTCTATAACAGGTGTGTTCTATAACGGGAGTGTTCTATAACGGGAGTGTTCTATAAGAGGAGTGTTCTATAACGGGTGTGTTCTATAACGGGTGTGTTCTATAACAGGTCTGTTCTATAACGGGTGTGTTCTATATCGGATGTTTTCTATTACAGGAGTGTTCTATAACGGGAGTGTTCTATAACGGGTGTGTTTTATAACGGGTGTGTTCTATAACGGGTGTGTTCTATAACGGTTGTGTTCTATAACAGGTGTGTTCTATAACGGGTGTGTTCTATAAAGGGTGTGATCTATAAGAGGTGTGTTCTATAACGGGTGTGTGCTATAACGGGTGTGTTCTATTACGGGTGTGTTCTATAACGGGAGTGCTCTATAACAGGTGTGTTCTATAACGGGTGTGTTCTATAACGGTTGTGTTCTACAACGGGATTGTTCTATAACAGGTGTGTTCTATAACGGGAGTGTTCTATAACGGGTGTTTTCTATAACGGGTGTGTTCTATAACGGGAGTGTTATATAACGGGTGAGTTCTATAACAGGTGTGTTCTATAACGGGTGTGTTCTATAACGGGAGTACTCTATAACAGGTGTGTTCTATAACAGGTGTGTTCTATAAGGGGTGTGTTCTGTAACGGGTGTGATCTATAACAGGTGTGTTCTATAACAGGAGTGTTCTATAACAGGAGTGTTCTATAACAGGTGTGTTCTATAACAGGTGTGTTCTATTACGGGTGTATTCTATAACGGGAGTGTTCTATAACAGGAGTGTTCTATAACGGGAGTGTTCTATAACTGGAGTGTTCTACAACAGGTGTGTTCTATAATGGGATTGTTCCATAACGGGAGTGTTCTATAACGGGAGTGTTCTTATACAGGAGTGTTCTATAACGGGAGTGTTCTACAACAGGTGTGTTCTATAACAGGAGTGTTCTATAACGGGATTGTTCTACAACAGGTGTGTTCTATAACGGGAGTGTTGTATAACGGGTGTGTTCTATAACGGGAGTGTTCTATAACGGGAGTGTTCTACAACCGGTGTGTTCTATAACGGGTGTGTTCTATAACAGTTCTGTTCTATAACAGGTGTGTTCTATAACGGGTGTGTTCTATAATGGGAGTATTCTATAACAGGTGTGTTCTGAAAACGGGATTGTTCTGTAACAGGAGTGTTCTGTAACGGGTGTGTTCTATTACAGGTGTGTTCTATAACGGGTGTGTTCTATAACAGGTGTGTTCTATAACGGGTGTGTTCTATAACGGGAGTGTTCTATAACAGGTATGTTCTATAACGGGAGTGTTCTATAACGGGTGTGTTCTATAACGGGAGTGTTCTATAACGGGTGTGTTCTATAACGGGAGTGTTGTATAACGGGAGTGTTCTATAACAGGTATGTTCTATAACGGGAGTGTTCTATAACAGGTATGTTCTATAACGGGAGTGTTCCATAACGGGTGTGTTCTATAATGGGAGTGTTCTATAACGGGTTTGTTCTATAACGGGTGTCTTCTATAACGGGTGTGTTCTATAACGGGTGTGTTCTATAACGGGTATGTTCTATAACGGGTGTGTTCTATAACAGGTGTGTTCTATAACGGGTGTGTTCTATAACGGCAGTGTTCTATATCGGATGTGTTCTATAACGGGTGTGTTCTATAACTGGAGTGTTCTATAACAGGAATGTTCTATAACGGGAGTCTTCTATAATGGGTGTGTTCTATAACGGGAGTGTTCTTTAATGGGTGTGTTCTATAACGGGTGTGTTCTATAACGGGTGTGTTCTATAACGGGAGTGTTCTATAACAGGTATGTTCTATAACGGGAGTGTTCTATAACGGGTGTGTTCTATAACGGGAGTGTTCTATAACGGGTGTGTTCTATAACGGCAGTGTTGTATAACGGGAGTGTTCTATTACAGGTATGTTCTATAACGGGAGTGTTCTATAACAGGTATGTTCTATAACGGGAGTGTTCTATAACGGGTGTGTTCTATAACGGGAGTGTTCTTTAATGGGTGTGTTCTATAACGGGTGTGTTCTATAACGGGTGTGTTCTATAACGGGAGTGTTCTATAACAGGTATGTTCTATAACGGGAGTGTTCTATAACGGGTGTGTTCTATAACGGGAGTGTTCTATAACGGGTGTGTTCTATAACGGGAGTGTTGTATAACGGGAGTGTTCTATAACAGGTATGTTATATAACGGGAGTGTTCTATAACAGGTATGTTCTATAACGGGAGTGTTCCAAAACGGGTGTGTTCTATAACGGGAGTGTTCTATAACGGGTGTGTTCTATAACGGGTGTGTTCTATAACGGGTGTGTTCTATAACGGGTATGTTCTATAACGGGAGTGTTCTATAACAGGTGTGTTCTATAACGGGTATGTTCTATAACGGGTGTGTTCTATAACGGGAGTGTTCTATAACGGGTGTGTTCTATAACGGGTGTGTTCTATAACGGGTGTGTTCTATAACGGGAGTGTTCTATAACGGGTGTGTTCTATAACGGGTGTGTTCTATAACGGGTGTGTTCTATAACGGGTATGTTCTATAACGGGAGTGTTCTATAACAGGTGTGTTCTATAACGGGTGTGTTCTATAACGGGTGTGTTCTATAACGGGAGTGTTCTATAACAGGTATGTTCTATAACGGGAGTGTTCTATAACGGGTGTGTTCTATAACGGGAGTGTTCTATAACGGGTGTGTTCTATAACGGGAGTGTTGTATAACGGGAGTGTTCTATAACAGGTATGTTCTATAACGGGAGTGTTCTATAACAGGTATGTTCTATAACGGGAGTGTTCCATAACGGGTGTGTTCTATAATGGGAGTGTTCTATAACGGGTTTGTTCTATAACGGGTGTCTTCTATAACGGGTGTGTTCTATAACGGGTGTGTTCTATAACGGGTATGTTCTATAACGGGTGTGTTCTATAACAGGTGTGTTCTATAACGGGTGTGTTCTATAACGGCAGTGTTCTATATCGGGTGTGTTCTATAACGGGTGTGTTCTATAACTGGAGTGTTCTATAACAGGAATGTTCTATAACGGGAGTCTTCTATAATGGGTGTGTTCTATAACGGGAGTGTTCTTTAATGGGTGTGTTCTATAACGGGTGTGTTCTATAACGGGTGTGTTCTATAACGGGAGTGTTCTATAACAGGTATGTTCTATAACGGGAGTGTTCTATAACGGGTGTGTTCTATAACGGGAGTGTTCTATAACGGGTGTGTTCTATAACGGCAGTGTTGTATAACGGGAGTGTTCTATTACAGGTATGTTCTATAACGGGAGTGTTCTATAACAGGTATGTTCTATAACGGGAGTGTTCTATAACGGGTGTGTTCTATAACGGGAGTGTTCTTTAATGGGTGTGTTCTATAACGGGTGTGTTCTATAACGGGTGTGTTCTATAACGGGAGTGTTCTATAACAGGTATGTTCAATAACGGGAGTGTTCTATAACGGGTGTGTTCTATAACGGGAGTGTTCTATAACGGGTGTGTTCTATAACGGGAGTGTTGTATAACGGGAGTGTTCTATAACAGGTATGTTCTATAACGGGAGTGTTCTATAACAGGTATGTTCTATAACGGGAGTGTTCCAAAACGGGTGTGTTCTATAATGGGAGTGTTCTATAACGGGTGTGTTCTATAACGGGTGTGTTCTATAACGGGTGTGTTCTATAACGGGTGTGTTCTATAACGGGTATGTTCTATAACGGGAGTGTTCTATAACAGGTGTGTTCTATAACGGGTGTGTTCTATAACGGGTGTGTTCTATAACGGGAGTGTTCTATAACGGGTGTGTTCTATAACGGGAGTGTTCTATAACGGATGTGTTCTATTACGGGTGTGTTCTATAACGGGTGTGTTCTATAACGGGTGTGTTCTATAACAGGAGTGTTCTATAACAGGTGTGTTCTATAACGGGTGTGTTCAATAACAGGAGTGTTCTATAACGGGTGTGTACTATAACAGGAGTGTTCTGTAACGGGTCTGTTCTGTAATGGTTGTGTTCTATAACGGGAGTGTTCTATTACAGGTGTGTTCTATAACAGGTGTGTTCTATAACGGGTGTGTTCTATAACAGGAGTGGTCTGTAAGGGCTGTGTTCTGTAATGGGTGTGTTCTATGACAGGTGTGTTCTATAACGGGAGTGTTCTATAACGAGAGTCTTCTATTACAGGAGTGTTCTTTAACGGGTGTGTTCTATAACGGGTGTGTTCTATAACGGGAGTGTTCTATAACAGGTGTGTTCTATAACGGGTGTGTTCTATAACGGGTGTGTTCGATAACGTGTGTGTTCTATAACGGGTGTGTTCTATAACGGGAGTTTTCTTTAACGGGAGTGTTCTGTAACGGGTGTGTTCTGTAACGGGAGTGTTCTTTAACGGGAGTGTTCTGTAACGGGTGTGTTCTATAACAGGAGTGTTCTATATCGGGTGTGTTCTGTAAAGGGTGTGTTCTATAAAGGGTGTGTTCTATAACAGGAGTGTTCTATAACGGTTGTGTTCTATAACGGGTGTGTTCTATAACGGGAGTGTTCTATAACGGGTGTGTTCTATAACGGGAGTGTTCTATAACAGGTTTGTTCTATAACGGGAGTGTTCTATAACGGGAGTGTTCTTAAACGGGAGTGTTCTTTAACGGGAGTGTTCTATAACAGGGATGTTCAATAACGGGAGTGTTCTATAACAGGTATGTTCTATAACGGGAGTGTTCTATTACAGGAGTGTTCTTTAACGGGTGTGTTCTATAACGGGTGTGTTCTATAACGGGAGTGTTCTATAACAGGTGTGTTCTATAACGGGTGTGTTCTATAACGGGTGTGTTCGATAACGTGTGTGTTCTATAACGGGTGTGTTCTATAACGGGAGTTTTCTTTAACGGGAGTGTTCTGTAACGGGTGTGTTCTGTAACGGGAGTGTTCTTTAACGGGAGTGTTCTGTAACGGGTGTGTTCTATAACAGGAGTGTTCTATATCGGGTGTGTTCTGTAAAGGGTGTGTTCTATAAAGGGTGTGTTCTATAACAGGAGTGTTCTATAACGGTTGTGTTCTATAACGGGTGTGTTCTATAACGGGAGTGTTCTATAACGGGTGTGTTCTATAACGGGAGTGTTCTATAACAGGTTTGTTCTATAACGGGAGTGTTCTATAACGGGAGTGTTCTTAAACGGGAGTGTTCTTTAACGGGAGTGTTCTATAACAGGGATGTTCAATAACGGGAGTGTTCTATAACAGGTATGTTCTATAACGGGAGTGTTCCATAACGGGTATGTTCTGTAAAGGGTGTGTTCTGTAACGGGAGTGTTCTTTAACATGAGTGTTCTGTAACGGGTGTGTTCTATAACAGGAGTGTTCTGTAAAGGGTGTGTTCTATAAAGGCTGTGTTCTATAACAGGAGTGTTCTATAACGGGTGTGTTCTATAACGGGTGTGTTCTATAACGGGAGTGTTCTATAACGGGTGTGTTCTATAACGGGTGTGTTCTATAACAGGAGTGTTCTATAACACGTGTGTTCTATAACGGGTGTGTTCTATAACGGGTGTGTTCTATAACGGGTGTGTTCTATAACGGGAGTGTTCTATAACGGGTGTGTTCTATAACGGGAGTGTGCTTTAATGGGTGTGTTCTATAACGGGTGTGTTCTATAACGGGAGTGTTCTTATACAGGAGTGTTCTATAACTGGAGTGTTCTACAACAGGTGTGTTCTATAATGGGAGTGTTCTATAACGGGAATGTTCTATAACGACAGTGTTCTTATACAGGAGTGTTCTATAACAGGAGTGTTCTACAACAGGTGTGTTCTATAACAGGAGTGTTCTATAACGGGAGTGTTCTACAACAGGTGTGTTCTATAACAGGTGTGTTCTATAACGGGAGTGTTCTATAACGGGAGTGTTCTACAACAGGTGTGTTCTATAACGGGTGTGTTCTATAACAGTTCTGTTCTATAACAGGTGTGTTCTATAAAGGGTGTATTCTATAACGGGAGTGTTCTATAACAGGTGTGTTCTATAACGGGAGTGTTCTGTAACGGGTGTGTTCTATAACAGGTGTGTTCTATAATGGGAGTGTTCTATAACGGGTGTGTTCTATAACGGGAGTGTTCTATAACAGGTATGTTCTATAACGGGAGTGTTCTATAACGGTTGTGTTCTATAACGGGTGTGTTCTTTAACGGGAGTGTTCTCTAACGGGTGTGTTCTATAACGGGTGTATTGTATAACGGGTGTGTTCTATAACAGGAGTGTTCTATAACGGGTGTGTTCTATAACGGATGTGTTCTATAACGGGTGTGTTCTATAACGGGTGTGTTCTATAACAGGTGTGTTCTATAACGGGTGTGTTCTATAACGGGTGTGTTCTATAACGGGTGTGTTCTATAATTGAAGTGTTCTATAACGGGTGTGTACTATAACAGGAGTGTTCTGTAACGGGTGTGTTCTGTAATGGGTGTGTTCTATAACGGGAGTGTTCTATAACAGGTGTGTTCTATAACAGGTGTGTTCTATAACGGGAGTGTTCTATAACGGGAGTGTTCTATAACGGGAGTGTTCTATAACGGGTGTGTTCTATAACGGGTGTGTTCTATAACGGGTGTGTTCTATAACGGCAGTTTTCTATAAAAGGTATGTTCTATAACGGGAGTGTTCTATAACAGGTATGTTCTATAACGGGAGTGTTCTATAACGGGTGTGTTCTATAACGGGTGTGTTCTATAATGGGAGTGTTCTATAACGGGTGTGTTCTATACCGGGAGTGTTCTATAACGGGAGTGTTCTATAACGGGTGTGTACTATAACAGGAGTGTTCTGTAACGGGTGTGTTCTGTAATGGGTGTGTTCTATAACGGGAGTGTTCTATAACAGGTGTGTTCTATAACAGGTGTGTTCTATAACGGGAGTGTTCTATAACAGGAGTGGTCTGTAAGGGGTGTGTTCTGTAATGGGTGTGTTCTTTAACAGGTCTGTTCTATAACGGGAGTGTTCTATAACGGGAGTGTTCTATAACGGGTGTGTTCTATAACGGGTGTGTTCTATAACGGGTGTGTTCTATAACAGGTGTGTTCTATAACGGGTGTGTTCTATAACGGGTGTGTTCTATAACGGGTGTGTTCTATAACGGGTGTGTTCTATAACGGGAGTGTTCTTTAACGGGAGTGTTCTGTAACGGGTGTGTTCTGTAACGGGAGTGTTCTTTAACGGGAGTGTTCTGTAACGGGTGTGTTCTATAACAGGAGTGTTCTATAACGGGTGTGTTCTGTAAAGGGTGTGTTCTATAAAGGGTGTGTTCTATAACAGGAGTGTTCTATAACGGGTGTGTTCTATATCGGGTGTGTTCTATAACGGGAGTGTTCTATAACGGGTGTGTTCTATAACGGGTGTGTTCTCTAACAGGAGTGTTCTATAACAGGTGTGTTCTATAACGGGTGTGTTCTTTAACGGGTGTGTTCTATAACGGGTGTGTTCTATAACGGGAGTGTTCTATAACGGGAGTGTTCTATAACGGGAGTGTTCTGTAACGGGTGTGTTCTATAACGGGTGTGTTCTATAACGGGTGTGTTCCATAACGGTTGTGTTCTATAACGGGTGTGTTCTATAACGGGAGTGTTCTATAACGGGTGTGTTCTATAACGGGATGTTCTATATCAGGTGTTTTCTATAACGGGAGTGTTCTTATACAGGAGTGTTCCATAACTGGAGTGTCCTACAACAGGTGTGTTCTATAATGGGAGTGTTCTATAACGTGAGTGTTCTATAACGGGAGTGTTCTTATACAGGAGTGTTCAATAACGGGAGTGTTCTACAACAGGTGTGTTCTATAACGGGTGTGTTCTATAACGGGTGTGTTCTATAACGGGAGTGTTCTATAACAGGTATGTTCTATAACGGGAGTGTTCGATAACGGGAGTGTTCTATAAAAGGTATGTTCTATAACGGGAGTGTTCTATAACAGGTATGTTCTATAACGGGAGTGTTCTATAACGGGTGTGTTCTATAACGGGAGTGTTCTATAACGGGAGTGTTCTATAACAGGTATGTTCTATAACGGGAGAGTTCTATAACAGGTATGTTCTATAACGGGAGTGTTCCATAACGGGTGTGTTCTATAATGGGAGTGTTCTATAACGGGTGTGTTCTATAACGGGAGTGTTCTATAACAGGTATGTTCTATAACGGGAGTGTTCTATAAAGGGTGAGTTCTATAACGGGTGTGTTCTATAACGGGTGTGTTCTATAACTGGTATGTTCTATAACGGGAGTGTTCTATAACGGGTGTGTTCTATAATGGAAGTGTTCTATAACGGAAGTGTTCTATAACGGGAGTGTTCTATAACGGGTGTGTTCTATAACAGGTGTGTTCTATAACGGGTGTGTTCTATAACAGGTGTGTTCTATAACGGGAGTGTTCTATAACAGGAGTGTTCTATAACGGGTGTGTTCTATAACAGGTGTGTTCTATAACGGGAGTGTTCTATAACGGGAGTGTTCTATAAGAGGAGTGTTCTATAACGGGTGTGTTCTATAACAGGTGTGTTCTATAACAGGTCTGTTCTATAATGGGTGTGTTCTATCTCGGGTGTTTTCTATTACAGGAGAGTTCTATAACGGGAGTGTTCTATAACGGGTGTGTTCTATAACGGGTGTGTTCTATAACGGGTGTGTTCTATAACGGTTGTGTTCTATAACAGGTGTGTTCTATAACGGGTGTGTTCTATAAAGGGTGTGATCTATAACAGGTGTGTTCTATAACGGGTGTGTTCTATAACGGGTGTGTTCTATTACGGGTGTGTTATATAACGGGAGTGCTCTATAACAGGTGTGTTCTGTAACGGGTGTGTTCTATAACGGTTGTGTTCTATAACGGGATTGTTCTATAACAGGTGTGTTCTATAACGGGAGTGTTCTATAACGGGTGTTTTCTATAACGGGTGTGTTCTATAACGGGAGTGTTATATAACGGGTGAGTTCTATAACAGGTGTGTTCTATAACGGGTGTGTTCTATAACGGGAGTGCTCTATAACAGGTGTGTTCTATTACAGGTGTGTTCTATAAGGGGTGTGTTCAATAACGGGTGTGTTCTATAACAGGTGTGTTCTATAACAGGAGTGTTCTATAACAGGAGTGTTCTATAACAGGTGTGTTCTATAACAGGTGTGTTCTATTACGGGTGTGTTCTATAACGGGAGTGTTCTATAACAGGAGTGTTCTATAACGGGAGTTTTCTATAACTGGAGTGTTCTACAACAGGTGTGTTCTATAATGGGATTGTTCTATAACGGGAGTGTTCTATAACGGGAGTGTTCTTATACAGGAGTGTTCTATAACGGGAGTGTTCTACAACAGGTGTGTTCTATAACAGGAGTGTTCTATAACGGGATTGTTCTACAACAGGTGTGTTCTATAACAGGTGTGTTCTATAACGGGAGTGTTCTATAACGGGTGTGTTCTATAACGGGAGTGTTCTATAACGGGAGTGTTCTACAACAGGTGTGTTCTATAACGGGTGTGTTCTATAACAGTTCTGTTCTATAACAGGTGTGTTCTATAACGGGTGTGTTCTATAATGGGAGTATTCTATAACAGGTGTGTTCTGTAACGGGATTGTTCTGTAACAGGAGTGTTCTGTAACGGGTGTGTTCTATTACAGGTGTGTTCTATAACGGGTGTGTTCTATAACAGGTGTGTTCTATAACGGGTGTGTTCTATAACGGGAGTGTTGTATAACGGTAGTGTTCTATAACAGGTATGTTCTATAACGGGAGTGTTCTATAACAGGTATGTTCTATAACGGGAGTGTTCCATAACGGGTGTGTTCTATAATGGGAGTGTTCTATAACGGGTGTGTTCTATAACGGGTGTCTTCTATAACGGGTGTGTTCTATAACGGGTGTGTTCTATAACGGGTATGTTCTATAACGGGAGTGTTCTATAACAGGTGTGTTCTATAACGGGTGTGTTCTATAACGGGTGTGTTCTATAACGGGAGTGTTCTATAACGGGAGTGTTCTATAACGGGAGTGTTCTATAACGGATGTGTTCTATAACGGGTGTGTTCTATAACGGGTGTGTTCTATAACGGGTGTATTCTATAACAGGAGTGTTCTATAACAGGTGTGTTCTATAACGGGTGTGTTCTATAACGGGTGTGTTCTATAACGGGTGTGTTCTATAACAGGAGTGTTCTATAATGGGTGTGTACTATAACAGGAGTGTTCTGTAACGGGTGTGTTCTGTAATGGGTGTGTTCTATAACGGGAGTATTCTATAACAGGTGTGTTCTATAACAGGTGTGTTCTATAACGGGTGTGTTCTATAACAGGAGTGGTCTGTAAGGGCTGTGTTCTGTAATGGGTGTGTTCTATGACAGGTGTGTTCGATAACGGGAGTGTTCTATAACGAGAGTCTTCTATTACAGGAGTGTTCTATAACGGGTGTGTTCTATAACGGGTGTGTTCTATAACGGGAGTGTTCTATAACAGGTGTGTTCTATAACGGGTGTGTTCTATAATGGGTGTGTTCTATAACGTGTGTGTTCTATAACGGGTGTGTTCTATAACGGGAGTTTTCTTTAACGGGAGTGTTCTATAACGGGTGTGTTCTATAACGGGAGTGTTCTATAACGGTTGTGTTCTATAACGGGTGTGTTCTTTAACGGGAGTGTTCTATAACGGGTGTGTTCTATAACGGGTGTATTCTATATCGGGTGTGTTCTATAACAGGTGTGTTCTATAACGGGTGTGTTCTATAACGGATGTGTTCTATAACGGGTGTGTTCTATAACGGGTGTGTTCTATAACGGGAGTGTTCTATAACAGGTATGTTCTATAACGGGAGTGTTCTATAACGGGTGTGTTCTATAACGGGAGTGTTCTATAACGGGTGTGTTCTATAACGGGAGTGTTGTATAACGGTAGTGTTCTATAACAGGTATGTTCTATAACGGGAGTGTTCTATAACAGGTATGTTCTATAACGGGAGTGTTCCATTACGGGTGTGTTCTATAATGGGAGTGTACTATAACGGGTGTGTTCTATAACGGGTGTCTTCTATAACGGGTGTGTTCTATAACGGGTGTGTTCTATAACGGGTATGTTTTATAACGGGAGTGTTCTATAACAGGTGTGTTCTATAACGGGTGTGTTCTATAACGGGTGTGTTCTATAACGGGAGTGTTCTATAACGGGAGTGTTCTATAACGGGAGTGTTCTATAACGGATGTGTTCTATAACGGGTGTGTTCTATAACGGGTGTGTTCTATAACGGGTGTATTCTATAACAGGAGTGTTCTATAACAGGTGTGTTCTATAACGGGTGTGTTCTATAACGGGTGTGTTCTATAACGGGTGTGTTCTATAACAGGAGTGTTCTATAATGGGTGTGTACTATAACAGGAGTGTTCTGTAACGGGTGTGTTCTGTAATGGGTGTGTTCTATAACGGGAGTGTTCTATAACAGGTGTGTTCTATAACAGGTGTGTTCTATAACGGGTGTGTTCTATAACAGGAGTGGTCTGTAAGGGCTGTGTTCTGTAATGGGTGTGTTCTATGACAGGTGTGTTCTATAACGGGAGTGTTCTATAACGAGAGTCTTCTATTACAGGAGTGTTCTATAACGGGTGTGTTCTATAACGGGTGTGTTCTATAACGGGAGTGTTCTATAACAGGTGTGTTCTATAACGGGTGTGTTCTATAACGGGAGTGTTGTATAACGGGAGTGTTCTATAACAGGTATGTTCTATAATGGGAGTGTTCTATAACAGGTATGTTCTATAACGGGAGTGTTCCATAACGGGTGTGTTCTATAATGGGAGTGTTCTATAACGGGTTTGTTCTATAACGGGTGTCTTCTATAACGGGTGTGTTCTATAACGGGTGTGTTCTATAACGGGTATGTTCTATAACGGGTGTGTTCTATAACAGGTGTGTTCTATAACGGGTGTGTTCTATAACGGCAGTGTTCTATAACGGGTGTGTTCTATAACGGGTGTGTTCTATAACTGGAGTGTTCTATAACAGGAATGTTCTATAACGGGAGTCTTCTATAATGGGTGTGTTCTATAACGGGAGTGTTCTTTAATGGGTGTGTTCTATAACGGGTGTGTTCTATAACGGGTGTGTTCTATAACGGGAGTGATCTATACCAGGTATGTTCTATAACGGGAGTGTTCTATAACGGGTGTGTTCTATAACGGGAGTGTTCTATAACGGGTGTGTTCTATAACGGCAGTGTTGTATAACGGGAGTGTTCTATTACAGGTATGTTCTATAACGGGAGTGTTCTATAACAGGTATGTTCTATAACGGGAGTGTTCTATAACGGGTGTGTTCTATAACGGGAGTGTTCTTTAATGGGTGTGTTCTATAACGGGTGTGTTCTATAACGGGTGTGTTCTATAACGGGAGTGTTCTATAACAGGTATGTTCTATAACGGGAGTGTTCTATAACGGGTGTGTACTATAACGGGAGTGTTCTAAAACGGGTGTGTTCTATAACGGGAGTGTTGTATAACGGGAGTGTTCTATAACAGGTATGTTCTATAACGGGAGTGTTCTATAACAGGTATGTTCTATAACGGGAGTGTTCCAAAACGGGTGTGTTCTATAATGGGAGTGTTCTATAACGGGTGTGTTCTATAACGGGTGTGTTCTATAACGGGTGTGTTCTAAAACGGGTGTGTTCTATAACGGGTATGTTCTATAACGGGAGTGTTCTATAACAGGTGTGTTCTATAACGGGTGTGTTCTATAACGGGTGTGTTCTATAACGGGAGTGTTCTATAACGGGTGTGTTCTATAACGGGAGTGTTCTATAACGGATGTGTTCTATAACGGGTGTGTTCTATAACGGGTGTGTTCTATAACGGGTATGTTCTATAACAGGAGTGTTCTATAACAGTTGTGTTCTATAACGGGTGTGTTCAATAACAGGAGTGTTCTATAACGGGTGTGTACTATAACAGGAGTGTTCTGTAACGGGTCTGTTCTGTAATGGTTGTGTTCTATAACGGGAGTGTTCTATTACAGGTGTGTTCTATAACAGGTGTGTTCTATAACGGGTGTGTTCTATAACAGGAGTGGTCTGTAAGGGCTGTGTTCTGTAATGGGTGTGTTCTATGACAGGTGTGTTCTATAACGGGAGTGTTCTATAACGAGAGTCTTCTATTACAGGAGTGTTCTATAACGGGTGTGTTCTATAACGGGTGTGTTCTATAACGGGAGTGTTCTATAACAGGTGTGTTCTATAACGGGTGTGTTCTATAACGGGTGTGTTCGATAACGTGTGTGTTCTATAACGGGTGTGTTCTATAACGGGAGTTTTCTTTAACGGGAGTGTTCTGTAACGGGTGTGTTCTGTAACGGGAGTGTTCTTTAACGGGAGTGTTCTGTAACGGGTGTGTTCTATAACAGGAGTGTTCTATATCGGGTGTGTTCTGTAAAGGGTGTGTTCTATAAAGGGTGTGTTCTATAACAGGAGTGTTCTATAACGGTTGTGTTCTATAACGGGTGTGTTCTATAACGGGAGTGTTCTATAACGGGTGTGTTCTATAACGGGAGTGTTCTATAACAGGTTTGTTCTATAACGGGAGTGTTCTATAACGGGAGTGTTCTTAAACGGGAGTGTTCTTTAACGGGAGTGTTCTATAACAGGGATGTTCTATAACGGGAGTGTTCTATAACAGGTATGTTCTATAACGGGAGTGTTCCATAACGGGTGTGTTCTATAATGGGAGTGTTCTATAACGGGTGTGTTCTATAACGGGAGTGTTCTATAACAGGTATGTTCTATAACGGGAGTGTTCTATAACGGTTGTGTTCTATAACGGGTGTGTTCTTTAACTGGAGTGTTCTATAACGGGTGTGTTCTATAACGGGTGTATTCTATAACGGGTGTGTTCTATAACAGGAGTGTTCTATAACGGGTGTGTTCTATAACGGATGTGTTCTATCACGGGTGTGTTCTATAACGGGTGTGTTCTATAACAGGTGTGTTCTATAACAGGTGTGTTCTATAACGGGTGTGTTCTATAACGGGTGTGTTCTATAATGGGAGTGTTCTATAACGGGTGTGTACTATAACAGGAGTGTTCTGTAACGGGTGTGTTCTGTAATGGGTGTGTTCTATAACGGGAGTGTTCTATAACAGGTGTGTTCTATAACAGGTGTGTTCTATAACGGGAGTGTTCTATAACAGGAGTGTTCTATAACAGGAGTGTTCTTTAACGGGAGTGTTCTGTAAAGGGTGTGTTCTGTAACGGGAGTGTTCTTTAACATGAGTGTTCTGTAACGGGTGTGTTCTATAACAGGAGTGTTCTGTAAAAGGTGTGTTCTATAAAGGCTGTGTTCTATAACAGGAGTGTTCTATAACGGGTGTGTTCTATAACGGGTGTGTTCTATAACTGGAGTGTTCTATAACAGGAATGTTCTATAACGGGAGTCTTCTATAATGGGTGTGTACTATAACGGGAGTGTTCTTTAATGGGTGTGTTCTATAACGGGTGTGTTCTATAACGGGTGTGTTCTATAACGGGAGTGTTCTATAACAGGTATGTTCTATAACGGGAGTGTTCTATAACGGGTGTGTTCTATAACGGGAGTGTTCTATAACGGGTGTGTTCTATAACGGCAGTGTTGTATAACGGGAGTGTTCTATTACAGGTATGTTCTATAACGGGAGTGTTCTATAACAGGTATGTTCTATAACGGGAGTGTTCTATAACGGGTGTGTTCTATAACGGGAGTGTTCTTTAATGGGTGTGTTCTATAACGGGTGTGTTCTATAACGGGTGTGTTCTATAACGGGAGTGTTCTATAACAGGTATGTTCTATAACGGGAGTGTTCTATAACGGGTGTGTACTATAACGTGAGTGTTCTAAAACGGGTGTGTTCTATAACGGGAGTGTTGTATAACGGGAGTGTTCTATAACAGGTATGTTCTATAACGGGAGTGTTCTATAACAGGTATGTTCTATAACGGGAGTGTTCCAAAACGGGTGTGTTCTATAATGGGAGTGTTCTATAACGGTTGTGTTCTATAACGGGTGTGTTCTTTAACTGGAGTGTTCTATAACGGGTGTGTTCTATAACGGGTGTATTCTATAACGGGTGTGTTCTATAACAGGAGTGTTCTATAACGGGTGTGTTCTATAACGGATGTGTTCTATCACGGGTGTGTTCTATAACGGGTGTGTTCTATAACAGGTGTGTTCTATAACAGGTGTGTTCTATAACGGGTGTGTTCTATAACGGGTGTGTACTATAATGGGAGTGTTCTATAACGGGTGTGTACTATAACAGGAGTGTTCTGTAACGGGTGTGTTCTGTAATGGGTGTGTTCTATAACGGGAGTGTTCTATAACAGGTGTGTTCTATAACAGGTGTGTTCTATAACGGGAGTGTTCTATAACAGGAGTGTTCTATAACAGGAGTGTTCTTTAACGGGAGTGTTCTGTAAAGGGTGTGTTCTGTAACGGGAGTGTTCTTTAACATGAGTGTTCTGTAACGGGTGTGTTCTATAACAGGAGTGTTCTGTAAAGGGTGTGTTCTATAAAGGCTGTGTTCTATAACAGGAGTGTTCTATAACGGGTGTGTTCTATAACGGGTGTGTTCTATAACGGGAGTGTTCTATAACGGGTGTGTTCTATAACGGGTGTGTTCTATAACAGGAGTGTTCTATAACACGTGTGTTCTATAACGGGTGTGTTCTATAACGGGTGTGTTCTATAACGGGTGTGTTCTATAACGGGTATGTTCTATAACAGGAGTGTTCTATAACAGGTGTGTTCTATAACGGGTGTGTTCAATAACAGGAGTGTTCTATAACGGGTGTGTACTATAACAGGAGTGTTCTGTAACGGGTCTGTTCTGTAATGGTTGTGTTCTATAACGGGAGTGTTCTATTACAGGTGTGTTCTATAACAGGTGTGTACTATAACGGGTGTGTTCTATAACAGGAGTGGTCTGTAAGGGCTGTGTTCTGTAATGGGTGTGTTCTATGACAGGAGTGTTCTATAACAGGTGTGTTCTATAACGGGAGTGTTCTATAACGGGTGTGTTCTATAACGGGAGTGTGCTTTAATGGGTGTGTTCTATAACGGGTGTGTTCTATAACGGGAGTGTTCTTATACAGGAGTGTTCTATAACTGGAGTGTTCTACAACAGGTGTGTTCTATAATGGGAGTGTTCTATAACGGGATTGTTCTATAACGGGAGTGTTCTTATACAGGAGTGTTCTATAACAGGAGTGTTCTACAACAGGTGTGTTCTATAACAGGATTGTTCTATAACGGGAGTGTTCTACAACAGGTGTGTTCTATAACAGGTGTGTTCTATAACGGGAGTGTTCTATAACGGGAGTGTTCTACAACAGGTGTGTTCTATAACGGGTGTGTTCTATAACAGTTCTGTTCTATAACAGGTGTGTTCTATAAAGGGTGTGTTCTATAACGGGAGTGTTCTATAACAGGTGTGTTCTATAACGGGAGTGTTCTGTAACGGGTGTGTTCTATAACAGGTGTGTTCTATAATGGGAGTGTTCTATAACGGGTGTGTTCTATAACGGGAGTGTTCTATAACAGGTATGTTCTATAACGGGAGTGTTCTATAACGGTTGTGTTCTATAACGGGTGTGTTCTTTAACGGGAGTGTTCTATAACGGGTGTGTTCTATAACGGGTGTATTGTATAACGGGTGTGTTCTATAACAGGAGTGTTCTATAACGGGTGTGTTCTATAACGGATGTGTTCTATAACGGGTGTGTTCTATACCGGGTGTGTTCTATAACAGGTGTGTTCTATAACGGGTGTGTTCTATAACGGGTGTGTTCTATAACGGGTGTGTTCTATAATTGAAGAGTTCTATAACGGGTGTGTACTATTACAGGAGTGTTCTGTAACGGGTGTGTTCTGTAATGGGTGTGTTCTATAACGGGAGTGTTCTATAACAGGTGTGTTCTAAAACAGGTGTGTTCTATAACGGGAGTGTTCTATAACGGGAGTGTTCTATAACGGGAGTGTTCTATAACGGGTGTGTTCTATAACGGGTGTGTTCTATAACGGGTGTGTTCTATAACGGCAGTTTTCTATAAAAGGTATGTTCTATAACGGGAGTGTTCTATAACAGGTATGTTCTATAACGGGAGTGTTCTATAACGGGTGTGTTCTATAACGGGTGTGTTCTATAATGGGAGTGTTCTATAACGGGTGTGTTCTATACCGGGAGTGTTCTATAACGGGAGTGTTCTATAACGGGTGTGTACTATAACAGGAGTGTTCTGTAACGGGTGTGTTCTGTAATGGGTGTGTTCTATAACGGGAGTGTTCTATAACAGGTGTGTTCTATAACAGGTGTGTTCTATAACGGGAGTGTTCTATAACAGGAGTGGTCTGTAAGGGGTGTGTTCTGTAATGGGTGTGTTCTTTAACAGGTCTGTTCTATAACGGGAGTGTTCTATAACGGGAGTGTTCTATAACGGGTGTGTTCTATAACGGGTGTGTTCTATAACGGGTGTGTTCTATAACAGGTGTGTTCTATAACGGGTGTGTTCTATAACGGGTGTGTTCTATAACGGGTGTGTTCTATAACGGGTGTGTTCTATAACGGGAGTGTTCTTTAACGGGAGTGTTCTGTAACGGGTGTGTTCTGTAACGGGAGTGTTCTTTAACGGGAGTGTTCTGTAACGGGTGTGTTCTATAACAGGAGTGTTCTATAACGGGTGTGTCCTGTAAAGGGTGTGTTCTATAAAGGGTGTGTTCTATAACAGGAGTGTTCTATAACGGGTGTGTTCTATATCGGGTGTGTTCTATAACGGGAGTGTTCTATAACGGGTGTGTTCTATAACGGGTGTGTTCTCTAACAGGAGTGTTCTATAACAGGTGTGTTCTATAACGGGTGTGTTCTTTAACGGGTGTGTTCTATAACGGGTGTGTTCTATAACGGGAGTGTTCTATAACGGGAGTGTTCTATAACGGGAGTGTTCTGTAACGGGAGTGTTCTATAACGGGTGTGTTCTATAACGGGTGTGTTCCATAACGGTTGTGTTCTATAACGGGTGTGTTCTATAACGGGAGTGTTCTATAACGGGTGTGTTCTATAACGGGAGTGTTCTATATCAGGTGTGTTCTATAACGGGAGTGTTCTTATACAGGAGTGTTCTATAACTGGAGTGTCCTACAACAGGTGTGTTCTATAATGGGAGTGTTCTATAACGTGAGTGTTCTATAACGGGAGTGTTCTTATACAGGAGTATTCAATAACGGGAGTGTTCTACAACAGGTGTGTTCTATAACGGGTGTGTTCTATAACGGGTGTGTTCTATAACGGGAGTGTTCTATAACAGGTATGTTCTATAACGGGAGTGTTCGATAACGGGAGTGTTCTATAAAAGGTATGTTCTATAACGGGAGTGTTCTATAACAGGTATGTTCTATAACGGGAGTGTTCTATAACGGGTGTGTTCTATAACGGGAGTGTTCTATAACGGGAGTGTTCTATAACAGGTATGTTCTATAACGGGAGAGTTCTATAACAGGTATGTTCTATAACGGGAGTGTTCCATAACGGGTGTGTTCTATAATGGGAGTGTTCTATAACGGGTGTGTTCTATAACGGGAGTGTTCTATAACAGGTATGTTCTATAACGGGAGTGTTCTATAAAGGGTGTGTTCTATAACGGGTGTGTTCTATAACGGGTGTGTTCTATAACTGGTATGTTCTATAACGGGAGTGTTCTATAACGGGTGTGTTCTATAACGGAAGTGTTCTATAACGGAAGTGTTCTATAACGGGAGTGTTCAATAACGGGTGTGTTCTATAACAGGTGTGTTCTATAACGGGTGTGTTCTATAACAGGTGTGTTCTATAACGGGAGTGTTCTATAACAGGAGTGTTCTATAACGGGTGTGTTCTATAACAGGTGTGTTCTATAACGGGAGTGTTCTATAACGGGAGTGTTCTATAAGAGGAGTGTTCTATAACGGGTGTGTTCTATAACAGGTGTGTTCTATAACAGGTCTGTTCTATAATGGGTGTGTTCTATCTCGGGTGTTTTCTATTACAGGAGTGTTCTATAACGGGAGTGTTCTATAACGGGTGTGTTCTATAACGGGTGTGTTGTATAACGGGTGTGTTCTATAACGGTTGTGTTCTATAACAGGTGTGTTCTATAACGGGTGTGTTCTATAAAGGGTGTGATCTATAACAGGTGTGTTCTATAACGGGTGTGTTCTATAACGGGTGTGTTCTATTACGGGTGTGTTATATAACGGGAGTGCTCTATAACAGGTGTGTTCTGTAACGGGTGTGTTCTATAACGGTTGTGTTCTATAACGGGATTGTTCTATAACAGGTGTGTTCTATAACGGGAGTGTTCTATAACGGGTGTTTTCTATAACGGGTGTGTTCTATGACGGGAGTGTTATTTAACGGGTGAGTTCTATAACAGGTGTGTTCTATAACGGGTGTGTTCTATAACGGGAGTGCTCTATAACAGGTGTGTTCTATTACAGGTGTGTTCTATAAGGGGTGTGTTCAATAACGGGTGTGTTCTATAACAGGTGTGTTCTATAACAGGAGTGTTCTATAACAGGAGTGTTCTATAACAGGTGTGTTCTATAACAGGTGTGTTCTATTACGGGTGTGTTCTATAACGGGAGTGTTCTATAACAGGAGTGTTCTATAACGGGAGTGTTCTATAACTGGAGTGTTCTACAACAGGTGTGTTCTATAATGGGATTGTTCTATAACGGGAGTGTTCTATAACGGGAGTGTTCTTATACAGGAGTGTTCTATAACGGGAGTGTTCTACAACAGGTGTTTTCTATAACAGGAGTGTTCTATAACGGGATTGTTCTACAACAGGTGTGTTCTATAACAGGTGTGTTCTATAACGGGAGTGTTCTATAACGGGTGTGTTCTATAACGGGAGTGTTCTATAACGGGAGTGTTCTACAACAGGTGTGTTCTATAACGGGTGTGTTCTATAACAGTTCTGTTCTATAACAGGTGTGTTCTATAACGGGTGTGTTCTATAATGGGAGTATTCTATAACAGGTGTGTTCTGTAACGGGATTGTTCTGTAACAGGAGTGTTCTGTAACGGGTGTGTTCTATTACAGGTGTGTTCTATAACGGGTGTGTTCTATAACAGGTGTGTTCTATAACGGGTGTGTTCTATAACGGCAGTGTTCTATAACGGGTGTGTTCTATAACGGGTGTGTTCTATAACTGGAGTGTTCTATAACGGGAATGTTCTATTACGGGAGTGTTCTATAATGGGTGTGTTCTATAACGGGAGTGTTCTTTAATGGGTGTGTTCTATAACGGGTGTGTTCTATAACGGGTGTGTTCTATAACGGGACTGTTCTATAACAGGTATGTTCTATAACGGGGGTGTTCTATAACGGGTGTGTTCTATAACGGGAGTGTTCTATAACGGGTGTGTTCTATAACGGGAGTGTTGTATAACGGTAGTGTTCTATAACAGGTATGTTCTATAACGGGAGTGTTCTATAACAGGTATGTTCTATAACGGGAGTGTTCCATAACGGGTGTGTTCTATAATGGGAGTGTTCTATAACGGGTGTGTTCTATAACGGGTGTCTTCTATAACGGGTGTGTTCTATAACGGGTGTGTTCTATAACGGGTATGTTCTATAACGGGAGTGTTCTAAAACAGGTGTGTTCTATAACGGGTGTGTTCTATAACGGGTGTGTTCTATAACGGGAGTGTTCTATAACGGGAGTGTTCTATAACGGGAGTGTTCTATAACGGATGTGTTCTATAACGGGTGTGTTCTATAACGGGTGTGTTCTATAACGGGTGTATTCTATAACAGGAGTGTTCTATAACAGGTGTGTTCTATAACGGGTGTGTTCTATAACGGGTGTGTTCTATAACGGGTGTGTTCTATAACAGGAGTGTTCTATAATGGGTGTGTACTATAACAGGAGTGTTCTGTAACGGGTGTGTTCTGTAATGGGTGTGTTCTATAACGGGAGTGTTCTATAACAGGTGTGTTCTATAACAGGTGTGTTCTATAACGGGTGTGTTCTATAACAGGAGTGGTCTGTAAGGGCTGTGTTCTGTAATGGGTGTGTTCTATGACAGGTGTGTTCTATAACGGGAGTGTTCTATAACGAGAGTCTTCTATTACAGGAGTGTTCTATATGGGTGTGTTCTATAACGGGTGTGTTCTATAACGGGAGTGTTCTATAACAGGTGTGTTCTATAACGGGTGTGTTCTATAATGGGTGTGTTCTATAACGTGTGTGTTCTATAACGGGTGTGTTCTATAACGGGAGTTTTCTTTAACGGGAGTGTTCTATAACGGGTGTGTTCTATAACGGGAATGTTCTATAACGGTTGTGTTCTATAACGGGTGTGTTCTTTAACGGGAGTGTTCTATAACGGGTGTGTTCTATAACGGGTGTATTCTATATCGGGTGTGTTCTATAACAGGAGTGTTCTATAACGGGTGTGTTCTATAACGGATGTGTTCTATAACGGGTGTGTTCTATAACGGGTGTGTTCTATAACGGGAGTGTTCTATAACAGGTATGTTCTATAACGGGAGTGTTCTATAACGGGTGTGTTCTATAACGGGAGTGTTCTATAACGGGTGTGTTCTATAACGGGAGTGTTGTATAACGGTAGTGTTCTATAACAGGTATGTTCTATAACGGGAGTGTTCTATAACAGGTATGTTCTATAACGGGAGTGTTCCATAACGGGTGTGTTCTATAATGGGAGTGTTCTATAACGGGTGTGTTCTATAACGGGTGTCTTCTATAACGGGTGTGTTCTATAACGGGTGTGTTCTATAACGGGTATGTTCTATAACGGGAGTGTTCTATAACAGGTGTGTTCTATAACGGGTGTGTTCTATAACGGGTGTGTTCTATAACGGGAGTGTTCTATAACGGGAGTGTTCTATAACGGGAGTGTTCTATAACGGATGTGTTCTATAACGGGTGTGTTCTATAACGGGTGTGTTCTATAACGGGTGTATTCTATAACAGGAGTGTTCTATAACAGGTGTGTTCTATAACGGGTGTGTTCTATAACGGGTGTGTTCTATAACGGGTGTGTTCTATAACAGGAGTGTTCTATAATGGGTGTGTACTATAACAGGAGTGTTCTGTAACGGGTGTGTTCTGTAATGGGTGTGTTCTATAACGGGAGTGTTCTATAACAGGTGTGTTCTATAACAGGTGTGTTCTATAACGGGTGTGTTCTATAACAGGAGTGGTCTGTAAGGGCTGTGTTCTGTAATGGGTGTGTTCTATGACAGGTGTGTTCTATAACGGGAGTGTTCTATAACGAGAGTCTTCTATTACAGGAGTGTTCTATAACGGGTGTGTTCTATAACGGGTGTGTTCTATAACGGGAGTGTTCTATAACAGGTGTGTTCTATAACGGGTGTGTTCTATAATGGGTGTGTTCTATAACGTGTGTGTTCTATAACGGGTGTGTTCTATAACGGGAGTTTTCTTTAACGGGAGTGTTCTATAACGGGTGTGTTCTGTAACGGGAGTGTTCTTTAACGGGAGTGTTCTGTAACGGGTGTGTTCTATAACAGGAGTGTTCTATAACGGCTGTGTTCTGTAAAGGGTGTGTTCTATAAAGGGTGTGTTCTATAACAGGAGTGTTCTGTAACGGGTGTGTTCTGTAATGGGTGTGTTCTATAACGGGAGTGTTCTATAACAGGTGTGTTCTATAACAGGTGTGTTCTATAACGGGTGTGTTCTATAACAGGAGTGGTCTGTAAGGGCTGTGTTCTGTAATGGGTGTGTTCTATGACAGGTGTGTTCTATAACGGGAGTGTTCTATAACGAGAGTCTTCTATTACAGGAGTGTTCTATATGGGTGTGTTCTATAACGGGTGTGTTCTATAACGGGAGTGTTCTATAACAGGTGTGTTCTATAACGGGTGTGTTCTATAATGGGTGTGTTCTATAACGTGTGTGTTCTATAACGGGTGTGTTCTATAACGGGAGTTTTCTTTAACGGGAGTGTTCTATAACGGGTGTGTTCTATAACGGGAATGTTCTATAACGGTTGTGTTCTATAACGGGTGTGTTCTTTAACGGGAGTGTTCTATAACGGGTGTGTTCTATAACGGGTGTATTCTATATCGGGTGTGTTCTATAACAGGAGTGTTCTATAACGGGTGTGTTCTATAACGGATGTGTTCTATAACGGGTGTGTTCTATAACGGGTGTGTTCTATAACGGGAGTGTTCTATAACAGGTATGTTCTATAACGGGAGTGTTCTATAACGGGTGTGTTCTATAACGGGAGTGTTCTATAACGGGTGTGTTCTATAACGGGAGTGTTGTATAACGGTAGTGTTCTATAACAGGTATGTTCTATAACGGGAGTGTTCTATAACAGGTATGTTCTATAACGGGAGTGTTCCATAACGGGTGTGTTCTATAATGGGAGTGTTCTATAACGGGTGTGTTCTATAACGGGTGTCTTCTATAACGGGTGTGTTCTATAACGGGTGTGTTCTATAACGGGTATGTTCTATAACGGGAGTGTTCTATAACAGGTGTGTTCTATAACGGGTGTGTTCTATAACGGGTGTGTTCTATAACGGGAGTGTTCTATAACGGGAGTGTTCTATAACGGGAGTGTTCTATAACGGATGTGTTCTATAACGGGTGTGTTCTATAACGGGTGTGTTCTATAACGGGTGTATTCTATAACAGGAGTGTTCTATAACAGGTGTGTTCTATAACGGGTGTGTTCTATAACGGGTGTGTTCTATAACGGGTGTGTTCTATAACAGGAGTGTTCTATAATGGGTGTGTACTATAACAGGAGTGTTCTGTAACGGGTGTGTTCTGTAATGGGTGTGTTCTATAACGGGAGTGTTCTATAACAGGTGTGTTCTATAACAGGTGTGTTCTATAACGGGTGTGTTCTATAACAGGAGTGGTCTGTAAGGGCTGTGTTCTGTAATGGGTGTGTTCTATGACAGGTGTGTTCTATAACGGGAGTGTTCTATAACGAGAGTCTTCTATTACAGGAGTGTTCTATAACGGGTGTGTTCTATAACGGGTGTGTTCTATAACGGGAGTGTTCTATAACAGGTGTGTTCTATAACGGGTGTGTTCTATAATGGGTGTGTTCTATAACGTGTGTGTTCTATAACGGGTGTGTTCTATAACGGGAGTTTTCTTTAACGGGAGTGTTCTATAACGGGTGTGTTCTGTAACGGGAGTGTTCTTTAACGGGAGTGTTCTGTAACGGGTGTGTTCTATAACAGGAGTGTTCTATAACGGCTGTGTTCTGTAAAGGGTGTGTTCTATAAAGGGTGTGTTCTATAACAGGAGTGTTCTATAACGGTTGTGTTCTATAACGGGTGTGTTCTATAACGGGAGTGTTCTATAACGGGTGTGTTCTATAACGGGAGTGTTCTATAACAGGTTTGTTCTATAACGGGAGTGTTCTATAACGGGAGTGTTCTATAACGGGAGTGTTCTTTAACGGGAGTGTTCTATAACAGGTATGTTCTATAACGGGAGTGTTCTACAACAGGTATGTTCTATAACGGGAGTGTTCTATAACAGGTGTGTTCTATAACGGGAGTGTTCTATAACGGTTGTGTTCTATAACGGGTGTGTTCTTTAACGGGAGTGTTCTATAACGGGTGTGTTCTATAACGGGTGTATTCTATATCGGGTGTGTTCTATAACAGGAGTGTTCTATAACGGGTGTGTTCTATAACGGATGTGTTCTATAACGGATGTGTTCTATAACGGGTGTGTTCTATAACAGGTGTGTTCTATAACGGGTGTGTTCTATAACGGGTGTGTTCTATAATGGGAGTGTTCTATAACGGGTGTGTACTATAACAGGAGTGTTCTGTAACGGGTGTGTTCTGTAATGGGTGTGTTCTATAACGGGAGTGTTCTATAACAGGTGTGTTCTATAACAGGTGTGTTCTATAACGGGAGTGTTCTATAACAGGAGTGGTCTGTAAGGGGTGTGTTCTGTAATGGGTGTGTTCTATAACAGGTGTGTTCTATAACGGGAGTGTTCTATAACAGGAGTGTTCTATAACAGGAGTGTTCTTTAACGGGAGTGATCTGTAACGGGTGTGTTCTGTAACGGGAGTGGTCTTTAACAGGAGTGTTCTGTAACGGGTGTGTTCTATAACAGGAGTGTTCTATAACGGGTGTGTTCTGTAAAGGGTGTGTTCTATAAAGGCTGTGTTCTATAACAGGAGTCTTCTATAACGGGTGCGTTCTATAACGGGTGTGTTCTATAACGGGAGTGTTCTTTAACGGGAGTGTTCTATAACAGGTATGTTCTATAACGGGAGTGTTGTATAACAGGTATGTTCTATAACGGGAGTGTTCTATAACAGGTGTGTTCTATAACGGGAGTGTTCTATAACGGTTGTGTTCTATATCGGGTGTGTTCTTTAACGGGAGTGTTCTATAACGGGTGTGTTCTATAACGGGTGTATTCTATAACGGGTGTGTTCTATAACAGGAGTGTTCTATAACGGGTGTGTTCTATAACGGATGTGTTCTATAACGGGTGTGTTCTATAACGGGTGTGTTCTATAACAGGTGTGTTCTATAACAGGTGTGTTCTATAACGGGTGTGTTCTATAACGGGTGTGTTCTATAATGGGAGTGTTCTATAACGGGTGTGTACTATAACAGGAGTGTTCTGTAACGGGTGTGTTCTACAACAGGTGTGTTCTATAACAGGAGTGTTCTATAACGGGAGTGTTCTACAACAGGTGTGTTCTATAACAGGTGTGTTCTATAACAGGAGTGTTCTATAACGGGAGTGTTCTACAACAGGTGTGTTCTATAACGGGTGTGTTCCATAACAGTTCTGTTCTATAACAGGTGTGTTCTATAACGGGTGTGTTCTATAACGGGAGTGTTCTATAACAGGTGTGTTCTATAACAGGTGTGTTCTATAACGGGTGTGTTCTATAACAGGAGTGGTCTGTAAGGGCTGTGTTCTGTAATGGGTGTGTTCTATGACAGGTGTGTTCTATAACGGGAGTGTTCTATAACGAGAGTCTTCTATTACAGGAGTGTTCTATAACGGGAGTGTTCTATAACGGGTGTGTTCTATAACGGGTGTGTTCTATAACGGGAGTGTTCTATAACAGGTGTGTTCTATAACGGGTGTGTTCTATAATGGGTGTGTTCTATAACGTGTGTGTTCTATAACGGGTGTGTTCTATAACGGGAGTTTTCTTTAACGGGAGTGTTCTATAACGGGTGTGTTCTGTAACGGGAGTGTTCTTTAACGGGAGTGTTCTGTAACGGGTGTGTTCTATAACAGGAGTGTTCTATAACGGGTGTGTTCTGTAAAGGGTGTGTTCTATAAAGGGTGTGTTCTATAACAGGAGTGTTCTATAACGGTTGTGTTCTATAACGGGTGTGTTCTATAACGGGAGTGTTCTATAACGGGTGTGTTCTATAACGGGAGTGTTCTATAACAGGTTTGTTCTATAACGGGAGTGTTCTATAACGGGAGTGTTCTATAACGGGAGTGTTCTTTAACGGGAGTGTTCTATAACAGGTATGTTCTATAACGGGAGTGTTCTATAACAGGTATGTTCTATAACGGGAGTGTTCTATAACAGGTGTGTTCTATAACGGGAGTGTTCTATAACGGTTGTGTTCTATAACGGGTGTGTTCTTTAACGGGAGTGTTCTATAACGGGTGTGTTCTATAACGGGTGTATTCTATAACGGGTGTGTTCTATAACAGGAGTGTTCTATAACGGGTGTGTTCTATAACGGATGTGTTCTATAACGGGTGTGTTCTATAACGGGTGTGTTCTATAACAGGTGTGTTCTATAACGGGTGTGTTCTATAACGGGTGTGTTCTATAATGGGAGTGTTCTATAACGGGTGTGTACTATAACAGGAGTGTTCTGTAACGGGTGTGTTCTGTAATGGGTGTGTTCTATAACGGGAGTGTTCTATAACAGGTGTGTTCTATAACAGGTGTGTTCTATAACGGGAGTGTTCTATAACAGGAGTGGTCTGTAAGGGGTGTGTTCTGTAATGGGTGTGTTCTATAACAGGTGTGTTCTATAACGGGAGTGTTCTATAACAGGAGTGTTCTATAACAGGAGTGTTCTTTAACGGGAGTGATCTGTAACGGGTGTGTTCTGTAACGGGAGTGTTCTTTAACAGGAGTGTTCTGTAACGGGTGTGTTCTATAACAGGAGGGTTCTATAACGGGTTTGTTCTGTAAAGGGTGTGTTCTATAAAGGCTGTGTTCTATAACAGGAGTGTTCTATAACGGGTGTGTTCTATAACGGGAGTGTTCTATAACGGGAGTGTTCTTTAACGGGAGTGTTCTATAACAGGTATGTTCTATAACGGGAGTGTTCTATAACAGGTATGTTCTATAACGGGAGTGTGCTATAACAGGTGTGTTCTATAACGGGAGTGTTCTATAACGGTTGTGTTCTATAACGGGTGTGTTCTTTAACGGGAGTGTTCTATAACGGGTGTGTTCTATAACGGGTGTATTCTATAACGGGTGTGTTCTATAACAGGAGTGTTCTATAACGGGTGTGTTCTATAACGGATGTGTTCTATAACGGGTGTGTTCTATAACGGGTGTGTTCTATAACAGGTGTGTTCTATAACAGGTGTGTTCTATAACGGGTGTGTTCTATAACGGGTGTGTTCTATAATGGGAGTGTTCTATAACGGGTGTGTACTATAACAGGAGTGTTCTGTAACGGGTGTGTTCTGTAATGGGTGTGTTCTATAACGGGAGTGTTCTATAACAGGTGTGTTCTATAACAGGTGTGTTCTATAACGGGAGTGTTCTATAACAGGTGTGGCCTGTAAGGGGTGTGTTCTGTAATGGGTGTGTTCTATAACAGGTGTGTTCTATAACGGGAGTGTTCTATAACAGGAGTGTTCTATAACAGGAGTGTTCTTTAACGGGAGTGTTCTGTAACGGGTGTGTTCTGTAACGGGAGTGTTCTTTAACAGGAGTGTTCTGTAACGGGTGTGTTCTATAACAGGAGTGTTCTATAACGGGTGTGTTCTGTAAAGGGTGTGTTCTATAAAGGCTGTGTTCTATAACAGGAGTGTTCTATAACGGGTGTGTTCTATAACGGGTGTGTTCTATAACGGGAGTGTTCTATAACGTGTGTGTTCTATAACGGGTGTGTTGTATAACAGGAGTGTTCTATAACACGTGTGTTCTATAAGGGGTGTGTTCTATAACGGGTGAGTTCTATAACGGGTGTGTTCTATAACGGGAGTCTTCTATAACGGGTGTGTTCTATAACGGGAGTGTTCTGTAATGGGTGTGTTCTATAACGGGTGTGTTCTATAACAGGTATGTTCTATAACGGGAGTGTTCCATAACGGGTGTGTTCTATAACGGGTGTGTTCTATAACGGGTGTGTTCTATAACGGGTGTCTTCTATAACGGGTGAGTTCTATAACGGGTGTGTTCTATAACGGGTATGTTCTATAACGGGAGTGTTCTATAACAGGTGTGTTCTATAACGGGTGTGTTCTATAACGGGTGTGTTCTATAACGGGAGTGTTCTATAACGGGAGTGTTCTATAACGGGAGTGTTCTATAACGGATGTGTTCTATAACGGGTGTGTTCTATAACGGGTGTGTTCTATAACGGGTGTATTCTATAACAGGAGTGTTCTATAACAGGTGTGTTCTATAACGGGTGTGTTCTATAACGGGTGTGTTCTATAACGGGTGTGTTCTATAACAGGAGTGTTCTATAATGGGTGTGTACTATAACAGGAGTGTTCTGTAACGGGTGTGTTCTGTAATGGGTGTGTTCTATAACGGGAGTGTTCTATAACAGGTGTGTTCTATAACAGGTGTGTTCTATAACGGGTGTGTTCTATAACAGGAGTGGTCTGTAAGGGCTGTGTTCTGTAATGGGTTTGTTCTATGACAGGTGTGTTCTATAACGGGAGTGTTCTATATCGAGAGTCTTCTATTACAGGAGTGTTCTATAACGGGTGTGTTCTATAACGGGTGTGTTCTATAACGGGAGTGTTCTATAACAGGTGTGTTCTATAACGGGTGTGTTCTATAATGGGTGTGTTCTATAACGTGTGTGTTCTATAACGGGTGTGTTCTATAACGGGAGTTTTCTTTAACGGGAGTGTTCTATAACGGGTGTGTTCTATAACGGGAATGTTCTATAACGGTTGTGTTCTATAACGGGTGTGTTCTTTAACGGGAGTGTTCTATAACGGGTGTGTTCTATAACGGGTGTATTCTATATCGGGTGTGTTCTATAACAGGAGTGTTCTATAACGGGTGTGTTCTATAACGGATGTGTTCTATAACGGGTGTGTTCTATAACGGGTGTGTTCTATAACGGGAGTGTTCTATAACAGGTATGTTCTATAACGGGAGTGTTCTATAACGGGTGTGTTCTATAACGGGAGTGTTCTATAACGGGTGTGTTCTATAACGGGAGTGTTGTATAACGGTAGTGTTCTATAACAGGTATGTTCTATAACGGGAGTGTTCTATAACAGGTATGTTCTATAACGGGAGTGTTCCATAACGGGTGTGTTCTATAATGGGAGTGTTCTATAACGGGTGTGTTCTATAACGGGTGTCTTCTATAACGGGTGTGTTCTATAACGGGTGTGTTCTATAACGGGTATGTTCTATAACGGGAGTGTTCTATAACAGGTGTGTTCTATAACGGGTGTGTTCTATAACGGGTGTGTTCTATAACGGGAGTGTTCTATAACGGGAGTGTTCTATAACGGGAGTGTTCTATAACGGATGTGTTCTATAACGGGTGTGTTCTATAACGGGTGTGTTCTATAACGGGTGTATTCTATAACAGGAGTGTTCTATAACAGGTGTGTTCTATAACGGGTGTGTTCTATAACGGGTGTGTTCTATAACGGGTGTGTTCTATAACAGGAGTGTTCTATAATGGGTGTGTACTATAACAGGAGTGTTCTGTAACGGGTGTGTTCTGTAATGGGTGTGTTCTATAACGGGAGTTTTCTATAACAGGTGTGTTCTATAACAGGTGTGTTCTATAACGGGTGTGTTCTATAACAGGAGTGGTCTGTAAGGGCTGTGTTCTGTAATGGGTGTCTTCTATGACAGGTGTGTTCTATAACGGGAGTGTTCTATAACGAGAGTCTTCTATTACAGGAGTGTTCTATAACGGGTGTGTTCTATAACGGGTGTGTTCTATAACGGGAGTGTTCTATAACAGGTGTGTTCTATAACGGGTGTGTTCTATAATGGGTGTGTTCTATAACGTGTGTGTTCTATAACGGGTGTGTTCTATAACGGGAGTTTTCTTTAACGGGAGTGTTCTATAACGGGTGTGTTCTGTAACGGGAGTGTTCTTTAACGGGAGTGTTCTGTAACGGGTGTGTTCTATAACAGGAGTGTTCTATAACGGCTGTGTTCTGTAAAGGGTGTGTTCTATAAAGGGTGTGTTCTATAACAGGAGTGTTCTATAACGGTTGTGTTCTATAACGGGTGTGTTCTATAACGGGAGTGTTCTATAACGGGTGTGTTCTATAACGGGAGTGTACTATAACAGGTTTGTTCTATAACGGGAGTGTTCTATAACGGGAGTGTTCTATAACGGGAGTGTTCTTTAACGGGAGTGTTCTATAACAGGTATGTTCTATAACGGGAGTGTTCTATAACAGGTATGTTCTATAACGGGAGTGTTCTATAACAGGTGTGTTCTATAACGGTAGTGTTCTATAACGGTTGTGTTCTATAACGGGTGTGTTCTTTAACGGGAGTGTTCTATAACGGGTGTGTTCTATAACGGGTGTATTCTATATCGGGTGTGTTCTATAACAGGAGTGTTCTATAACGGGTGTGTTCTATAACGGATGTGTTCTATAACGGGTGTGTTCTATAACGGGTGTGTTCTATAACAGGTGTGTTCTATAACGGGTGTGTTCTATAACGGGTGTGTTCTATAATGGGAGTGTTCTATAACGGGTGTGTACTATAACAGGAGTGTTCTGTAACGGGTGTGTTCTGTAATGGGTTTGTTCTATAACGGGAGTGTTCTATAACAGGTGTGTTCTATAACAGGTGTGTTCTATAACGGGAGTGTTCTATAACAGGAGTGGTCTGTAAGGGGTGTGTTCTGTAATGGGTGTGTTCTATAACAGGTGTGTTCTATAACGGGAGTGTTCTATAACAGGAGTGTTCTATAACAGGAGTGTTCTTTAACGGGAGTGATCTGTAACGGGTGTGTTCTGTAACGGGAGTGGTCTTTAACAGGAGTGTTCTGTAACGGGTGTGTTCTATAACAGGAGTGTTCTATAACGGGTGTGTTCTGTAAAGGGTGTGTTCTATAAAGGCTGTGTTCTATAACAGGAGTCTTCTATAACGGGTGTGTTCTATAACGGGTGTGTTCTATAACGGGAGTGTTCTTTAACGGGAGTGTTCTATAACAGGTATGTTCTATAACGGGAGTGTTCTATAACAGGTATGTTCTATAACGGGAGTGTTCTATAACAGGTGTGTTCTATAACGGGAGTGTTCTATAACGGTTGTGTTCCATAACGGGTGTGTTCTTTAACGGGAGTGTTCTATAACGGGTGTGTTCTATAACGGGTGTATTCTATAACGGGTGTGTTCTATAACAGGAGTGTTCTATAACGGGTGTGTTCTATAACGGATGTGTTCTATAACGGGTGTGTTCTATAACGGGTGTGTTCTATAACAGGTGTGTTCTATAACAGGTGTGTTCTATAACGGGTGTGTTCTATAACGGGTGTGTTCTATAATGGGAGTGTTCTATAACGGGTGTGTACTATAACAGGAGTGTTCTGTAACGGGTGTGTTCTACAACAGGTGTGTTCTATAACAGGAGTGTTCTATAACGGGAGTGTTCTACAACAGGTGTGTTCTATAACAGGTGTGTTCTATAACGGGAGTGTTCTATAACGGGAGTGTTCTACAACAGGTGTGTTCTATAACGGGTGTGTTCCATAACAGTTCTGTTCTATAACAGGTGTGTTCTATAACGGGTGTGTTCTATAACGGGAGTGTTCTATAACAGGTGTGTTCTATAACAGGTGTGTTCTATAACGGGTGTGTTCTATAACAGGAGTGGTCTGTAAGGGCTGTGTTCTGTAATGGGTGTGTTCTATGACAGGTGTGTTCTATAACGGGAGTGTTCTATAACGAGAGTCTTCTATTACAGGAGTGTTCTATAACGGGTGTGTTCTATAACGGGTGTGTTCTATAACGGGAGTGTTCTATAACAGGTGTGTTCTATAACGGGTGTGTTCTATAATGGGTGTGTTCTATAACGTGTGTGTTCTATAACGGGTGTGTTCTATAACGGGAGTTTTCTTTAACGGGAGTGTTCTATAACGGGTGTGTTCTGTAACGGGAGTGTTCTTTAACGGGAGTGTTCTGTAACGGGTGTGTTCTATAACAGGAGTGTTCTATAACGGGTGTGTTCTGTAAAGGGTGTGTTCTATAAAGGGTGTGTTCTATAACAGGAGTGTTCTATAACGGTTGTGTTCTATAACGGGTGTGTTCTATAACGGGAGTGTTCTATAACGGGTGTGTTCTATAACGGGAGTGTTCTATAACAGGTTTGTTCTATAACGGGAGTGTTCTATAAAGGGAGTGTTCTATAACGGGAGTGTTCTTTAACGGGAGTGTTCTATAACAGGTATGTTCTATAACGGGAGTGTTCTATAACAGGTATGTTCTATAACGGGAGTGTTCTATAACAGGTGTGTTCTATAACGGGAGTGTTCTATAACGGTTGTGTTCTATAACGGGTGTGTTCTTTAACGGGAGTGTTCTATAACGGGTGTGTTCTATAACGGGTGTATTCTATAACGGGTGTGTTCTATAACAGGAGTGTTCTATAACGGGTGTGTTCTATAACGGATGTGTTCTATAACGGGTGTGTTCTATAACGGGTGTGTTCTATAACAGGTGTGTTCTATAACGGGTGTGTTCTATAACGGGTGTGTTCTATAATGGGAGTGTTCTATTACGGGTGTGTACTATAACAGGAGTGTTCTGTAACGGGTGTGTTCTGTAATGGGTGTGTTCTATAACGGGAGTGTTCTATAACAGGTGTGTTCTATAACAGGTGTGTTCTATAACGGGAGTGTTCTATAACAGGAGTGGTCTGTAAGGGGTGTGTTCTGTAATGGGTGTGTTCTATAACAGGTGTGTTCTATAACGGGAGTGTTCTATAACAGGAGTGTTCTATAACAGGAGTGTTCTTTAACGGGAGTGATCTGTAACGGGTGTGTTCTGTAACGGGAGTGTTCTTTAACAGGAGTGTTCTGTAACGGGTGTGTTCTATAACAGGAGTGTTCTATAACGGGTTTGTTCTGTAAAGGGTGTGTTCTATAAAGGGTGTGTTCTATAACAGGAGTGTTCTATAACGGGTGTGTTCTATAACGGGAGTGTTCTATAACGGGAGTGTTCTTTAACGGGAGTGTTCTATAACAGGTATGTTCTATAACGGGAGTGTTCTATAACAGGTATGTTCTATAACGGGAGTGTGCTATAACAGGTGTGTTCTATAACGGGAGTGTTCTATAACGGTTGTGTTCTATAACGGGTGTGTTCTTTAACGGGAGTGTTCTATAACGGGTGTGTTCTATAACGGGTGTATTCTATAACGGGTGTGTTCTATAACAGGAGTGTTCTATAACGGGTGTGTTCTATAACGGATGTGTTCTATAACGGGTGTGTTCTATAACGGGTGTGTTCTATAACAGGTGTGTTCTATAACAGGTGTGTTCTATAACGGGTGTGTTCTATAACGGGTGTGTTCTATAATGGGAGTGTTCTATAACGGGTGTGTACTATAACAGGAGTGTTCTGTAACGGGTGTGTTCTGTAATGGGTGTGTTCTATAACGGGAGTGTTCTATAACAGGTGTGTTCTATAACAGGTGTGTTCTATAACGGGAGTGTTCTATAACAGGTGTGGTCTGTAAGGGGTGTGTTCTGTAATGGGTGTGTTCTATAACAGGTGTGTTCTATAACGGGAGTGTTCTATAACAGGAGTGTTCTATAACAGGAGTGTTCTTTAACGGGAGTGTTCTGTAACGGGTGTGTTCTGTAACGGGAGTGTTCTTTAACAGGAGTGTTCTGTAACGGGTGTGTTCTATAACAGGAGTGTTCTATAACGGGTGTGTTCTGTAAAGGGTGTGTTCTATAAAGGCTGTGTTCTATAACAGGAGTGTTCTATAACGGGTGTGTTCTATAACGGGTGTGTTCTATAACGGGAGTGTTCTATAACGTGTGTGTTCTATAACGGGTGTGTTGTATAACAGGAGTGTTCTATAACACGTGTGTTCTATAACGGGTGTGTTCTATAACGGGTGAGTTCAATAACGGGTGTGTTCTATAACGGGAGTCTTCTATAACGGGTGTGTTCTATAACGGGAGTGTTCTGTAATGGGTGTGTTCTATAACGGGTGTGTTCTATAACGGGAGTGTTCTTATACAGGAGTGTTCTATAACTGGAGTGTTCTACAACAGGTGTGTTCTATAATGGGAGTGTTCTATAACGGGATTGTTCTATAACGACAGTGTTCTTATTCAGGAGTGTTCTATAACGGGAGTGTTCTACAACAGGTGTGTTCTATAACAGGAGTGTTCTATAACGGGAGTGTTCTACAACAGGTGTGTTCTATAACAGGTGTGTTCTATAACGGGAGTGTTCTATAACGGGAGTGTTCTACAACAGGTGTGTTCTATAACGGGAGTGTTCTATAACAGGTGTGTTCTATAACGGGTGTGTTCTGTAACGGGTGTGTTCTATAACAGGTGTGTTCTATAATGGGAGTGTTCTATAACGGGTGTGTTCTATAACGGGAGTGTTCTATAACAGGTATGTTCTATAACGGGAGTGTTCTATAACGGTTGTGTTCTATAACGGGTGTGTTCTTTAACGGGAGTGTTCTATAACGGGTGTGTTCTATAACGGGTGTATTCTATAACGGGTGTGTTCTATAACAGGAGTGTTCTATAACGGGTGTGTTCTATAACGGATGTGTTCTATAACGGGTGTGTTCTATAACGGGTGTGTTCTATAACAGGTGTGTTCTATAACGGGTGTGTTCTATAACGGGTGTGTTCTATAACGGGTGTGTTCTATAATGGGAGTGTTCTATAACGGGTGTGTACTATAACAGGAGTGTTCTGTAACGGGTGTGTTCTGTAATGGGTGTTTTCTATAACGGGAGTGTTCTATAACAGGTGTGTTCTATAACAGGTGTGTTCTATAACGGAGGTGTTCTATAACAGGAGTGGTCTGTAAGGGGTGTGTTCTGTAATGGGTGTGTTCTATAACAGGTGTGTTCTATAACGGTAGTGTTCTATAACAGGAGTGTTCTATAACAGGAGTGTTCTTTAACGGGAGTGTTCTGTAACGGGTGTGTTATGTAACGGGAGTGTTCTTTAACAGGAGTGTTCTGTAACGGGTGTGTTCTATAACAGGAGTGTTCTATAACGGGTGTGTTCTGTAAAGTGTGTGTTCTATAAAGGCTGTGTTCTATAACAGGAGTGTTCTATAACGGGTGTGTTCTATAACGGGTGTGTTCTATAACGGCAGTGTTCTATAACGGGTGTGTTCTATAACGGGTGTGTTCTATAACAGGAGTGTTCAATAACTCGTGTGTTCTATAACGGGTGTGTTCTATAACGGGTGTGTTCTATAACGGGTGTGTTCTATAACGGGAGTGTTCTATAACGGGTGTGTTCTATAACGGGAGTGTTCTGTAATGGGTGTGTTCTATAACGGGTGTGTTCTATAACGGGAGTGTTCTTATACAGGAGTGTTCTATAACTGGAGTGTTCTACAACAGGTGTGTTCTATAATGGGAGTGTTCTATAACGGGATTGTTCTATAACGGGAGTGTTCTTATACAGGAGTGTTCTATAACGGGAGTGTTCTACAACAGGTGTGTTCTATAACAGGAGTGTTCTATAACGGGAGTGTTCTACAACAGGTGTGTTCTATAACAGGTGTGTTCTATAACGGGAGTGTTCTATAACGGGAGTGTTCTACAACAGGTGTGTTCTATAACGGGTGTGTTCCATAACAGTTCTGTTCTATAACTGGTGTGTTCTATAACGGGTGTGTTCTATAACGGGAGTGTTCTATAACAGGTGTGTTCTATAACGGGAGTGTTCTGTAACGGGTGTGTTCTATAACAGGTGTGTTCTATAACGGGTGTGTTCTATAACGGGAGTGTTCTATAACGGGTGTGTTCTATAACGGGTGTGTTCTATAACGGGAGTGTTCTATAACGGGTGTGTTCTATAACGGGAGTGTTCTATAACGGGTGTGTTCTATAACGGGAGTGTTGTATAACGGGAGTGTTCTATAACAGGTATGTTCTATAACGGGTGTGTTCTATAACGGGTGTGTTCTATTACAGGAGTGTTCTATAACAGGTGTGTTCTATAACGGGTGTGTTCTATAACAGGAGTGTTCTATAACGGGTGTGTACTATAACAGGAGTGTTCTGTAACGGGTGTGTTCTGTAATGGGTGTGTTCTATAACGGGAGTGTTCTATTACAGGTGTGTTCTATAACAGGTGTGTTCTATAACGGGTGTGTTCTATAACAGGAGTGGTCTGTAAGGGCTGTGTTCTGTAATGGGTGTGTTCTATGACAGGTGTGTTCTATAACGGGAGTGTTCTATAACGAGAGTCTGCTATTACAGGAGTGTTCTATAACGGGTGTGTTCTATAACGGGTGTGTTCTATAACGGGAGTGTTCTATAACAGGTGTGTTCTATAACGGGTGTGTTCTATAACGGGTGTGTTCGATAACGTGTGTGTTCTATAACGGGTGTGTTCTATAACGGGAGTTTTCTTTAACGGGAGTGTTCTGTAACGGGTGTGTTCGGTAACGGGAGTGTTCTTTAACGGGTGTGTTCTGTAACGGGTGTGTTCTATAACAGGAGTGTTCTATAACGGGTGTGTTCTGTAAAGGGTGTGTTCTATAAAGGGTGTGTTCTATAACAGGAGTGTTCTATAACGGTTGTGTTCTATAACGGGTGTGTTCTATAACGGGAGTGTTCTATAACGGGTGTGTTCTATAACGGGTGTGTACTATAACAGGTTTGTTCTATAACGGGAGTGTTCTATAACGGGAGTGTTCTATAACGGGAGTGTTCTTTAACGGTAGTGTTCTATAACAGGTATGTTCTATAACGGGAGTGTTCTATAACAGGTATGTTCTATAACGGGAGTGTTCCATAACGGGTGTGTTCTATAATGGGAGTGTTCTATAACGGGTGTGTTCTATAACGGGAGTGTTCTATAACAGGTATGTTCTATAACGGGAGTGTTCTATAACGGTTGTGTTCTATAACGGGTGTGTTCTTTAACTGGAGTGTTCTATAACGGGTGTGTTCTATAACGGGTGTATTCTATAACGGGTGTGTTCTATAACAGGAGTGTTCTATAACGGGTGTGTTCTATAACGGATGTGTTCTATAACGGGTGTGTTCTATAACGGGTGTGTTCTATAACAGGTGTGTTCTATAACAGGTGTGTTCTATAACGGGTGTGTTCTATAACGGGTGTGTTCTATAATGGGAGTGTTCTGTAACGGGTGTGTACTATAACAGGAGTGTTCTGTAACGGGTGTGTTCTGTAATGGGTGTGTTCTATAACGGGAGTGTTCTATAACAGGTGTGTTCTATAACAGGTGTGTTCTATAACGGGAGTGTTCTATATCAGGAGTGTTCTATAACAGGAGTGTTCTTTAACGGGAGTGTTCTGTAAAGGGTGTGTTCTGTAACGGGAGTGTTCTTTAACAGGAGTGTTCTGTAACGGGTGTGTTCTATAACAGGAGTGTTCTGTAAAGGGTGTGTTCTATAAAGGCTGTGTTCTATAACAGGAGTGTTCTATAACGGGTGTGTTCTATAACGGGTGTGTTCTATAACGGGAGTGTTCTATAACGGGTGTGTTCTATAACGGGTGTGTTCTATAACAGGAGTGTTCTATAACACGTGTGTTCTATAACGGGTGTGTTCTATAACGGGTGTGTTCTATAACGGGTGTGTTCTATAACGGGAGTTTTCTATAACGGGTGTGTTCTATAACGGGAGTGTTCTGTAATGGGTGTGTTCTATAACGGGTGTGTTCTATAACGGGAGTGTTCTTATACAGGAGTGTTCTATAACTGGAGTGTTCTACAACAGGTGTGTTCTATAATGGGAGTGTTCTATAACGGGATTGTTCTATAACGGGAGTGTTCTTATACAGGAGTGTTCTATAACGGGAGTGTTCTACAACAGGTGTGTTCTATAACAGGAGTGTTCTATAACGGGAGTGTTCTACAACAGGTGTGTTCTATAACAGGTGTGTTCTATAACGGGAGTGTTCTATAACGGGAGTGTTCTACAACAGGTGTGTTCTATAACGGGTGTGTTCTATAACAGTTCTGTTCTATAACAGGTGTGTTCTATAACGGGTGTGTTCTATAACGGGAGTGTTCTATAACAGGTGTGTTCTATAACGGGAGTGTTCTGTAACGGGTGTGTTCTATAACAGGTGTGTTCTATAATGGGAGTGTTCTATAACGGGTGTGTTCTATAACGGGAGTGTTCTATAACAGGTATGTTCTATAACGGGAGTGTTCTATAACGGTTGTGTTCCATAACGGGTGTGTTCTTTAACGGGAGTGTTCTATAACGGGTGTGTTCTATAACGGGCGTATTCTATAACGGGTGTGTTCTATAACAGGAGTGTTCTATAACGGGTGTGTTCTATAACGGATGTGTTCTATAACGGGTGTGTTCTATAACGGGTGTGTTCTATAACAGGTGTGTTCTATAACGGGTGTGTTCTATAACGGGTGTGTTCTATAACGGGTGTGTTCTATAATTGAAGTGTTCTATAACGGGTGTGTACTATAACAGGAGTGTTCTGTAACGGGTGTGTTCTGTAATGGGTGTGTTCTATAACGGGAGTGTTCTATAACAGGTGTGTTCTATAACAGGTGTGTTCTATAACGGGAGTGTTCTATAACGGGAGTGTTCTATAACGGGAGTGTTCTATAACGGGAGTGTTCTATAACGGGTGTGTTCTATAACGGGTGTGTTCTATAACGGGTGTGTTCTATAACGGCAGTTTTCTATAAAAGGTATGTTCTATAACGGGAGTGTTCTATAACAGGTATGTTCTATAACGGGAGTGTTCTATAACGGGTGTGTTCTATAACGGGTGTGTTCTATAATGGGAGTGTTCTATAACGGGTGTGTTCTATATCGGGAGTGTTCTATAACGGGAGTGTTCTATAACGGGTGTGTACTATAACAGGAGTGTTCTGTAACGGGTGTGTTCTGTAATGGGTGTGTTCTATAACGGGAGTGTTCTATAACAGTTGTGTTCTATAACAGGTGTGTTCTATAACGGGAGTGTTCTATAACAGGAGTGGTCTGTAAGGGGTGTGTACTGTAATGGGTGTGTTCTTTAACAGGTGTGTTCTATAACGGGAGTGTTCTATAACGGGAGTGTTCTATAACGGGTGTGTTCTATAACGGGTGTGTTCTATAACGGGTGTGTTCTATAACAGGTGTGTTCTATAACGGGTGTGTTCTATAACGGGTGTGTTCTATAACGGGTGTGTTCTATAACGGGTGTGTTCTATAATGGGAGTGTTCTTTAACGGGAGTGTTCTGTAACGGGTGTGTTCTGTAACGGGAGTGTTCTTTAACGGGAGTGTTCTGTAACGGGTGTGTTCTATAACAGGAGTGTTCTATAACGGGTGTGTTCTGTAAAGGGTGTGTTCTATAAAGGGTGTGTTCTATAACAGGAGTGTTCTATAACGGGTGTGTTCTATAACGGGTGTGTTCTATAACGGGAGTGTTCTATAACGGGTGTGTTCTATAACGGGTGTGTTCTCTAACAGGAGTGTTCGATAACAGGTGTGTTCTATAACGGGTGTGTTCTTTAACGGGTGTGTTCTATAACGGGTGTGTTCTATAACGGGAGTGTTCTATAACGGGAGTGTTCTATAACGGGAGTGTTCTGTAACGGGTGTGTTCTATAACGGGTGTGTTCTATAACGGGTGTGTTCCATAACGGTTGTGTTCTATAACGGGTGTGTTCTATAACGGGATTGTTCTATAACGGGTGTGTTCTATAACGGGAGTGTTCTATATCAGGTGTGTTCTATAACGGGAGTGTTCTTATACAGGAGTGTTCTATAACTGGAGTGTCCTACAACAGGTGTGTTCTATAATGGGAGTGTTCTATAACGTGAGTGTTCTATAACGGGAGTGTTCTTATACAGGAGTGTTCAATAACGGGAGTGTTCTACAACAGGTGTGTTCTATAACGGGTGTGTTCTATAACGGGTGTGTTCTATAAAGGGAGTGTTCTATAACAGGTATGTTCTATAACGGGAGTGTTCGATAACGGGAGTGTTCTATAACGGGAGTGTTCTTATACAGGAGTGTTCTATAACGGGAGTGTTCTACAACAGGTGTGTTCTATAACAGGAGTGTTCTATAACGGGAGTGTTCTACAACAGGTGTGTTCTATAACAGGTGTGTTCTATAACGGGAGTGTTCTATAACGGGAGTGTTCTACAACAGGTGTGTTCTATAACGGGTGTGTTCCATAACAGTTCTGTTCTATAACTGGTGTGTTCTATAACGGGTGTGTTCTATAACGGGAGTGTTCTATAACAGGTGTGTTCTATAACGGGAGTGTTCTGTAACGGGTGTGTTCTATAACAGGTGTGTTCTATAACGGGTGTGTTCTATAACGGGAGTGTTCTATAACGGGTGTGTTCTATAACGGGTGTGTTCTATAACGGGAGTGTTCTATAACGGGTGTGTTCTATAACGGGAGTGTTCTATAACGGGTGTGTTCTATAACGGGAGTGTTGTATAACGGGAGTGTTCTATAACAGGTATGTTCTATAACGGGTGTGTTCTATAACGGGTGTGTTCTATTACAGGAGTGTTCTATAACAGGTGTGTTCTATAACGGGTGTGTTCTATAACAGGAGTGTTCTATAACGGGTGTGTACTATAACAGGAGTGTTCTGTAACGGGTGTGTTCTGTAATGGGTGTGTTCTATAACGGGAGTGTTCTATTACAGGTGTGTTCTATAACAGGTGTGTTCTATAACGGGTGTGTTCTATAACAGGAGTGGTCTGTAAGGGCTGTGTTCTGTAATGGGTGTGTTCTATGACAGGTGTGTTCTATAACGGGAGTGTTCTATAACGAGAGTCTGCTATTACAGGAGTGTTCTATAACGGGTGTGTTCTATAACGGGTGTGTTCTATAACGGGAGTGTTCTATAACAGGTGTGTTCTATAACGGGTGTGTTCTATAACGGGTGTGTTCGATAACGTGTGTGTTCTATAACGGGTGTGTTCTATAACGGGAGTTTTCTTTAACGGGAGTGTTCTGTAACGGGTGTGTTCGGTAACGGGAGTGTTCTTTAACGGGTGTGTTCTGTAACGGGTGTGTTCTATAACAGGAGTGTTCTATAACGGGTGTGTTCTGTAAAGGGTGTGTTCTATAAAGGGTGTGTTCTATAACAGGAGTGTTCTATAACGGTTGTGTTCTATAACGGGTGTGTTCTATAACGGGAGTGTTCTATAACGGGTGTGTTCTATAACGGGTGTGTACTATAACAGGTTTGTTCTATAACGGGAGTGTTCTATAACGGGAGTGTTCTATAACGGGAGTGTTCTTTAACGGTAGTGTTCTATAACAGGTATGTTCTATAACGGGAGTGTTCTATAACAGGTATGTTCTATAACGGGAGTGTTCCATAACGGGTGTGTTCTATAATGGGAGTGTTCTATAACGGGTGTGTTCTATAACGGGAGTGTTCTATAACAGGTATGTTCTATAACGGGAGTGTTCTATAACGGTTGTGTTCTATAACGGGTGTGTTCTTTAACTGGAGTGTTCTATAACGGGTGTGTTCTATAACGGGTGTATTCTATAACGGGTGTGTTCTATAACAGGAGTGTTCTATAACGGGTGTGTTCTATAACGGATGTGTTCTATAACGGGTGTGTTCTATAACGGGTGTGTTCTATAACAGGTGTGTTCTATAACAGGTGTGTTCTATAACGGGTGTGTTCTATAACGGGTGTGTTCTATAATGGGAGTGTTCTGTAACGGGTGTGTACTATAACAGGAGTGTTCTGTAACGGGTGTGTTCTGTAATGGGTGTGTTCTATAACGGGAGTGTTCTATAACAGGTGTGTTCTATAACAGGTGTGTTCTATAACGGGAGTGTTCTATATCAGGAGTGTTCTATAACAGGAGTGTTCTTTAACGGGAGTGTTCTGTAAAGGGTGTGTTCTGTAACGGGAGTGTTCTTTAACAGGAGTGTTCTGTAACGGGTGTGTTCTATAACAGGAGTGTTCTGTAAAGGGTGTGTTCTATAAAGGCTGTGTTCTATAACAGGAGTGTTCTATAACGGGTGTGTTCTATAACGGGTGTGTTCTATAACGGGAGTGTTCTATAACGGGTGTGTTCTATAACGGGTGTGTTCTATAACAGGAGTGTTCTATAACACGTGTGTTCTATAACGGGTGTGTTCTATAACGGGTGTGTTCTATAACGGGTGTGTTCTATAACGGGAGTTTTCTATAACGGGTGTGTTCTATAACGGGAGTGTTCTGTAATGGGTGTGTTCTATAACGGGTGTGTTCTATAACGGGAGTGTTCTTATACAGGAGTGTTCTATAACTGGAGTGTTCTACAACAGGTGTGTTCTATAATGGGAGTGTTCTATAACGGGATTGTTCTATAACGGGAGTGTTCTTATACAGGAGTGTTCTATAACGGGAGTGTTCTACAACAGGTGTGTTCTATAACAGGAGTGTTCTATAACGGGAGTGTTCTACAACAGGTGTGTTCTATAACAGGTGTGTTCTATAACGGGAGTGTTCTATAACGGGAGTGTTCTACAACAGGTGTGTTCTATAACGGGTGTGTTCTATAACAGTTCTGTTCTATAACAGGTGTGTTCTATAACGGGTGTGTTCTATAACGGGAGTGTTCTATAACAGGTGTGTTCTATAACGGGAGTGTTCTGTAACGGGTGTGTTCTATAACAGGTGTGTTCTATAATGGGAGTGTTCTATAACGGGTGTGTTCTATAACGGGAGTGTTCTATAACAGGTATGTTCTATAACGGGAGTGTTCTATAACGGTTGTGTTCCATAACGGGTGTGTTCTTTAACGGGAGTGTTCTATAACGGGTGTGTTCTATAACGGGCGTATTCTATAACGGGTGTGTTCTATAACAGGAGTGTTCTATAACGGGTGTGTTCTATAACGGATGTGTTCTATAACGGGTGTGTTCTATAACGGGTGTGTTCTATAACAGGTGTGTTCTATAACGGGTGTGTTCTATAACGGGTGTGTTCTATAACGGGTGTGTTCTATAATTGAAGTGTTCTATAACGGGTGTGTACTATAACAGGAGTGTTCTGTAACGGGTGTGTTCTGTAATGGGTGTGTTCTATAACGGGAGTGTTCTATAACAGGTGTGTTCTATAACAGGTGTGTTCTATAACGGGAGTGTTCTATAACGGGAGTGTTCTATAACGGGAGTGTTCTATAACGGGAGTGTTCTATAACGGGTGTGTTCTATAACGGGTGTGTTCTATAACGGGTGTGTTCTATAACGGCAGTTTTCTATAAAAGGTATGTTCTATAACGGGAGTGTTCTATAACAGGTATGTTCTATAACGGGAGTGTTCTATAACGGGTGTGTTCTATAACGGGTGTGTTCTATAATGGGAGTGTTCTATAACGGGTGTGTTCTATATCGGGAGTGTTCTATAACGGGAGTGTTCTATAACGGGTGTGTACTATAACAGGAGTGTTCTGTAACGGGTGTGTTCTGTAATGGGTGTGTTCTATAACGGGAGTGTTCTATAACAGTTGTGTTCTATAACAGGTGTGTTCTATAACGGGAGTGTTCTATAACAGGAGTGGTCTGTAAGGGGTGTGTACTGTAATGGGTGTGTTCTTTAACAGGTGTGTTCTATAACGGGAGTGTTCTATAACGGGAGTGTTCTATAACGGGTGTGTTCTATAACGGGTGTGTTCTATAACGGGTGTGTTCTATAACAGGTGTGTTCTATAACGGGTGTGTTCTATAACGGGTGTGTTCTATAACGGGTGTGTTCTATAACGGGTGTGTTCTATAATGGGAGTGTTCTTTAACGGGAGTGTTCTGTAACGGGTGTGTTCTGTAACGGGAGTGTTCTTTAACGGGAGTGTTCTGTAACGGGTGTGTTCTATAACAGGAGTGTTCTATAACGGGTGTGTTCTGTAAAGGGTGTGTTCTATAAAGGGTGTGTTCTATAACAGGAGTGTTCTATAACGGGTGTGTTCTATAACGGGTGTGTTCTATAACGGGAGTGTTCTATAACGGGTGTGTTCTATAACGGGTGTGTTCTCTAACAGGAGTGTTCGATAACAGGTGTGTTCTATAACGGGTGTGTTCTTTAACGGGTGTGTTCTATAACGGGTGTGTTCTATAACGGGAGTGTTCTATAACGGGAGTGTTCTATAACGGGAGTGTTCTGTAACGGGTGTGTTCTATAACGGGTGTGTTCTATAACGGGTGTGTTCCATAACGGTTGTGTTCTATAACGGGTGTGTTCTATAACGGGATTGTTCTATAACGGGTGTGTTCTATAACGGGAGTGTTCTATATCAGGTGTGTTCTATAACGGGAGTGTTCTTATACAGGAGTGTTCTATAACTGGAGTGTCCTACAACAGGTGTGTTCTATAATGGGAGTGTTCTATAACGTGAGTGTTCTATAACGGGAGTGTTCTTATACAGGAGTGTTCAATAACGGGAGTGTTCTACAACAGGTGTGTTCTATAACGGGTGTGTTCTATAACGGGTGTGTTCTATAAAGGGAGTGTTCTATAACAGGTATGTTCTATAACGGGAGTGTTCGATAACGGGAGTGTTCTATAAAAGGTATGTTCTATAACGGGAGTGTTCTATAACAGGTATGTTCTATAACGGGAGTGTTCTATAACGGGTGTGTTCTATAACGGGAGTGTTCTATAACGGGAGTGTTCTATAACAGGTATGTTCTATAACGGGAGTGTTCTATAACAGGTATGTTCTATAACGGGAGTGTTCCATAACGGGTGTGTTCTATAATGGGAGTGTTCTATAACGGGTGTGTTCTATAACGGGAGTGTTCTATAACAGGTATGTTCTATAACGGGAGTGTTCTATAAAGGGTGTGTTCTATAACGGGTGTGTTCTATAACGGGTGTGTTCTATAACAGGTATGTTCTATAACGGGAGTGTTCTATAACGGGTGTGTTCTATAACGGAAGTGTTCTATAACGGGAGTGTTCTATAACGGGAGTGTTCTATAACGGGTGTGTTCTATAACAGGTGTGTTCTATAACGGGTGTGTTCTATAACAGGTGTGTTCTATAACGGATGTGTTCTATAACGGGAGTGTTCTATAAGAGGAGTGTTCTATAACGGGTGTGTTCTATAACAGGTGTGTTCTATAACAGGTCTGTTCTATAATGGGTGTGTTCTATATCGGGTGTTTTCTATTACAGGAGTGTTCTATAACGGGAGTGTTCTATAACGGGTGTGTTCTATAACGGGTGTGTTCTATAACGGGTGTGTTCTATAACGGTTGTGTTCTATAACAGGTGTGTTCTATAACGGGTGTGTTCTATAAAGGGTGTGATCTATAACAGGTGTGTTCTATAACGGGTGTGTTCTATAACGGGTGTGTTCTATTACGGGTGTGTTCTATAACGGGAGTGCTCTATAACAGGTGTGTTCTATAACGGGTGTGTTCTATAACGGTTGTGTTCTATAACGGGATTGTTCTATAACAGGTGTGTTCTATAACGGGAGTGTTCTATAACGGGTGTGTTCTATAACGGGTGTGTTCTATAACGGGAATGTTATATAACGGGTGAGTTCTATAACAGGTATGTTCTATAACGGGTGTGTTCTATAACGGGAGTGCTCTATAACAGGTGTGTTCTATAACAGGTGTGTTCTATAAGGGGTGTGTTCTATAACGGGTGTGTTCTATAACAGGTGTGTTCTATAACAGGAGTGTTCTATAACAGGAGTGTTCTATAACAGGTGTGTTCTATAACAGGTGTGTTCTATTACGGGTGTGTTCTATAACGGGAGTGTTCTTATACAGGAGTGTTCTATAACGGGAGTGTTCTTCAACAGGTGTGTTCTATAACAGGAGTGTTCTATAACGGGATTGTTCTACAACAGGTGTGTTCTATAACAGGTGTGTTCTATAACGGGAGTGTTCTATAACGGGTGTGTTCTATAACGGGAGTGTTCTATAACGGGAGTGTTCTACAACAGGTGTGTTCTATAACGGGTGTGTTCTATAACAGTTCTGTTCTATAACAGGTGTGTTCTATAACGGGTGTGTTCTATAATGGGAGTATTCTATAACAGTTGTGTTCTGTAACGAGATTGTTCTGTAACAGGAGTGTTCTGTAACGGGTGTGTTCTATAACAGGTGTGTTCTATAACGGGTGTGTTCTATAACAGGTGTGTTCTATAACGGGTGTGTTCTATAACGGCAGTGTTCTATAACGGGTGTGTTCTATAACGGGTGTGTTCTATAACTGGAGTGTTCTATAACGGGAATGTTCTATAACGGGAGTCTTCTATAATGGGTGTGTTCTATAACGGGAGTGTTCTTTAATGGGTGTGTTCTATAACGGGTGTGTTCTATAACGGGTGTGTTCTATAACGGGAGTGTTCTATAACAGGTATGTTCTATAACGGGAGTGTTCTATAACGGGTGTGTTCTATAACGGGAGTGTTCTATAACGGGTGTGTTCTATAACGGGAGTGTTGTATAACGGTAGTGTTCTATAACAGGTATGTTCTATAACGGGAGTGTTCTATAACAGGTATGTTCTATAACGGGAGTGTTCCATAACGGGTGTGTTCTATAATGGGAGTGTTCTATAACGGGTGTGTTCTATAACGGGTGTCTTCTATAACGGGTGTGTTCTATAACGGGTGTGTTCTATAACGGGTATGTTCTATAACGGGAGTGTTCTATATCAGGTGTGTTCTATAACGGGTGTGTTCTATAACGGGTGTGTTCTATAACGGGAGTGTTCTATAACGGGAGTGATCTATAACGGGAGTGTTCTATAACGGATGTGTTCTATAACGGGTGTGTTCTATAACGGGTGTGTTCTATAACGGGAGTGTTCTATAACGGGAGTGTTCTATAACAGGTGTGTTCTATAACGGGTGTGTTCTATAACGGGTGTGTTCTATAACGGGTGTGTTCTATAACAGGAGTGTTCTATAATGGGTGTGTACTATAACAGGAGTGTTCTGTAACGGGTGTGTTCTGTAATGGGTGTGTTCTATAACGGGAGTGTTCTATAACAGGTGTGTTCTATAACAGGTGTGTTCTATAACGGGTGTGTTCTATAACAGGAGTGGTCTGTAAGGGCTGTGTTCTGTAATGGGTGTGTTCTATGACAGGTGTGTTCTATAACGGGAGTGTTCTATAACGAGAGTCTTCTATTACAGGAGTGTTCTATAACGGGTGTGTTCTATAACGGGTGTGTTCTATAACGGGAGTGTTCTATAACAGGTGTGTTCTATAACGGGTGTGTTCTATAATGGGTGTGTTCTATAACGTGTGTGTTCTATAACGGGTGTGTTCTATAACGGGAGTTTTCTTTAACGGGAGTGTTCTATAAAGGGTGTGTTCTGTAACGGGAGTGTTCTTTAACGGGAGTGTTCTGTAACGGGTGTGTTCTATAACAGGAGTGTTCTATAACGGGTGTGTTCTGTAAAGGGTGTGTTCTATAAAGGGTGTGTTCTATAACAGGAGTGTTCTATAACGGTTGTGTTCTATAACGGGTGTGTTCTATAACGGGAGTGTTCTATAACGGGTGTGTTCTATAACGGGAGTGTTCTATAACAGGTTTGTTCTATAACGGGAGTGTTCTATAACGGGAGTGTTCTATAACGGGAGTGTTCTTTAACGGGAGTGTTCTATAACAGGTATGTTCTATAACGGGAGTGTTCTATAACAGGTATGTTCTATAACGGGAGTGTTCTATAACAGGTGTGTTCTATAACGGGAGTGTTCTATAACGGTTGTGTTCTATAACGGGTGTGTTCTTTAACGGGAGTGTACTGTAACGGGTGTGTTCTATAACGGGTGTATTCTATAACGGGTGTGTTCTATAACAGGAGTGTTCTATAACGGGTGTGTTCTATAACGGATGTGTTCTATAACGGGTGTGTTCTATAACGGGTGTGTTCTATAACAGGTGTGTTCTATAACGGGTGTGTTCTATAACGGGTGTGTTCTATAATGGGAGTGTTCTATAACGGGTGTGTACTATAACAGGAGTGTTCTGTAACGGGTGTGTTCTGTAATGGGTGTGTTCTATAACGGGAGTGTTCTATTACAGGTGTGTTCTATAACTGGTGTGTTCTATAACGGGAGTGTTCTATAACAGGAGTGGTCTGTAAGGGGTGTGTTCTGTAATGGGTGTGTTCTAAAACAGGTGTGTTCTATAACGGGAGTGTTCTATAACAGGAGTGTTCTATAACAGGAGTGTTCTTTAACGGGAGTGTTCTCTAACGGGTGTGTTCTGTAACGGGAGTGTTCTTTAACAGGAGTGTTCTGTAACGCGTGTGTTCTATAACAGGAGTGTTCTATAACGGGTGTGTTCTGTAAAGGGTGTGTTCTATAAAGGCTGTGTTCTATAACAGGAGTGTTCTATAACGGGTGTGTTCTATAACGGGAGTGTTCTATAACGGGAGTGTTCTTTAACGGGAGTGTTCTATAACAGGTATGTTCTATAACGGGAGTGTTCTATAACAGGTATGTTCTATAACGGGTGTGTTCTTTAACGGGAGTGTTCTATAACGGGTGTGTTCTATAACGGGTGTATTCTATAACGGGTGTGTTCTATAACAGGAGTGTTCTATAACGGGTGTGTTCTATAACGGATGTGTTCTATAACGGGTGTGTTCTATAACGGGTGTGTTCTATAACAGGTGTGTTCTATAACGGGTGTGTTCTATAACGGGTGTGTTCTATAACGGGTGTGTTCTATAATGGGAGTGTTCTATAACGGGTGTGTACTATAACAGGAGTGTTCTGTAACGGGTGTGTTCTGTAATGGGTGTGTTCTATAACGGGAGTGTTCTATAACAGGTGTGTTCTATAACAGGTGTGTTCTATAACGGGAGTGTTCTATAACAGGAGTGGTCTGTAAGGGGTGTGTTCTGTAATGGGTGTGTTCTATAACAGGTGTGTTCTATAACGGGAGTGTTCTATAACAGGAGTGTTCTATAACAGGAGTGTTCTTTAACGGGAGTGTTCTGTAACGGGTGTGTTCTGTAACGGGAGTGTTCTTTAACAGGAGTGTTCTTTAATGGGTGTGTTCTATAACAGGAGTGTTCTATAACGGGTGTGTTCTGTAAAGGGTGTGTTCTATAAAGGCTGTGTTCTATAACAGGAGTGTTCTATAACGGGTGTGTTCTATAACGGATGTGTTCTATAACGGGAGTGTTCTATAACGGGTGTGTTCTATAACGGGTGTGTTGTATAACAGGAGTGTTCTATAACACGTGTGTTCTATAACGGGTGTGTTCTATAACGGGTGTGTTCTATAACGGGTGTGTTCTATAACGGGAGTCTTCTATAACGGGTGTGTTCTATAACGGGAGTGTTCTGTAATGGGTGTGTTCTATAACGGGTGTGTTCTATAACGGGAGTGTTCTTATACAGGAGTGTTCTATAACTGGAGTGTTCTACAACAGGTGTGTTCTATAATGGGAGTGTTCTATAACGGGATTGTTCTATAACGACAGTGTTCTTATGCAGGAGTGTTCTATAACGGGAGTGTTCTACAACAGGTGTGTTCTATAACAGGAGTGTTCTATAACGGGAGTGTTCTACAACAGGTGTGTTCTATAACAGGTGTGTTCTATAACGGGAGTGTTCTATAACGGGAGTGTTCTACAACAGGTGTGTTCTATAACGGGTGTGTTCTATAACAGTTCTGTTCTATAACAGGTGTGTTCTATAACGGGTGTGTTCTATAACGGGAGTGTTCTATAACAGGTGTGTTCTATAACGGGTGTGTTCTATAACGGGAGTCTTCTATAACGGGTGTGTTCTATAACGGGAGTGTTCTGTAATGGGTGTGTTCTATAACGGGTGTGTTCTATAACGGGAGTGTTCTTATACAGGAGTGTTCTATAACTGGAGTGTTCTACAACAGGTGTGTTCTATAATGGGAGTGTTCTATAACGGGATTGTTCTATAACGGGAGTGTTCTTATACAGGAGTGTTCTATAACGGGAGTGTTCTACAACAGGTGCGTTCTATAACAGGAGTGTTCTATAACGGGAGTGTTCTACAACAGGTGTGTTCTATAACAGGTGTGTTCTATAACGGGAGTGTTCTATAACGGGAGTGTTCTACAACAGGTGTGTTCTATAACGGGTGTGTTCTATAACAGTTCTGTTCTATAACTGGTGTGTTCTATAACGGGTGTGTTCTATAACGGGAGTGTTCTATAACAGGTGTGTTCTATAACGGGAGTGTTCTGTAACGGGTGTGTTCTATAACAGGTGTGTTCTCTAACGGGTGTGTTCTATAACGGGAGTGTTCTATAACGGGTGTGTTCTATAACGGGTGTGTTCTATAACAGGTGTGTTCTATAACGGGTGTGTTCTATAACGGGTGTGTTCTATAACTGGAGTGTTCTATAACGGGAGTGTTCTATAACGGGTGTGTTCTATAACGGGTGTGTTCTATAACGGGTGTGTTCTATAACGGGTGTGTTCTATAACGGGAGTGTTCTATAAAAGGTATGTTCTATAACGGGAGTGTTCTATAACAGGTATGTTCTATAACGGGAGTGTTCTATAATGGGTGTGTTCTATAATGGGAGTGTTCTATAACGGGAGTGTTCTATAACAGGTATGTTCTATAACGGGAGTCTTCTATAACAGGTATGTTCTATAACGGGAGTGTTCCATAACGGGTGTGTTCTATAATGGGAGTGTTCTATAACGGGTGTGTTCTATAACGGGAGTGTTCTATAACAGGTATGTTCTATAACGGGTGTGTTCTATAACGGGTGTGTTCTATAATGGGAGTGTTCTATAACGGGAGTGTTCTATAACGGGTGTGTTCTATAACAGGTGTGTTCTATAACGGGTGTGTTCTATAACGGGTGTGTTCTACAACGGGTGTGTTCTATAACGGGTGTGTTCTATAACGGGTGTGTTCTATAACGGGTGTGTTCTATAACGGGTGTGTTCTATAACAGGTGTGTTCTATAACGGGTGTGTTCTATAACGGGTGTGTTCTATAACAGGAGTGTTCTATAACAGGTGTGTTCTATAACGGGTGTGTTCTATAACGGGTGTGTTCTATAACGGGTGTGTTCTATAACAGGTGTGTTCTATAACGGGTGTGTTCTATAACGGGTGTGTTCTATAACGGGTGTGTTCTATAACAGGAGTGTTCTATAACAGGTGTGTTCTATGACGGGTGTGTTCTATAACAGGAATTTTCTTTAACGGGAGTGTTCTATAACGGGAGTGTTCTATAACGGGAGTGTTCTATAACAGGAGTGTTCTATATTGGGTATGGTAACACAGGGGTGAGTGGACAGTTTGGTGAGCGGGTGGGGTGGGGGGTTCTGACCCCTCCACGGGATCTTGTGCAAGTGTCGTTTTCACCCATGAACCAAGTCAGCGAGTGCCAGATGGCTATTTGCCCCTGGAAGGAATCGCAGCCAATCCCGAATTTGTTCTCATCCAAAATCTACCCATTCAGTAGTTACATTTTCAATTGTTTGTAAAAAGCCTTTGTTAATTAATTCTGTGTGCGCATAGCTCCTGGGAACTGTGCCTCACACAAATTCCAGGGACGTTTAATCACTTCCTGTTTGCATTTTGTCAAATTCCTGACCCACAATAACATAAGCTGTGATTTTTATTTCCCTGCTGAATGGTGTCTGTCAGCCACTCAGTGCTGTCTTAAAAGGACAGTGCTCATATCCCTCAGTCTTCCCCCCTTGTCCTGTCAGTCACTTTGATTTGCCTCCAGTCGTTCTCTGTGGCCGTCAGCCCCCCAGAATCCCAGTCAAGCAGCCATCCTTAGCAAATGAGGACATTCACTTGTGGAAGTGGCATCACTTCTGGTTCTGCACCTGACTTCCACACGCCTTCCATTAGGGGTCAGTAGTGAGCAACCAGGGCTTGTGTCACCGACAGTAAAAGCCCACCAACTGATTAACTCCACGCAAGTCGGGGGTTGAACCTGGGGCTTTCTTGGATCTGCGTGGTTCAGTTTACAAGGCTTCATTGGTCCTGGGATAAGTCATCTGATAATGGCGCTCCTTCATTACTGCACTGGGAAAATCCTGGAACTCCCTCCCCAACAGCACAGTGGGTGTACCTACACCACATGGACTGCGGCAGTTCATGAAGGCGGCTCACCCCCCACCACCTTCTCAAGGGGCAATTAGGGATGGGCAATAAACGCTGGGCCCAGCCAGCGATGCCCACATCCCCGTGAATGAATGAAAAACCCATAAACCTTCTGACTGGGAGGCGAGGCTGATCGTTGCTGAGCCCAATCGAATGCCCCATGTTTCTGTCACAGACGCACAATTCGATATCTAATGATAGGGCCAAAGGGTCTTTGGGAATGACAGTGCCCGGCTTTGTTAACAGTCCAACTCACAGGTTAACAGTTTGAACAAGTGGCTCATCTCCAGTGAGGGTGGTTTGTTCCACTGGAGAGGGGTTTCCCTTACCATTCACTGGTGCAAGGGTGGTTCAGTGGTGTTGAGGCCTGCAGCCCAGGATAGCCCCAAGTTCAATTCCCGCTCATCCAAGCAGCCGTACTTCACTGGTGGGCAGGGGCAGTGAGTGTTGGTCAGCTGATTGACCTCGGTTGGGGCGTTCGGTCCATCTCTGCCCCCCCTCCTCCCTGCTGCCGCTTTCCCCCCGCTCATGTTATGTAGGCGGTAAGGGGCGTTCAAGTTGACCTCAGTGCCCTTTTGGAATTTGATCCTGGAGAGGGGCGGTCCCTCACCCGACAAGGCAGAGGCGCGAGTGGGCATGCGACGGGAGGGCGTGTGCGGCAGGAGCGGGCCGGTGAAAGGGACGATTGCGTGACACAGAGTGAGGGTGTTGAAGCGGGAGGGGGTGAGGGACAGGAGGGGAGGGGGTGTCTGACAGCGGGTATGCAGCAGGGAGTGAGGGTGTTGAAGTGGGAGGGAGTGAGGGACAGGAGGGGAGGGGGTGTCTGACAGCGGGTATGCAGCAGGGAGTGAGGGTGTTGAAGTGGGAGGGAGTGAGGGATGGGAGGGGAAGGGGTGTCTGACAGCGGGTATGCAGCAGGGAGTGAGGGTGTTGAAGTGGGAGGGAGTGAGGGACGGGGGGGGTGAGGGATGGGAGGGGAGGGGGTGTCTGACAGCGGGTATGCAGCAGGGAGTGAGGGTGTTGAAGTGGGAGGGGGTGAGGGATGGGAGGGGATGCAGGATGGAGTGTGTGACAGTGGATGTGTGACAGGGAGTGAGGGTGTTGAAGTGGCAGGGGGTGAGGGATGGGAGGGGATGCAGTGTGTGACAGTGGATGTGTGACAGAGAGTGAGGTTATTGAAGTGGGACAGGGTGTGGGATGAGACGGGGAGATAGGAAATAGGAGCAGGAGTAGGTCATTCAGCCCCTCGAGCCTGCTCCAATATTCAACTAGACCATGGCTGATCTACCTCAACGCCATCTTCCCACACTATCCACACATCTCTGGATATCTTTAATATCTAGAAATCTATCGAGCTCAGTCTTGAACACACTCAATGACTGAGCCTCCACAGCCCTCAGGGTCAGAGAATCCCAAAGATTCGCCACCCTCTGAGTGAAGAAATTCCTCCTCATCTCAATCCTAAATGGCCTGCCCCTTATTCTGAGGCTGTGTCCCCTGGATCTAGACCCCCCACTTCCCCCCTCCCCCGCCACCCCTGCCAGTCAAGGGAAACGTCCTTCCTGCATCTACCTTGTCGAGCACTGTCAAAGTTTTGTATGTTTGAATGAGATCACCTCTCATTCTTCTAAACTCCAGAGAACGCAGGCCCCAGTCTCCTCAATCTCTCCTCACAGGACATAGGAGTCAGTGTTGTGCACGGTCGGTGGTGTGTGATAGCGGACGTGTGGCAGGGAATGAGCGTGTGATGGAGAGGGGAGTAGGGGTGGGGGGGTGTTTGGGATAACACCCTTTTCAAAGTCACCAGCTTCGGGAGAGCTGAGGCCGGGATAATCAAAGAGGAGAAGGAAACCAATTTGCGAGACAACTTTCCCTTTGACAGGCCGCCAGGTTGGAAAGTAGTAATTAGTTTAATTGAGAGTCTGGCTGGGGTGGAAGGGCTGATGAGAAAGTGGGGGAAGGTGGAGCCGGGAGTTCTCAGGTTGTGCTGTCTGTTGGTGTAGGGCCAAGGCAAGGTTTACGCAGAGCTGTGCAGACTTGCTTGGTGTAAATACTTCACATAGCTGCGAGGCTCAGCCAGGGCCCCGGGGGCTGTGGTGTAACTCACTCTCTGTGTTTGTTGTTTCGTGTAGCTGGCTTCAAAGGGAGGGAGAAGACAGACTTGCATTTTCATAGCGCCTTTTGTTGACTTCAGCCCTCTCAAAGGGCTGCACGGCCAGTGAAACACTTTTTTTTGCTGCTGTTATAGTGTGGAGAAGCAGCACCTAATTTACACACGCACAGCAACCTCCCATGAACAGAAACATGATAAATGTCCGCCTCACCTGTTCCTTTTTTTTCAGTGACTTTGACTAAGCAATAAATATTGGACCCAGGTCACCAGGGAAAACTCTCCTGCTCTTTCTTCAAACAAATGGGCAGATGGAGCCTCGGTTTAAAGTCTCAATGCAAAAGACCTACAGCACCCGCGGCAGTGCAGCACTCCCGCGCTGGAGTTCAGCCTTGACCGTGCGCTCAAGTCCTGGAGTGGGTCTCGAACTCACAGCCTTTGATCTGAGAGGCGGGAAAGAGCGTCAATGACTGAGCCACCGCTGAATCCACAAAGGTGCGATTTCAGTGTCTCGCTGCGTAGTCCTGGAGACCATCCAAAGCTCTGCTGCCCATGTCCTAACTTGCAACAAATCCCGTTCCCCTATCACCCCCCTGTGCTCGCTGACCGACATTGGCTCCCGGTCAAGCATCGCCTTGATTTAAAAATACTCCTCCTTGTTTTCAAATCCCTTCATAGCCTCGCCCGTCCTTATCTCTATATTTAGGGGGGGGAAAGACAGTGGCAAAGTGGTAATGTCACTGGACTAGAAATCCAGCAGCCCAGGCTAATGCTCTGGGGACCCGGGTTCATAATCCCAGCACAGCTGCTGGTGGAGCTTAAACTCAGTTAACAAATCTGGAATTATAAAGCTAGTCTCAGTAACAGTGACCATGATAACCATCATCAATTGTTGTAAAAACCCATCTGGTTCACTAATGTCCCTTTAGGGAAGGAAATCTGCCACCCTTACCCGGTCTGGGCCTACATGTGACTCCAGACCCCACAGCAAATGTGGTTGACTTCTTGATTGCCCCTCTGAAATGGCCGAGTGAGACACTCAGTTCAAGGGGCAATTAGGGATGGGCAGCAAACACTGGCCTTGCCAGTGACACCCACATCCCAGGAAAGAATTTTTTAAAATCTCCTCCAGCCCCCCAACAACCCTCCAACATCTCAGTGCTCCCTCCAATTCTAGCTCCTTGCGCATGCCTAATTATAATCCCCCACCATTGGGCGGCTGTGCCTTCAGCTGCCTTTGACCCAAGCCCTGAAATTCCCTCCCTAAACCTCTCCGCCTCTCTCTCTCTCTCTCTTTATGACGGTCCTTAAAACCGACCTCTTTGACCAAGCTTTTGGTTGCCTGTCCCTGATATCTCCTCAATGTGGCTCGGGGTCATATTTTTATGGTGTAAATTATGGTAAAAGCATTATGTAAATGTGAGATGTTGTTGTTGGTTAGAGGCCAGGTTATCAAGGTATAAACAAGCAGGAAATGTCTGGCATTCTCACATTCTCACTCCTTTGATTTAAGGTGGTTTCATGGTAGATTTAAAAAAAAAATGGATCTTCTGTCCAGCCAACTAAACAATAAGCCAACAAATGCCTATCTTTTCTTGGTGCGGTAGCTGGCTTAACAGGGTCCTGGGGTCAACTCGACTCTAAGACTTAAAGACTCAATAACCTTCCTGAGCTTTTTGCTGGTAATAACTGAATCTGTGGCTGCAGGTAACAGGGACATTAGTATCTTCAATCAATTCTTTGGTTACTGGGCAGGGATGGACCAATGCAGATCTACTCCGTGATCTGCTGGAGGGGTGGGAAGAACATCTTCCAGATACTTCTGATTGCTGATTGTCCGTACGTGTGTGAATGTGTCAGTATGTGTGTGCGTGCACAAATTGTTTTGCTTTTGTTCATCCACGGGATGTGGGCGTCGCTGGCTGGGCCCGGCATTTATTGCCCATCCTTAATTGCCCCTGGAGAAGGTGGGTGGTGAACCGCCTTCTTGAGCCGCTGCAGTCTGTGTGGTGTAGGTACACCCACTGTGCTGTTAGGAAGAGAGTTCCAGGATTTTGACCCAGCGACAGTGAAGGAACGGCCGATATATTTCCAAGTCAGGATGGTGGGTGACTTGGAGGGGAACTTCCAGGTGGTGGTGTTCCCATGTGTCTGCCGCCCTTGTCCTTCTAGATGGTAGAGGTCGTAGGTTTGGAAGGTGCTGTCGAAGGAGCCTTGGTGAATTCCTGCAGTGCATCTTGTAGACGGTACGCACACTGCTGTTACTGTGCGTCGGTGGTGGAGGGAGTGAATGTTTGTGGATGGGGTGCCAATCAAGCGGGCTGCTTTGTCCTGGATGGTGTTGAGCTTCTTGAGTGTTGTGGGAGCTGCACTCAACCAGGCAAGTGGGGAGTATTCCATCACACTCCTGACTTGTGCCTTGTAGATGGTGGTCAGGCTTTGGGGAGTCAGGAGGTGAGTTACTTGTCGCTGGATTCCCAGCCTCTGACCTGCTCTTGTAGCCACAGTGTTTATATGGCTGGTCCAGTTCAGTTTGTGGTCAATGGTAACCCCCAGGATGTTGATAGTGGGGGATTCAGTGATGGTAACGCCATTGAACATCAAGGGGCGATGGTAGGATTCTGTTTTGTTGTGATGGTAATTGCCTGACACTTGTGTGGCGCGAATGTGACTTGTCACTTGTCAGCCCAAGCCTGGATATTGTCCAGGTCTTGCTGCATTTGGACATGGGCTGCTTCAGTGTCTGAGGAGTCGTGAATGGTGCTGAGCATTGTGCAATCATTAGTGAACATCCCCACTTCTGACCTTACAATGGAAGGAAGGTCATTGATGAAGCAGCTGAAGATGGTTGGGCCTAGGACACTACCCTGAGGAACTCCTGCAGTGATGTTCTGGAGCTGAGATGACTGACCTCCAACAATCACAATCATCTATCTTTGTGCTACGTATGACTCCAACCAGTAGAGAGTTTTCCCCCTGATTCCCATTGACTCCAGTTTTGCTAGGGCTCCTTGATACCACACTCGGTCAAATGCGGCCTTTATGTCAAGGGCAGTCACTCGCACCTCACCTCGGGAGTTCAGCTCTTTTGTCCATGTTTGAACCAAGGCTGTAATGAGGACAGGAGCTGAGTGGCCCTGGCGGAACCCAAACTGGGCATCAGTGAGCAGGTTATTGCTAAGCAAATGCTGCTTGATAGCACTGTTGATGACCCCTTCCATTATTTTACTGATGATGGAGAGTAGACTGATGGGGCGGTAATTGGCCGGGTTGGATTTGTCCTGCTTTTTGTGTACAGGACGTACCTGTGTGTGTGAATTTGAGTCTGTGTGAATAGGTTTGTGTGTCTATGAATGTGTGTCCATGTGTATTGTATGAGTGCGCGTGTGAATATCTGTGTGCGTACATATGTGTGTTTCTGAGTGTGCGTGTAAGTGAATGTATGCAAGTCTATTGAGTGCATGTGTGCCAGGGACACACATTCAAGTGAGAATGCAGTGCCTTCTATGGTCAGTTCAGCTTTTAAAAAATTCCTTCACGGGATGTGGGTGTCGCTGGCTGGGCCCAGCATTTATTGCCCATCCCTAATTGCCCCTTGAGAAGGTGATAGTGAGCTGCCTTCTTGAACCGCTGCAGTCCATGTGGTGTAGGTACATCCACAGTGCTGTTAGGGAGGGAGTTCCAGGATTTTGACCCAGCGACAGTGAAGGAACGGCCGATATATTTCCAAGTCAGGATGGTGAGTGGCTTGGAGGGGAACTTGCAGGTGGTGGTGTTCTCATGCATCTGCTGCCCTTGTCCTTCTAGATGGTAGAGGTCGTAGGTTTGGAAGGTGCTGTTGAAGGAGCCTTGGTGAGTTGCTGCAGTACATCTTGTAGATGGTACACACACTGCTGCTACTGTGCGTCGGTGGTGGAGGGAGTGAATGTTGAAGGTGGTGGGTGGGGTGCTGATCAACCTTGTCCTGGATGGTGTTGAGCTTCTTGAGTGTTGTTGGAGCCACATTCATCCAGGCAAGTGAGGAGCACTCCCGATTTCAGCCTTGCCTGTGGTGGACAGACTTTGGGGAGCCAAAAGGTGAGTTACTTGCTGCAGAATTCCCACCCTGAGACCTGCTCTTGTAGCCGCAGTATTCAGGCTACTGAAGTTCGCTCTCTGAGCTGGAGTGTGAGGCTCAGTCAAGGTCGAGGTTCCGTCTCAAACAGGCAAACGTCTCCCAGAGAGGAAAGAATAAGAGGGGGCGGTGATGGGGAAAGGATTCAAGGGGGTGGGTGAGGTGTACACAACAACAATGCAAGGCAGACGGGAGACAATGCAACTTAGCCAGCAACTTATGGGTTTGCACCCAGATTCATGGCGTACATAAACAGCAATAAACCGGCCGTTAAAACACAGAATATTTAGCTATTCATAAAGCCCAGAAGCAGGTGGATTACATCCAATTATTGTAAAGGAAATGAGTTTAGAATCCATGGCTGGGAGAATGCAGCAGTTCATTAAAAACCCAGGTTCGATCCAGAAAGATTGAGAAATAGTAAAAGCTTGTCCAGCCTTCCAGAAACATTGAGTGTTCGATCCCTGGGGAGGGGGGGGAGGTTTCTGTCGGCCTGGCATTTACGAGGGTGGAAAAGTGGCGAGGAGTCGAGAGAATGTAACGAGAAGTAGAGCAAAGTCCGAGGTGTTAAAGATGAGGTGTGCTCCCCCCCCACCCTCGCGAGGGTGACACCGTCTTGTAACCGTCTCACCGCGCGGCGCACAATTTGTACTTCTCCGCAGCTCAGGTCGAGGGGGCGTCTCGGAGGTTTTGCTCCTTCAAGGACGCACAAGGTCTCGTTGTTGCGAGAAAACACAGCCTGAGGGTGGTTTGAGTTTAATTGTTTGACGAGGGGAACGAGTGCTTGTAAATTCTGGCAGTGGGTCAGGGGCAGACTTGTGTGTTTAGCTGAAGCGTGACAAATGTTCACCAAAGCCTCATACATATGCAACGGGACTGCTTTTTAAAAAACGCACTCGTTCATGGGATGTGAGCCCAGCATTTATTGTTCCATCCCTCATCGCCCCCTTGCTCCCATGAATGAGTAAATGTGAAAAAAAAGCATCTGTACGAGACTCGTGTAGGCATGTGAATATTTGTCAGCCTCATTGCTGTGAGTCACATCCATAAGTCAGACCGGGTAAGGACAGCAGATTTCCTTCCCTAAAGGACATCAGCGAACCAGGACAAAAATAAAAATGCCTGGAAAAACTCAGCAGGTCTGGCGGCATCTGCGGAGAGGAGCACAGTTAACGTTTCGAGTCCGCATGACTCTTCCACAGAACCAGATGGGTTTTTCATGACAATCAACAATGGTTTTCATGGTCATCCTCAGGCTTTTTAAAGTCCAGACTTTTATTGATTTTTACCATCTGCTGTGGTGGGATTTGGACCTGGGTCCCCAGTGCATTATCTGGAATACCAGTCCAATGACAATATCACCACCTCCCTGAGAAGGATATGTTGAGTTGGGGGGGAGGTAGGTTAGTTATCTAGACTTTAAGAAAAGCATTTGATAAGGTTCCTCGTGAGAGATTGGCGATTGAAGTGAAAAACTAAAAAAAAAGGACAGAAATTCACCGTTGAATAATGATGGAGGTGGTAGTGATAGTGACTCAGTGGGTAGCTCTCCTCTCTCTCTCTCACACACTTGGGAAACAGGAGGTGAGCAGAATCGAGCATAAAATCATGGTCGACAGTCGCAGTGCCAGTACCAAGGGAGCGCTGCACGGTCAGAGGGACTGTTCTTCAGATGAGACGTTAAACTGAGGCTCTATCTGCCATCTCAGGTGAGCATATAAGATCCCATAGCATTCTTTGAAGAAGAACAGGGCAGCTCTCTCTGTCGTTCTGACCAATACTGTCCCTCAATTAACACCATCAGAAGCAAGTTCATTGGTCATTATCACAGTGCTGTTTGTGAGAGCTTCCTGTGTTTGGTACGTTACAACCATGGCTGGCTGTAACTGGCTGTGAAACAGTTCAGGATGGCCTAAGCATGTCAGTGGCACGATAGAAATGCAGGTTTCTATAAAATCTGTATATAACATAGCACTGGCATGTTGCATAACCTGTCATTCAACACAGCGTTGTCCAGGTCTTTTGTACAACCTGTAATATAATACAGTACTCTCCTATTCTTGTGTATAACCTGTAATATAACACAGTGCTGACCCAGTCTGTAATATAACACAGTGCTGACCCAGTCTGTAATATAAAACAGTGCTGACCCAGTCTGTAATATAACACAATGCTGACCCAGTCTGTAATATAAAACAGTGCTGACCCAGTCTGTAATATAAAACAGTGCTGTCCCAGTCTGTAATATAACACAGTGCTGACCCAGTCTGTAATATAAAACAGTGCTGACCCAGTCTGTAATATAACACAATGCTGACCCAGTCTGTAATATAACACAGTGCTGACCCAGTCTGTAATATAAAATAGTGCTGACCCAGTCTGTAATATAAAATAGTGCTGACCCAGTCTGTAATATAAAACAGTGCTGTCCCAGTCTGTAATATAAAACAGTGCTGTCCCAGTCTGTAATATAAAACAGTGCTGACCCAGTCTGTAATATAACACAGTGCTGTCTCAGTATGTAATATGACACAGTGCTTTTACAGTCTGTAACATAACACCATGATGTCTCAGTATGTAATGTAACACAATGCTAACCTAGTCTGTAATTTAAAACAGTGATGCCTCAGTAATATAACACAGTGCTGACCCAGTCTGTAGTATAACACAGTGCTGTTACAGTCTGTAATACAGCAAAGTGATGTCTCAGTATGTAATATAACACAGAGCTGTCACAGTATGTAATGTAACACAGTGCTATCCCAGTCTGTAACATAACACCGTGCTGTCTCAGTATGTAATATGACACAGTGCTATTACAGTCTGTAATATAACACAGTGCTGTCTCAGTATGTAATATAACACAGTGCTGTTACAGTCTGTGATATAGCACTATGCTGTTACAGTCTGTGATATAGCACAGTGCTGTTACAGTCTGTGATATAGCACTATGCTGTTACAGTCTGTGATATAGCACAGTGCTGTTACAGTCTGTAATATAACACAGTGCTGTTACAGTCTGTAATATAACACAGTGCTGTTACAGTCTGTGATATAGCACAGTGCTGTTACAGTCTGTGATATAACACAGTGCTGTTACAGTCTGTGATATAACACAGTGCTGTTACAGTCTGTGATATAGCACAGTGCTGTTACAGTCTAATATAACACAGTGCTGTTACAGTCTGTAATATAACACAGTGCTGTTACAGTCTGTGATATAGCACAGTGCTGTTACAGTCTGTGATACAGCACAGTGCTGTTACAGTCTGTGATATAGCACAGTGCTGTTACAGTCTGTAATATAGCACTGTGGTGTCTCAGTTTGCATTATAAAACAGTGCTATTGCAATGTATTGCCTCACTTGTAGAAAGCCCCTTAATTGAACTATATTTCGAGAGAAACCCTGATCAGCTCAGCCCCGGCTATAATTACAAAGCAAAAGTACAGTGTGAGCAGGGGAGGAAGCACCTGAGGCAGATTTCCTGAACAAATTGTAATCTTTCTGTTGACACAGCGACTGTTTTGGGAATTCTACTTGCATCTCCAAACCCGGTTAGTGAGCGAACATTTTCCACGGTGGGCCTTCTGTCCCCTGCCGTGGTCTGGACGTGACTCAGGGCTGCAACCCTGGGATTTCCGCACCCCCTCCCGGGGGGCCCGTCGTGATGCTGCCGCTGGCGGGATCTTGCCGTGCAGCCACCTGAGCTCGCGCACGCTGCGGCAGGGACTCCACCTCGACGGTAACTCGTCAGGCGCTAAATGTTTCGGATGGTTCTGAGAAGGGACCTGGTGGGGCCTGAGATCTTGTTTCTGGATGGTTAGTCCGGGTCCGCTAGCCCAGTAACAGACCCCACTACTATCCCCCACCCCCCACCCCCCTCCGAGCATGGCTGTGCATCTCATTGAGCAACTCAAACACTCACTCAGGACCTTGAAACTGCGGAACTCCCCTCCCCTGCCGGTCAAGACATTCTGACTCAGAACTTGCTAAGCGTGAGTCACAGAAGTTCCCACATCCACTTTTGTGCGTGTTTTCCTTCACTACGTCTTGGAAAGCCTTAAATTAAGTGAAGGGGAGATGTCAGGCTCCGTCCACAAGCACCGGGCTTCGGCACAAGGTTCAAATCCTTTGCTCTATTCTCGTAACGATTCGAGCGGGAGATTTGGCGGCGTCCCCGCGCCCGAGCCAGAACCTCCCGGGCTCGAGTCCCGCTCCAGGACTTGATGGCCGCGGAAGGTGTGTTCATCACGTGGCCCAGACAGGTCGAATATCAGCCCTAAATCCCTCCAATAGGCCTGACGGCAGGCGGTAAGAGCTGGGGGTTGGAGGGGGGGAGTTGCCTGGTCAGCCCTACTGCAGGAAACTGCTTGCCAAGCATAATCATGGGCCAACACATGGAAGTCCATTGTCACCAAAATGCCCTGAAGAGAGACAGAGCGAGGGTGCAGACAGGTGATTATAGCTCCACCACCTCCCTCCCGCTCTTACAGGCCACCCCCGACAATGACTTGCTCACATTCCCAGTAGCAGGGCACACTCAACTGACCTCTTTAATGTTGCAACACACAGCCCAGCTGTGGGGAAATAGTGGTGGTGGTGGGGGGGTGGGGGGCATTGTTGACTGCACAGTTGCCCCTCCTCCCACCTTTAAGTGCAAGTGCGGGAGCTGTGGTAGAGGAAAATGGCCAGGTCACCTGCAGCCTCAGCTGCAGACTGGGTGACCACCTTGCGGAACTCCTGCACCCGCTCCCCCAGCTTGACCCCGGCCTAGGTCGCTTGGCATTTCAATTCACCACCTCCCTCTCCCGCTCACGTTTCTGTCCCCGGCCTGCTGCGATGCTCTAGGGAAGCCCAAGGCAAACTGGGGGAGCAGCACCTCATCTTCTGATTGGGTACTTTCCAGCCTTCCGGACTTAACACTGAGTTCGACAACTTCAGAACGTGAACTCTGTTCTCCATTTTGTAGTTTTTCCCCTAGTGCCCTCGGTATCTTTTTCACATGTTTTTACTTTCAGACAACACTGACCTTTATTCTGCTATTAACACCTCCTCTGGACCAATGCTTTGTTCCTTTACTACCACCATTCCCGCTCTCTTTGCCTTTTGTTCCATGACATCTTTGGTATTTAATCTCTCCTGCCCTCTAAGCTATCCCTGATCTTCCCTTTTGTCCTACCTCACCCTCCCCGCTATTTCGACAGCATAAAACCCATCACATTTCTGCCTCTCTTCAGTTCTGCAGAAGAGTCACATTGGACTGTCTGCCAATCGGAAAGAAAGACCTACATTTCCCCTTTCAGGAACTGAGGGAACGTAGGGCCTCGGTTTAACATCTCATCTGAAAGACAGAACTCGCATCAGTGCAGCACTCCCTCAGCCGTGACAGTCTAGATTATGGTCTTCCATCACTGGAGCAGATTTATTTTCTAACTGGGAGGCGAGAGTGCTACAGACTGAGCCACATGTAACACACGATTGTCATCACAGTGCCATATTGTGCCCCCAGCCCACTAGTAAAGGTGGCAGCCTAACTTAAGAGGGTGGGGCACACCAACCACCCTCAGTATGGTACTGAGCCCTACAGAATCATGGTGGGTTGTCTGGATGCAGCGGGGAATGCTGTAGAATGTGGGGTCTAGGGAGGGAGGGAAGTGCTACAGTGTTGGCTATGTTAACCCCTTAACCAAGTCACAATGATCTGCTGACACATCAGTGAGGAGCGAAGATGGCATAGAGAGAGAGACACAGAGAGATAGAAGAGGAGGAATGTAATGCCATTGGTGTTACATAGAATTACACAGCACAGAAGCAGGCCATTCAGCCATCTGCTCCGTGCTGGTGTTTATGCTCCACACGAGCCTCCTCCCACCCCCTCTTCATCTCACCCCTATCGCCATATCCTTCTGTTCCTTTCTCCCTCGCGTGTTTATCCAGATTCCCTCTTGAAAGTGTCTACACTATTCACCTCAGCCACATTGCCTCCCACCCAAGATCTCAACAACCAGACTTCTACCTCGCCCAGAACACACGGACAACCGTCAATGGAACACGCACTGGACGTGGCCGATGTGGCCGCCTGGTGTATAGGTGGTGGCTCGAAACCTGGCCTGGCTGAGACTGCGGGCGCCCTGGCCAAACCTTGGAGCGCACGACAACATCTTGGCCCCGGCTCAAGTCGGAGGGCGAAATCCCCGGAGTTACACTTGCTCTCCAGCTGGGCATTGGGCTGGTTAGGGAACGTGGCATCAGATCCTAGGAAATAGGAACGGGAGCAGGCCATTCGGCCCCTCGAGCCTGCTCCACCATTCAACTTGACCGTGGCTGATCACCCACCTCAGTGCCATTTTACTGTACACTCCCTTGATATCTTCGATATCTAGAAATCTGCCGATCTCAGTCTTGAACACACTCGCTAAGACTGATCCTCCCCAGTCCCTCTGGGGCACAGAATTCCAAAGATTCACCGACCCTCTGAGCGAAGGAATTCCTCCTTAAATTGACATTAAAGCTGGGATGACAACTTCCGCTCCAAAAGCCATGTGAAAAAAAGGGAGACCTCAACCGCTCCCTGCAGTGTCCAGTTCCACGTTCTCTCCGCCCTCTGGGTAGATAAGTTTCTCCTGAATTCCTGATTGGATTTATGAGTGATTATCTCATACTTGTGGACCCCTTAGTGTTGCTCTCCCCCACGGGCGGAAACATCTCCTCGACGCCTACCCTATCGAGCCCGTCCCGAACCTCGGAGGTTCTCAATCAGGTTACCCTTCTCATTCTTCACTTTGCTAGAGGAAAGTTCCTCTGCCTCTTCACGATATGTTATTGTGCCTGGGGACTGTACAGCTGTGACACAGCTGTCTCCCCCCACCCCACCCCACCCCCATTTGGCGAGACTGCAACATGCCTAGTTCCTGCGCCAGTCTTTTGCCGCTTTGAGTAGCCGGGCTGGATTTAAAAGCAATGATATCAGTATTTATTCTTCCCCCTCTTTCTCCCTGCGTGATCTGCAGTCCAGCTCAAAGCCGCCCCGCATTCCTCGAATGAAATCCCGAGCTCGCCAGAATATCGGAGTTGGGTTGGGGGCGGGGGGGGAATGGGGGTGGCCTCAGGCATCCGAGGAATGAGAAAGCGCCTGCGGCTATTCGCAGCTCCGGAGGTTTAGCTCACCCCCAGTGCTAAAACCAGAGGAAAACAAGCCTGGGATCACTTTGGGCGAGAGCTGAATAAAAAAAAAACATTGCTCGGAGCAGGAACCAGCTCCACCAGGGCAGAGGGCAGCTGCCCCCACTCAGAATTCATTCCACACATCTGCGCTGCATTAGCAACCGCACATCCTGGCTGAAGTTCTCTGTCCCTCTCTCTCTCTCTCTCTCTCTCTTCCTCTCTGACTCTCTCTCCTCTCTGACTCTCTCTTTCTGACTCTCTTTCCCTCTCTCTGACTCTCTATCTCATTCTCTCTGTCATTCTCTCTGACTCTCTAGACTTCTATCTGTCTCTCTCTCTCTGTCCCTCTCTGACTCTCTCTCTCTCTCACTCTCTCTTACTCTCTGACTCTGATTCTCTCTGTAATTCTCTCTCTGACTCTGACCTCTCGCTGACTTTCTGTCTCTCTCCCTCGCTCTCTCTTTCTGTCTCTCTGACTCTCTCTCTCTCTTACCCTTTGATTCTCTCTCTCTTTATCTGCCTCTCTCTTTGACTCTCTCTCTGAATCTCTCTCTGGTTCTCTCTGTCTCTTACCCTCTGACTCTCTGTCTCTGGCTCTCTCTCTCTCTCTGTCTCTCTCTCTTTGACCCTCTTTGATCTCTCTCTCTGATTCTCTGCCATTCTCTCTGACTCTCTCTCTCTCCCTTACTGTCTCTCTGACTCTATCTCTCTGACTCTGATTCGCTATCTGATTCTCTCTGTCATTCTCTCTGACTCTATCTCTCTCTGACTCTCTCTCTATCTCACTCCCTTCGATTCTCTGTCATTCTAACTCTCTATCTCTATTACTCTCTCTGACTCTCTTTCTCTGATTCTCTCTGTCATTCTCTCTCTCTCTGACTCTCTCTCTCTTTAACTCTCTTGGCCATTCTCTCTCTGACTTTCTCTCTCTTTCTCTCTTTCTGACTCTCTATCTATATTTCTCACTCTCTCTCTCTCTCTTTCTCTCTCTATTTCTCTCCCCCTCTCTATCTGTTTTTCTCTCTTCCTCTGTCTCTCTTGCTCTCACTCATTTTGCCATTTCTCTCTCTGTCTCTCGTTCTCTCCCTGTTTCTCTCTCTCTCTTCCTCTCTGTCCTTTTCTCTCTCACCCATTCTCTGTCACTTACCATGCCTCTCTGTCTCTGTTTCCCTCTCTTTCTGTCTGTCTCTCTCTTTTTGCTAATTCTGTTTGCTTCCACTGGACTTCTCCCATCTATGCTCCTCCTTTGGGTATGCTTGGAGTTTCTACCCTCCGCACCTCCCCCTCCCCATCCCCCTTGCTGAAGGTGGACAACAGGCTCTTCGTCCACACCGGGGGTCGGGGGGCGGTGAGAATGGAAATGGGGATGATGGGAATGGAGATAAGGGTGGGATTGGGGATGAGGGTAAAGGTGTGAGGAGGGATGGGAATGGAGTTGAGGATGGGGACGGGGTGAGGAAGGGGATGGTGGCAAGGGGGGATTGGGATGAGGGTTGGGGTGGGGATGGGGTTGGGGTGAGGGTGGGGATGGGGGTGAGGATGGGGTTGGGGTGAGGATGGGGTTGGAGTGAGGGTGGGGATTGGGGTGAGGATGGGGTTGGGGGCAAAGGGGGATTGGGGTGAGGATGGGGTTGGGGTGGGGATGGGGGTGAGGATGGGGTTGGGGTGAGGGTGGGGTTGGGGGTGAGGGGGGATTGGGGTGAGGATGGGGTTAGGGTGAGGGTGGGGATGTGGTTGGGGGTGAGGGTGGGGATGGGGACGAGGATGAGGTTGGGGGCAAAGGGGGATTGGGGTGAGGAGGGGGATGTGAATGGGGCTGAGGGCGGGGATGGGGTTGGGGGTGAGGGTGGGGATGGGAGTGAGGGAAGGGCTGTGGGTGAGGGTTGGGGTGGGCTGGGAGTTTTAGGCTGAGGGTTTCGGTAGTTGGTGTGGACATGGTGGGATATGGCCTGCTCCTACCCTCACACGCTGAACAGTCTGGCTCAGAACTAAGAGAGCCATTGGAGCGAGCAGCTAAAAATCTCTCCTGGGGGAACTTTCATCCTGACACTTGATCCGCATATCTCCCGCTGACAGGAAGCTGTTGGGTGTCCCTGGAGATCGTAGGAGTGGCGGGCTGGATGTAGGGAATCTCCCTCAGTGCCACATTCCACTAGGATGTGGTGGAAGGGTGGCGGAGTTATCACAGATTCCTACCCCACCCCCGTTGTCAACCAGAGTAGCCTGCTGGATAGCATGAATAGAAGAGGGGATTGGGGGTGACGTGTGATGCAGCACACGGTCGATTCTCTGGGCTGTGAATAACCAACATCTCTTGGGTGAGGTATCGGGCGGGACAGAGTCTTCAGTAGGGAATGGAGAAGTGGGGGGAAGGGGAAGCTGGTGGGGGATGCGGGGAAGGGAGAAAACAACAGGCAGGAAGAATGAGACGATCTATCGACCTGCCCAAGGCTCATATAAAAATGTCCAAGAATCTCTCTCTCTCTCTCTCCCTGCAGAGAGACTCGGAAAGTATGAATCAGACACTATGTAGTTTCTGTGAGTCACAACTCGGTCAAATCACATGTTCGTGATTAAGGGAGCACTCATCTCTGAGGAACTGGGGGAGAGGAGGGCTAACTGGAAGGAGAGCAGGGTGTGGCTGGACCATGGGGATTCTCCTCCAGTGGGTGGGAGGTGACACTGAGGGGCTCACCCTGTCCCCTCATGACCTGGATTGCAACTCGAAAGCATTTACCCAGCGCCTCGGCCGCGTCCCTTGGCGCCTCCCTGCCAGCAGCGTACAGCCGAGGCCACGGCCGCTCTCGTTGAGTAGGCAACCTGCGCAAAGCAAGATCCCACAAAGTAATGACGGGATGAATCTGGTCTTTGTGGAGCTGCCTGAGGGAGTAATGCTGTTCCAGGACGCTGAAAGGCTCCTGATCTTGGTGGTGTAGTGCCATGGGATCATCTTCTCCTCCTTGGGCAGTCCCTCGGGATCGAGGGTAACTTTCCCTCGCTCCGGTTCAACGGGTTCTGATCATGTACGATCTTCAGACTCTGCCCCAGGCGGGGCGGACGGTGCTTGAAGTTTTGGGTGGGTGGGTGGGTGGGTTGTTTGGAGATCTGGGCGCTGCCTCCAACGCCTCGATTTCACCTCTGCCCATTCCCGACACAGTCTCTCAGTGTGTTCAGTGCCTTCCCGAATGAGCCTACGAATTAGGAGCGGGAGTAGGCCACTCGGCCCCTCGAGCCTGCCCCGCCACTCAACAAGATCATGGCTGATTTGATTTGTAACCTCAATTCCACCTTCTGCCTACACCCGATAACCTTTGATCCCTTGTTAGCCAAGAATCTATCTACCTCCGCCTTAAAAATATTCAGTGACCCAGCCTCCACTGCTCTCTGGGGAAGGAGAGTTCCACATGACCCACTGAGGGGAAAAAAATTCTTTTCATCTCTGCCTTAAATGGGAGACTCCTTATTTTTAAACTGTGTCCCCTCGTTCTAGTCTCTCCCACGAGGGGGAAACATCCTCTCAGCATCCACCCTGTCCAGTCCCCTCAGGATCTTATATGTTTCAATAAGATCGCCTTTCATTCTTCTAAACTCCAATGGGCACAGGCCCAGCCTGTCCAACCTTCCCTTGTAAGATAACCCCCTCATCCCAGGAATCAGCTGCGTGAACCTTCTCTGAACTGCTTTTAATGCATCTAAAAACTTACTTAAAGAAGGAAACCAAAACTGTACACAGCACTCCAGATGTGGTCTCACCAACTCCCTGTACAGATGCAGCGAAACTTCCCTACTTTTATATTACATTCCCCTTGCAATAAATGACAACATTCCAGTTGCCTTCCTAATCCTTGCTGTACCTGCTCACTAACTTTCCCTGATTCATGTACCAGGAGACCCGGAGTGGGTCGGTCACAAGCCAGGAGCTCCCAGGGGTCGGCGGGGATGTTTGACCTCTTCAGGGATGCTTTGACCACACCCCTAAAGCTTTCCCCACTGTCCCCCTGGGATTGTCCTGGCGTGACCGAGTTCCGAGTGGAGCAGTTAGCACCAAGACGTACGGCTAGAGGGGGCCAATCCGGAACGGAGGAGAGGGAATTGTGCTTTTCTGTGAAAAACCGCCTCGTTGCCGGTCAGCGGGCGGTGCTGCCCGTGTTTAATGTTCACCTGGCTCTCACATGAAGACCACATCAGGCACAGTGGGGAGGGGGGTGGGGTGTGGAGAGGCCCTCGACTTAAAAGTCTCACCCAAAACTGGGCAGCGGTCCCGACATAATGAGAACGGGATGGTGGAGGAGGTCTGGATCGAGGGACTTTACACGGGGCTGGGAATGGACTGTGTGGGGGAGGCGGTGGGGGTGGTGGGGTGGGGAGGAGGTGCAATCGTTTCACTCCAGAATCACAGTGCAGAAGAGGCCCTTCAGCCCATCGAGTCTGCACCGACTCCTGAGAAACACCTACCTAATCCCCATTTACCAGCACTTGGCCAGGTGGACGTTGGATAAGCTCCTGGTCAAAAAAATTCATGGAGGGGCTGTCAATAAATACTTGCATTTATACAACATCTCAGGACATCCCAAAACACTTCACAGGCAGCGAAACACTTTTGAGGCGTAGCCACTGTTCTCATGTCGAAAAAGCGGCAGCCAATTTGCGCACAGCAAGCTCCTACAAACAGCACTATTGTTTTTAGTGATGATAGTTGAGGGGTAAATATGGGCCCCAGGACACGGGGGGGGGAAATGTCCCCGCTGCTGTTCTTCGAAATAGTGGCCCTGGGGTCTCTTACGTCCAACTGAGAGGGGGCAGACGAGGCCTGGGTTTAATGTCTCATCTGAAAGGCGGCACACCCAACAGTGCAGCACTCCCTCAGCACTGGCACTGGGAGATCACAAAGTCTCAGGAGTGGGGATTCGAACCCGCGACCATCTGCCTCAGAAGCAAGACAAGAGTGGGTAAATGTACAACCCGGCATGGGGTACTGAGGACTAACGGTTAGGCAGGGACCAGGTCCAATTACCCTGTCCGCCAGCCACAATTCCCGAGCCGTGCTAGGAAGTTTGTGCACATATGGACATCAGTTGTGGGCGAGGTCTGATTCAGGCTGCGATGCACTCCTTGGCCAAATAGCCTGAAGCCACTCACTGCCAAGAGGCCAAGGGAAATGGCGCCTGTAGAATTGTCCCCCAGCTCCCCCTATTGGTGAAGTGGGGGCGGGGGGGGACAAATTCATAGATACAAGATTAAAAGACAAGAGATTTTGGACAGAAGATCGGAGAAATGCTATCACACAGAGGGACGCATGTTAGGGATGTGGGGACAGGGAGGGGGGTGGGGGAAAGGATTGAGGATGAGCTGTGGGCTGGTGGGTAAACACCAACAGGGACGGGATGGGCCCAATGGCCTGTCTCTGTTGTTGATTTCTATGCTGAAACTCTGTCCAGTTACCGCGAGGGCCTGGGATTGAGGAGAGGGGTCAAATCGCAGATCGCTTACCTTTCACCTCGGTGGGTGTGGGCAACAGGATTCAGATACAGCCCACGCACATCTGATGAAAGTCTCCAGTGTTTGCACGCCGCCATCAACAGATGCCTGGCCTATTTCAGCAGGGCTCGCGGCCAGAGAGGGCATCCAAAATAAAAGGCCGGGAACAATGTAGCGTTTTACAGATGGAGAAACTGACCGGTTTGCCAAGGCTGTAGAGAATGCATTCTGAAATCAGTGCAGCAACACCCATCATGTTGTTCCAGGCACTGGCTGACTGTCCCAGCACTGACTGTGTATGTATAACAGAACTGAGTGTCCCAGCACTGACTGTGTGTGTATAACAGGACTGAGTGTCCCAGCACTGACTGTGTGTGTATAACAGGACTGAGTGTCCCAGCACTGACTGTGTGTGTATAACAGGACTGAGAGTCCCAGCACTGACTGTGTGTGTATAACAGGACTGAGTGTCCCAGCACTGACTGTGTGTGTATAACAGGACTGAGTGTCCCAGCACTGACTGTGTGTGTATAACAGGACTGAGTGTCCCAGCACTGACTGTGTGTGTATAACAGGACTGAGTGTCCCAGCACTGACTGTGTGTGTATAACAGGACTGAGTGTCCCAGCACTGACTGTGTGTGTGTGTAACAGGACTGAGAGTCCCAGCACTGACTGTGTGTGTATAACAGGACTGAGAGTCCCAGCACTGACTGTGTGTGTATAACAGGACTGAGAGTCCCAGCACTGACTGTGTGTGTATAACAGGACTGAGAGTCCCAGCACTGACTGTGTGTGTGTAACAGGACTGAGTGTCCCAGCACTGACTGTGTGTGTAACAGGACTGAGAGTCCCAGCACTGACTGCGTGTGTATAACAGGACTGAGTGTCCCAGCACTGACTGTGTGTGTATAACAGGACTGAGAGTCCCAGCACTGACTGTGTGTGTATAACAGGACTGAGTGTCCCAGCACTGACTGTGTGTGTATAACAGGACTGAGTGTCCCAGCACTGACTGTGTGTGTATAACAGGACTGAGTGTCCCAGCACTGACTGTGTGTGTATAACAGGACTGAGTGTCCCAGCACTGAGTGTGTGTGTATAACAGGACTGAGTGTACCAGCACTGACTGTGTGTGTATAACAGGACTGAGAGTCCCAGCACTGACTGTGTGTGTATAACAGGACTGAGTGTCCCAGCACTGACTGTGTGTGTATAACAGGACTGAGTGTCCCAGCACTGACTGTGTATGTATAACAGGACTGAGTGTCCCAGCACTGACTGTGTGTGTATAACAGGACTGGGTGTCCCTGCATTGACTGTGTATGTATAACAGGACTGAGTGTCCCAGCACTGACTATGTGTGTATCACAAGACTGAGTGTCCCAGCACTGACTGTGTGTGTATTACTGGACTGAGTGTCCCAGCACTGACTGTGTGTGTATAACAGGGTTGAGCATCCCAGCACTGACTGTGCACATAACAGGACTGAGTGTCTCAGCACTGCCTGTGTGTGTGTAACAGGACTGAGTGTCCCAGCACTGATTGTGTGTGTACAACAGGACTGAGTGTCCCAGCACTGATTGTGTGTGTATAACAGGATTACTCCCTGCCTCACGTGCAAGTGAGTATAGAAATGGGAGAGCTGAGCGATTAAACACGTGGCTGGAAAGCTGGTCTAGGAGGGAGGGCATCAGATTTCTGGGGCATTGGGACCAGTTCTGGGGGAGGTGGGACCTGTACAAGCTGGACAATCTACACCTGAACAGAACTGGGATGAATATCCTCGCAGGGAGATTTGCTAGTGCTGTTGGGGGTGGTGGTGGGGGGAGGGTGTTTAAACGAGATTGGCAGGGTGATGCGAACCTGAGGGCAAATTAAGAGCAGGGAGCGGGAGATGGAGAATTAGTTCGTGACTGAAAGACAGAAGCAGCACAGGTTAAAAAGTGTACAGCACAGGAATTTGGAAGTGTGAAAAGCTATATATGTAAATGCAAGGAGCGCAGGCACACACAGACACATGGAAACATGATAGAAATTTGGCTTGAGGAGGGGCATAAATGGCAGCTCAACATCCCTGGATATAGTGTTTTCAGACAGCACAGGGAGGGGGATAAAAAAGGTGGGGATCTCGCGTTATTGGTCAAAGAATCAATTACAGCTGTGAGGAGAGATGATAGACTAAATGAGGCCATATGGGTGGAGCACAAAAATAAAAAAAGGGGCAGCCACACTCGTATGAGTGTACTATAGACCCCCAAATAGCAGAAGAGAATTAGAAGAGCAAATACCTAGACAGATTTCTGAATGCAAAAACAAAATGGCAATAATCACTTTGGACGTCAACTATCCTGATATCAATTGGGATATGAACAGTGTGAAGGGCACAAAATTCTTGAACTGCATTCAAGATAACCTTTTCAGCCAGCACGTAACAAGCCCAGCGAGAGGGGGTGCAATTCTAGATTTAGCCCTAGGAACTGAAGCTGGGCAAGTGGGTGAAGTAGTGGAGATAGTGACCCATAATGCAGTTAGATTTAGCATCACTGTTGAAAAGCGCAAAGATGGAACAGGAGTAAACATTGTAAATTTGAGGGAAGACATATTTTTCAAAGCTCAGGGGTGAGCTGGTGAGAGTGGACTGGATACAGCTGTTGGAAGGGAAACCCGTGTCAAATCAGTGGGAGGCATTCAAAAGCGAGATTCTACGGGCACAGCTTAGAAATGACCCCACAAAGTACTGCCAGATCTAGAGCCCCTTGGTTATCCAGAAGCCTACAGGCCAAGATAACTCAGAAGAAGAAAGTTTATGACAGTCACAAAGGGCTTAATACTGGAGAAAGCCTAGAGGAGTATAGGAAATACAGGGGTGAAGTGAAAATGGAAATTAGGAAAGCACAGAGAGGATACGAAAAAATATTGCGGGTAAAATCAAAGAAAACCCAAAAATGTTTTACCAATACATAAAGAGCAAGAGAATAACTAAGGAAAGGGTAGGGCCTATCAGAGATGTACGTGGTAACTTGTGCGTTGATGCTGAAGATGTGGACAGAGTTCTCAATGAGTACTTTGTCTCTGTCTTCACTAAGGAGAGGGATGATGAGGAAGAGTGAAACATTAGATACAATAAGCATAGTGAGAGAGGAAGTACTGGAGCGACTGACATCCATGAAAGTGGATAAGTCACCAAGGGCCGGATGGATTGTATCCCAGGCTATTAAAGGAAACCAGGGAGGAAATAGCGGATGCTCCGGGGATAGTTTTCTAATGCTCACTAGCTACAGGCGAGGTACCAGACGATTGGAGGTCTGCAAATGTTGTACCATGATTTTAAAAAAGGTGCGAGGGATAGGCCAGAAAATTATAGACTGGTCAGTCTGACCTCAGTCGTGGGCAAATTATTGGAATCAATCCTGAGAGACAGGACAAACTGTCACTTAGAAAGGCACAGATTGATCAGGGATAGTCAGCATGAGTTTGTTAGGGGAAGGTCGTGTCTTACTAACTTAATAGGATTTTTTGAGGAAGTAAGAAGGAGGATTGATGAGGGTAGTGCAGTGGATGTTGTCTACATGGATTTTAGTAAGGCATTTGACAAGGTCCCACATGGCAGACTGGTCAGAAAAGTGAGATCCCAAGGGATACAGCAGAAGGTGGTGAGTTGGATCCAAAATTGGCTCAGTGACAGGAAACAAAGGGATTTGTGTCGATTAGTGTTTTTGCGAATGGGAAATGGTTTTCAGTGGTGTCCCACAGAGCTCAGAGTTGGGGCCCTTGGGTCGTATATATTAATGATTTAGACATAAATGTGGGAGGCATGATTGGGAAATTTGCAGATGACACAACAATTGGACGTGTAGCTGATAGTGAAGAGGATGGCTGTTGTCTCCAGAATGATATCGATGGTTTGGTTGAGGGGACTGAGAAGTGGCAAATGGAATTCAATCCCGAAAAGTGTGAGGTAATGCATTTGGGGAGGGCAAACAAAGCAAGGGAATGCTCGATAAACGGGAGGATATTGAGAGGGGTTGAGGAAGTGAGAGACCTTGGAGTGCATGTCCACAGGTCCCTGAAGGTGGCAGGAGAGGTGGATCAGGTGGTAAAGAAAACATATGGAATGTTTTCCTTTATTGGATGAGGTATTGACTACAAAAGCAGGGATGTAATGATGGAACTATATAAAACGCTGGTTAGGCCACAGCTGGAATTTTGTGCACAGTTCTGGTCACCGCATTACAGGAAGAACATAATTGTTTTGGAGAGAGTACAGAGAAGATTTATAAGAACATTGCCAGGACTTGAAAATTGCAGCTGTGAAGAGGGATTGGACAGGCTGGGGTTGTTTTCCTTAGAACAGAGGAGGCTAAGAGGTGGACCTTAATGAGGTGTACAAAATGACAGGGCGCCTGGATAGAGTAGACAGGAAAGACATGTTTCCCCTAGCTGAGGGGTCAATTACCAGGCAGCATAGATTTAAGGCGATTAGTAAAAGGATTAGAGGGGACAGGAGGAGAAACCTTTTCACCCAGAAGGTGGCGGACGTCTGGAATTCACTACCTAGATGGGAGGCTGAAGCTAAGACATGAAATTCATTTGAAAGGTACTTGGATCTGCATCTGAAGCAGTGTAACCTGCAAGGCTGCAGACCCGGCGCTGGGAAATGGGATTAAAATGAGCGGCTACTTTCATTTTCTGGCCAGCACAGACATGATGGGCTGAATGGCCGCCTGCTGCACCATACCTTTTCTATGGTTCTAGACTGTCCCAGCAAAGACTGTGTGTGTATAACAGGACAGAGTGTCCCAGCACTGATTCTGTGCATATAACAGGGCTGAGTGTCCCAGCATTGACTGTGTGTGTGTAACAGGATTACCCCCAGTCCCACATACAAGTGAGTGTAGAAATGGGAGAGCTGAGCGATTCAACATGTGGCTGGAAAGCTGGTCTAGGAGGGAGGGCATCAGATTTCTGGGGCATTGGGACCAGTTCTGGGGAAGGTGGGACCTGTACAAGCTGGACAGTCTACACCTGAACAGAATTGGGATGAATATCCTCACAAGGAGTTTTGCTAGTGCTGTTGGAGGTGGGGATAGAGGGGGGGAGGGTGTTTAAACGAGATTGGCAGAGGGGTGGGAACCTGAGGGCAAAGTCAGAACATGAAATGGGAGGTGGAGAATTAGTTTGTGACTGAAAGACAGAAGCAGCACAGCTTAAAAAGTGTACAGCACAGGAATTTGGCAGTGTGAGAAGCCATATACGTAAATGCAAGGAATACAGCAAATAAAGCCAATTAGCTGAGAGCACACATAGACACATGAAAACATGATATTGTTTCTATAACAGAAACTTGGCTTAATGATGGGCAAAAATGTTCAAAATCCCTGGTTATAGAGTTTTCAGACAGCACAGGGAGGGGGATATAAAAGGTGAGGGTGTAGCATTATTGGTTAAAGATTCAATTACAACTGTGAGGAGGGATGATATGCTAAATGAGGCCTCTGACTGTGTGTGTACAACAGGACTGAGTGTCCCAGCACTGACTGTGTGTGTATAACAGGACCGAGTGTCCCAGCACTGACTGTGTGTGTATAACAGGACCGAGTGTCCCAGCACTGACTGTGTGTGTACAACAGGACTGAGAGTCCCAGCACTGATTGTGTGTGTACAACAGGACTGAGTGTCCCAGCACTGACTGTGTGTGTATAACAGGACAGAGTGTCCCAGCACTGATTGTGTGTGTATAACAGGACTGAGTGTCCCAGCACTGATTGTGTGTGTACAACAGGACTAAGTGTCCCAGCACTGACTGTGTGTGTACAACAGGACTAAGTGTCCCAGCACTGATTGTGTGTGTACAACAGGACTGACTGTCCCAGCACTGACTGTGTGTGTACAACAGGACTAAGTGTCCCAGCACTGATTGTGTGTGTACAACAGGACTAAGTGTCCCAGCACTGACGGTGTGTGTACAACAGGACTGAGTGTCCCAGCACTGATTGTGTGTGTATAACAGGACTGAGTGTCCCAGCACTGACTGTGTGTGTACAACAGGACTAAGTGTCCCAGCACTGACTGTGTGTGTACAACAGGACTGACTGTCCCAGCACTGACTGTGTGTGTACAACAGGACTAAGTGTCCCAGCACTGACTGTGTGTGTGTAACATTCCACTGCACTCTATTGAGGAAGAGCAGAGCGCGGGAGGGTTGGGGTGGGGTGGCAGTGGTGGAGTGGGGCAGATTTCTCCCCACTCTGCTGAGGCCAATATCCCTCAACCAACACCTAAAAACGAAATATCAGGTCTTTGTTCTGATCGCTGTTTTGTGGGAGCTTGCTGTGCGCATACTTGACTGCACTGTTCCTACATGTCAACCACGAAGACACTTCTCAAGAAGTGCATCATTGGCTGTAAAGCGCTTAAGGATATCCCGAGGATGTGAAAGGCGCTATAGAGATGCGATATCTTTCTTTCGGTGTTGCAGGCCAATGCTTGTTTGGTTAGATGATCGTGGTTGGCCACACGAGTGGGAACCTTGTCCCTGATATAAAAACAAAAAACTACTGCGGATGCTGGAAATCCAAAACAAAAATAGAATTACCTGGAAAAACTCAGCAGGTCTGGCAGCATCGGCGGAGAATAAAAGAGTTGACATTTCGAGTCCTCATGACCCTTCAGCAGAACTGAGTAAAGTTAGGAGAGGGGTGAAATATAAACTGGTTTAAGGTGGGTGGGTGGGGGGGGGAAGAGAAGTTGAGGGTGGGGTGATTGTGGGGATAAGCAAGCAGTGATAGGAGCAGATAATCAAAAGATGTTACAGACAAAAGGAACAAAGAGGTGTTAAAGGTGGTGATATTATCTAAGAGAATGTGCTAATTAAGAATGGATGGCAGGACACTCAAGGTACAGCTCTAGTGGGGGTGGGGTGGAAAGACTAACAGGGCATTACAGATTTAAAAATAATGGAAATAGGTGGGAAAAGAAAAATCTATATAAATTATTGGAAAAAACAAAAGGGAGGGGGAAGAAACGGAAAAGGGGTGGGGATGGGGGAGGGAGTTCAAGATCTAAAGGTGTTGAATTCAATATTCAGTCCGGAAGGCTGTAAAGTGCCTAGTCGGAAGATGAGGTGCTGTTCCTCCAGTTTGCGTTGGGCTTCACTGGAACAATGCAGCAAGCCAAGGACGGACATGTGGGCAAGAGAGCAGGGTGGAGTGTTAAAATGGTAAGCGGCAGGGAGGTTTGGGTCTTTCTTGCGGACAGACCGCAGGTGTTCTGCAAAGTGGTCGCCCAGTTTGCGTTTGGTCTCTCCAATGTAGAGGAGAACGCATTGGGAGCAACGAATGCAGTAGACTAAGTTGGGGGAAATGCAAGTGAAATGCTGCTTCACTTGAAAGGAGTGTTTGGGCCCTTGGACGGTGAGGAGAGAGGAAGTGAAGGGGCAGGTGTTGCATCTTCTGCGTGGGCATGGGGAGGTGCCATAGGTGGGGGTTGAGGAGTAGGGGGTGATGGAGGAGTGGACCAGGGTGTCCCGGAGGGAACGATCCCTACGGAATGCCGCCGGGGGGGTGAAGGGAAGATGTGTTTGGTGGTGGCATCATGCTGGAGTTGGCGGAAATGGCGGAGGATGATCCTTTGAATGTGGAGGCTGGTGGGGTGATAAGTGAGGACAAGGGGGACCCTATCATGGTTCTGGGAGGGAGGAGAAGGCGTGAGGGTGGATGCGCGGGATATGGGCCGGACACGGTTGAGGGCCCTGTCAACGACCGTGGGTGGAAAACCCCGGTTAAGGAAGAAGGAAGACATGTCAGAAGAACTGTTTTTGAAGGTAGCGTCATCAGAACAGATGCAACGGAGGCGAAGGAACTGAGAGAATGGGATGGAGTCCTTACAGGAAGCGGGGTGTGAGGAGCTGTAGTCGAGGTAGCTGTGGGAGTCAGTAGGCTTGTAATGGATATTGGTGGACAGTCTATCATCAGAAATTGAGACAGAGAGGTCAAGGAAGGGAAGAGAAGTGTCAGAGATGGACCATGTGAAAATGATGGAGGGGTGGAGATTGGAAGCAAAATTAATAAATTTTTCCAGGTCCCGACGAGAGCATGAAGCCGCACCGAAGTAATCATCGATGTACCGGAGAAAGAGTTGTGGGAGGGGGCCGGAGTAGGACTGGAACAAGGAATGTTCCACATACCCCATAAAGAGACAGGCATAGCTGGGGCCCATGCGGGTACCCATAGCCACACCTTTTATTTGGAGGAAGTGAGAGGGGTTAAAGGAGAAATTGTTCAGTGTGAGAACAAGTTCAGCCAGACGGAGGAGAGTAGTGGTGGATGGGGATTGTTGGGGCCTCTGTTCAAGGAAGAAGCTAAGGGCCCTCAGACCATCCTGGTGGGGGATGGAGGTGTAGAGGGATTGGACATCCATGGTGAAGAGGAGGCGGTCGGGGCCAGGGAACTGGAAATTGTTGATGTGATGTAAGGTGTCAGAGGAATCACGGATGTAGGTGGGAAGGGACTGGACAAGGGGAGAGAGAAGGGAGTCAAGATAACGAGAAATGAGTTCCGTGGGGCAGGAACAGGCTGGCCCTTAACTGGTCCACCAGCGTGAAATTGCAGTCCAGACCTGATTGTGGGCGGCGGGCAGCTTCCTGACCAACCACCCCCCCGCCACACCCACAACCCCCCTCCCACCCCCCCCACCACCCCCCTGAGCCTGCCCAACAAGGGCAAAATTTGGCCCCTAAGGCTCTTGCGTTTGGAATCAGTGCCTAGCAACCAGTGCGTGAGGGCAATAAAACAGGTCCCTTACTCGTTACGTATTCTTTCATGGGATGTGGGCGTCGCTGGCTGGGCCAGAATTTGTTACCCATCCCTAATTGCCCCTTGAGAAGGTGGGGGTGAGTCACCTTCTTGAGCCGCTGCAGTCCCTGTGGTGTAGGTACACCCACAGCGCTGTTAGGGAGGGAGTTCCAGGATTTTGACCCAGCGACAGTGAAGGAACGGCCGATATATTTCCAAGTCAGGATGGCGAGTGGCTCGGAGGGGAACTTGCAGGTGGTGGTGTCCCCATGCGTCTGCTGCCCTTGTCCTTCTAGATAGTAGACGTTGCGGGTTTGGAAGGTGCTGTCGAAGGAGCCTTGGTGAGTTGCTGCAGTGCATCTTGTAGATGGTACACACACTGCTGCTACTGTGCGTCGGTGGTGGAGGGAGTGAATGTTTGTGGATGGGGTGCCGATCAAGCGGGGCTGCTTTGTCCTGGATGGTGTTGAGCTTCTTGAGTGTTGTAGGAGCTGCGCTCACCCAGGCAAGTGGGGCATATTCCATTACACTCCTGACTTTGCCTTGTAGATTCTGTCCGGTGGGGATTTAATGTACAGATAGAAGGCGCACTGGACAATGTTGTATCGATCAGCCTGTGGGATTGCACTGAACAGACAGAATGCGACAACTGGCCTCAGTCCCTGTGAGGATGAATCAGCCCAAAGTGAAATGGCGACGCCTGGGACCCTGCTCCATGTTCATTCCGCTGACTCCCAACAGAACCGGATATGGGGCAGGTCCTACAAGGGGGCGGGCGGAGATGGGAGTGGCCCTTCCACCGCCACCCTTAACCCCCCCGGCCTTGCACTCCAGCGTGATGCCTTCTGTTGCCAAACAGCCAGAAAAAAACTCACTGGGGGGGCGAGGCTCTCCCCCGTAAGTTGGCGGGACACGTAGTGGGGTGGCCTTGAACCTGTGGGTCTCCTAACTCAACAGGAGCGACTCGGAACCGGTGGGGCGGCAGGGGGGTAGAGGGTGGTGGGGTGAGGGCAGAGGGGTGGAGAATCAACCTGAATCAGTCAGAGAACTGAACCTCATGTATTTTGCCACCCAGTCTTTCCACAGGAACCTCTTTGGACTAATTTGGTTCCTGTCCATAGACAATTAGGACGCTGCGCCTTACCCAGGCATAAATTTTCCCTCCCCCACCGGCCTCTTATCCTGATACACTCTGTGTGTGGCTGCAATCTCGGCCTAGGATTTTCAGTCTCCACCCAGCCTGCTGGAGACACACCCAGTGTGACTCAGCCACCACATGCCCTGATTAAAGAGTGACTGTTGACTTTTTTTTTCTAAAAATGCCTTCAGCTCAGATTTTCAGCCTATATAACCGTCTCCAAGGCAACCCAATATCAAATACGCTACAGGGAATGAGCTGGAAAAGATCGCTGTGTCTTCATTTATTTTAAAAAAAAATCTTTTCCTACACTCTTGTCTCTTTCCTTCCTCATTCTGAAATTCTGGGTCCGAACCTGGCCTCTGCTCCCCATTCTTCGACAGCCTGCACAATCAAGGCCAGGAGGCTATTCGACTGTGGAAGGCAGCACGCTGAGCCCGATCCTGCCCTCCTCCAGCTCCTGCACAATTTCCAGTCACTGGCTGCGTGTCGTTCTTCCCTCCAAGACTCTGTCGCCCTCCCCCGCAAACCACAGCTGGCCCCCCCAACCAGCACCCCCACACCTTTACCCCCCACCCCATCTGCTCAATCCTATCTTAGCATTTGATGGGGACGGTGTAGAGGGAGCTTTACTCTGTATCTAACCCCGTGCTGTACCTGCCCTGGGAGTGTTTGATGGGGACAGTGTAGGGGGAGCTTTACTCTGTATCTAACCCCGTGCTGTACCTGTCCTGGGAGTGTTTGATGGAGATAGTGTAGAGGGAGCTTTACTCTGCATCTAACCCCGTGCTGTACCTGCCCTGGGAGTGTTTGATGGGGACAGTGTAGAGGGAGCTTTACTCTGCATCTAACCCCGTGCTGTACCTGTCCTGGGAGTGTTTGATGGGGACAGTGTAGAGGGAGCTTTACTCTGTATCTAACCCCGTGCTGTACCTGTCCTGGGAGTGTTTGATGGGGACAGTGTAGAGGGAGCTTTACTCTGTATCTAACCCCGTGCTGTACCTGTCCTGGGAGTGTTTGATGGGGACAGTGAAGGGGGAACTTTACTCTGTATCTAACCCTGTATCATCTTTGTTTGATGGGACGCCTTTAAGGAGCACTAAAACCCATTTAAAAGAGTGCAGGGTTGAACAGGGTGTTGCAAATCTGTTTTAGAGAGGGATAATGTAGAGCTCCATGAACTGCAGACTCTCAAATATCGGAGTGCTTACTCCAGATGTGAAGCTGGGCTGCTGCTGTTTTTTCTCACTAGCAGAATGTTTGTCTCAAGGGTTAGGGCGGGCGGGCGGTGGGGGGTGGTTGAAAGTTGAGCAGGGAGAACTTGGCTGCCATTCACCTATAGTTCCCCTCTTGAACACTCAGGCATGTTGGCAGAGAGAGAGAGAGAGAGAGCTATCACAGGAGGCCTTGGCCTGCAGGGAGAGGGAATGTTCCACAGAATGCATGTGTGCAAAGGAGAAACAAGTGCAAGTGAACCAGAACATAACAAGGGTTAGGTGGGTGACGGAGTGAGGGACAGAGTAGCGGCTGGAGGGAGAGGGGGGGTGAGTTGAGAATGGAGGAGGGGGAGGGGAGTCGGAGGAAGACAGAGAGGAGGCTGAGGAAGTGGGAGGGGAGCCAGAGGGAGGAGGGGTGACTGGGGAAGAGAGGGAGGCTGGTGAAGAAGGAGGAGAGGCTGAGGGAGGGGTGGCTGGAGTGGGGAAAGGAGGCCGAGGGGAGGCTGGAAGGGGGTGGGGGAGGCTGGAGGAGGGGGAGCGGATGCTGAGGGAGGGGAGGCTGGAGGAGGGGGGTGATGGCTAATGCTGAGGAGGGGGGGGGAGGCTGAGGGGGAGGGGAGGTTAAGTGAGGGGAGTCTGGAGTAGGTGGAGGGGTGGCTGAGGGAGGGGAGGCTGGAGAAGGATGAGGGGAGGTTGAGTGAGGGGAGGTTGAAGTACGTGGAGGGGAGGCTGGAGAAGGATGAGGGGAGGTTGAGTGAGGGGAGGTTGAAGTACGTGGGGGGAGGCTGGAGAAGGATGAGGGGAGGTTGAGTGAGGGGAGGTTGAAGTACGTGGAGGGGTGCCTGGAGAAGGATGAGGGGAGGTTGAGTGAGGGGAGGTTGAAGTACGTGGAGGGGAGGCTGGAGGAGGGGGAGGGGAGGCTGTGAGAGGGGAGGCTGGAGGTGGGGGAGGGGAGGCTGGAGGAGGGGAAGGGCAGGCTGGAGGAAGGGGAGGGGAGGCTGTGAGAGGGGAGGCTGGAGGAGGGGGAGGGGAGGCTGGAGGAGGGGGAGGGGAGGCTGTGAGAGGGGAGGCTGAAGTACATGGAGGAGAGGCTGGAGGAGGATATGGGGAGGCTGTGAGAGGGGAGGCTGGAGGAGGGGGAGGGGAGGCTGGAGGAGGGGGAGGGGAGGCTGTGAGAGGGGAGGCTGAAGTACATGGAGGAGAGGCTGGAGGAGGATGAGGGGAGGTTGAGTGAGGGGAGGTTGAAGTACATGGAGGAGAGGCTGGATGAGGAGAGGTTGAGTGAGGGGAGGTTGAAGTACATGGAGGAGAGGCTGGATGAGGGGAGGTTGAGTGAGGGGAGGTTGAAGTACATGGAGGGGAGGCTGGAGGAGGAGGAGGGGAGTTTGTGAGAGGGGAGGCTGAAGTACATGGAGGAGAGGCTGGAGGAGGATGAGGGGAGGTTGAGTGAGGGGAGGTTGAAGTACATGGAGGAGAGGCTGGATGAGGGGAGGTTGAGTGAGGGGAGGTTGAAGTACATGGAGGAGAGGCTGGAGGAGGATGAGGAGAGGTTGAGTGAGGGGAGGTTGAAGTACATGGAGGAGAGGCTGGAGGAGGGGGAGGGGAGGCTGGGGGAGGATGAGGGGAGGCTGTGAGAGGGATGCAGGGAACAGGTGTTGAAGAACAATCCCCTAAAATACAGACCATTTCAGTGATTCTCTTCTCAAATTTATAACGGCATAAAGCTTTGTGTTTTGCCATTTTGTTTTAAGGACAGAATTGTCTCCATAAAATGATATAGCGGCTACAGCACAGGATTAGGCCATTCAGCCCATCTGCTCTGTGCTGGTGTTTATACTCCACACAAGCCTGTTCCCACCCCCTCTTCATCTCACCCCATCGACATATCCTTCTGTTCCTTTCTCCCTCGTGTGTTTATCTAGTCTCCCCCTTAAACGTATCTATACGATTCACCTCAACCACTTCCAGTGCGAGCGAGTTCCACATTCTCGTCACTCTCTTGACTAAAGAAGTTTCTCCTGAATTCCCGATTTTTTTTTCCCCTTCATGGGATGTGGGCGTCGCTGGCCAGGCCAGCACTTATTGCCCATCCCTAGTTGCCCTCGTTGGATTTATTAGTGACTATCTTATATTTAATTTTGTGTCCCTCCACAAATGGGGTTGTCCACTGATGAGAGGCTGAGTAAACTGGGTCTATATTCTCTGGAGTTTAGAAGAACGAGAAGGGATCTCACTGAAACCTACAGAATTCTGAAGGGGGTTTGACATGGTGGACGCTGAGAGATTGTTTCCACTGGTCGGAGAATCTAAAACACGGGGGGCCCAGTCTCAGGATAAGGGGCTGAGATGAGGAGAAATTACTTCACTCAAAGGGGTTGTGAATCTTCGGAATTCTCTAACCCAGAGGATTGTGGATGCTCCATCGCTGAATACGTTTAAGGCTGCGGGATAGACAGATTGTTGGTCTCTCAGGGAATTGAGGGATTAGAGAGAGCGGGAGGCGGGGGGGTGGGGGTGGGAAATGGACTTGAAGCCCAAGGTCGGCCGTGATCGTATTGAATGGCGGAGCAGGCTCGATGGGCCGAGTGGTCCACTCCTGCTCCTATTTCTTAGGCTCTTACGGAAGCACTTTCTCCACGTCCAACCTCTCAAGCCCTTTTGTCGTTTTAAAGACCTCACAAGGGAAGGGGTTTTGCATGAATAAAATCCTTAACAGAGGACCTGAAAAAAAAATGAAATCTTCCAGCACTTGGTGCTAGAAAATGATTAAAGGGTGAAATTCTATTGGCTGTGATGCCTCCCGTAGTGGAACAGCCAAGCAACCGTCAGTGTGGCAAGGTGCCAAAGGATGATTGTGGGGGAGGCGCCTCTCAGGGGGGGAAGAGTTGAAAAAGAACCTCACGTCCAGTTTTCACCCTCACCTCTCTGCTGTACTTCAATCTCGCTCTGTGGAACATCGAGCGAGGAGGGTTTAAATCATAGGTCTGAGGAAATCAGCTCTGCTCCCTCGATGGCCTCACGCAGAGAGAGAGAGAGAGAGAGAGAGCGAGAGAGAGAGAGAGAGAGAGAGAGGGAAGGCATGTTTTCAATTGAGTGGAGAGCTCGTGTCAATCGCAGGGGAGTTTACAAGTTCAACGGGACCCCCAGGTTTGGTGAGAGAGAGAGAGGCATAGGAAAAAAAAAGGAGGGCATCTCTCTGGAGCTGCCAAGCAATCCCATCTGCAGGGCTGCCTGGGCCAGCTCCCGCCCACCCCCCAACCTCCCCACCATCCCCCCTCCCCCCCGCCCCAATCCCTCCCGCCCCTCTGCTGGATCTCAGCCCTCTTTCCAAACTTTCCAGAAAAAGCGGTTTTGAAAAATACAGCGATTAGTTCCAGATGTGGGAATACAACAAGAGCGCTGCAGCCTCATTAGCCGGATTGACGTTATCTGTGCTGCAAGGCTTGGCCCACCCCCACCCCTCCCCCACCCCCCCCCCCCCCCCCCCCCCGCCCCCCCACCCCCCCTCAATCGCAGACAGCACCATAGCTCGAAGCAGGGTTAACCCTGACAGGCCCGCCAGCCTCTGCTGGTTGGCTTGGGGAGTGTATCGCTGCGAAAAACTTTCACTCCCTGCCCCAGCCTGGAAAACCCTGCTTTGATTCAAGCCCAGCGGCTGGCTGGGTTCCGGGATGGCCTGTCAGAGAACCTCGCCAAACGCCTGGAACGCATGAGTCACCCTCGTCTGCCTCTGTTACCTGTGCCCCACAGGGGGCTTGTTGGTAGCACTCTAACCACCCCACCTCCCCTCTGAGTCAAATGGCTGCGGGGGGGCGGTTCAAGTCCCCCACTCCTGCAATATAAAACCGAGATACCCTTTCGGATTGACGGTAAAAAGATTTCACAGGCTTGCATGGAATTAGACGGGAGGGCACCCTCCCTGAGACAATGTCGTTCCAACAGATTGTGTGGTGTGTGTGTGTGGGAGTTTGCTGTGCGCAAATTGGCTGCCGTGTTCCCTATATCATAACAGTGACCACACTTCAAAAGTACTTCATAGGGTGTGAAGTGCCTCTTTCCTCCCTTGTTTACATAAAGCTGCTGCCTCGATAAGGGCTCTTTTCTGCTTGTGGGAACACAGCGATTCTGCAAAGCCTTGTAGAACGCAATTTCATAATAGTTCAGGAGCGAGATTGTTTAGGACCTCGTCGAGACCGACCAAATTCTCACAGGGCTCCAACAGGGTAGGCGCGGAAAAGATGTTTCCCCTGGGTGGAGGTAGGAGGTGGGAGGTGGGGGGGTGGTGGTATGTCTAGAACCAGGAGACACGCAGCCTCAGGAGAAGGGGTCGGTCGTTTAGGACTGAGGTGAGGAGGAATGTCTTCACCCAGAGGGTTGGTGAAACTTTGGGAATTCTCTACCCCACAGGGCTGTGGAGGCTCAGCCATTGAGTATGTTCCAATCGCAGAACGGTTACAGCGCAGAAGGCCATTCAGCCCATCGTGTCTGCACTGGCTCTCCGAATGAGCAACTCGCCCATTCCCCCACCTTCCCCCCCTCCCCACCCCGGTAACCCTGCACGTTCTTCCTTTTCAGATAACAGCCTAACTCCCTTCTGACTGCCTCCATTGAACCTGCCTCCACCAACACTCAGGTAGTGCATGCCAGACCCTCACTACTCGCTGCGTGAAAAAGTTTTCCCTCACATCGCTTTTGCTTCTTTCAATCTGTGCCCACTCATTCTCGTCCTTTCACGAGTGGGAAGAGTATCCCCCTGTCTACTCTGTCCAGACCCCTCATGATCCTGAACTCCTCCATCAGATCTCCTCTCAGCCTTCTTTTCTCCAAGGAAAACGGTCCCAACTTCTCCAGTCTATCTTCATAACTGAAGTTCCTCATCCCTGGAACCATCCGCGTGAATATTTTCTGCACCTCCTCTCCAATGCCTTCACATCCTTCTGAAGACATCAAGAGGTATGATGACAGTGCAGGAAAATGGCGTTGAGGTAGAGGACCAGCTGTGATCGAGTTGAATGGCGGAGCAGGCTCGAGGGGTGAATAGATTCCTCCTACTCCTATTTCCTAAAAGGCCATTTGCACACATGAACTATATCGATCTGCCTTTCTCCTCAGCGCCTGGTGGCTGTTCTGTAAGACATCATAGAATCGTTTCCAACCACAGTCATTACATCATCACCTTTCTTAGCAACTTGGCAGTGGGTTGCTGACAATATTCCCAGCAGTTACATTACATGACAGGCCTCCTCCAACCACCCCTTATGGTCAAACATCCCTTCTTCTTATCCCCATCACCATTACTTATAGACTTAACAACAACAACCTATATATATTCAGCACCTTTAATGTAATGAAACATCAAAGGCTCTTCATTATAACCCAAAGTATGACACGGAGTCACATAAGGAGTTATTAGATCCAATGGCCAAAAGCTTGTTCAAAGAGTTCAGAGGAGGTTACAGAGATAGGGAGGGTTGTAGGGGCTGGAGGAGGTTACAGAGATAGGGAAGGGTTGTAGGGACTGGAGGAGGTTACAGAGATAGGGAGGGTTGTAGGGGCTGGAGGAGGTTACAGAGATAGGGAGGGTTGTAGGGGCTGGAGGAGGTTACAGAGATAGGGAGGGTTGTAGGGGCTGGAGGAGGTTACAGAGATGGGGAGGGTTGTAGGGGCTGGAGGAGGTTACAGAGATAGGGAGGGTTGTAGGGGCTGGAGGAGGTTACAGAGATGGGGAGGGTTGTAGGGGCTGGAGGAGGTTACAGAGATAGGGAGGGTTGTAGGGGCTGGAGGAGGTTACAGAGATAGGAACGGTTGTAGGGTCTGGAGGAGGTTACGGAGATGGGGAGGGGTGGGGGAGGCCATGGGGACATTTGAAAACAGGGATGAGAATTTTAAAATCAAGATGTTACTCAACCGGGAGCCAATGTAGGTCAGAGAGTACAGGGGGTGGCAGGGGAAGGGGAGTTGCTGCGAGTTAAGACACGGGCAGCAGAGCTTTGGATGACCTCAACTTTACAGAGAGTAGAAGGTGGGAGACCAGCCGGGACTGCGTTGGAATAGTGGAGTCTTGAGGTACTGGAGGCAGGGATGAGGGTTTCAGCAGCAGATGAGCTGAGACGGGGTGAAGTCAGGTGATGTTACAGAGCACGGAATAAATGAAACAGCATGAAAAAGAAGTACCTTTATCAATGACCCTGTAATTTTTCTGCTGGTGTTGTCCAGCAGATTGCTGTCTTCAATCAGCTGCATTTATATAGCACCCTTAATGTGGCAAAGATGCCCCAAGGGGCTTCACGGGCATGTAATCAGACCAAAATTGATGCCGAGCAAGATAGGGAGATATTAGGAACAGGTGACCAAAAGCTCGGTAAAAGAGGCCGGTTTTAAGGATCATCTTAAAGGAGGAGAGAGAGAGAGAGAGAGAGATGAGGAGAGGTTGAGGAAAGGGACTCCTGGGTTTAGGGCCCAGGCAGCTGAAGGTATAGCTGCCAATTTTGGGGTGAAGGAAGTGGGGGGGTGGACAAGAGGCCAAAATTGGAGGAACATAGAGAATTGTAGGGCTGATGGTTACATATACAGGGATGGGGAAAAGTCATAGAAGGATTGGAACACATACAGGAGAATTTTTAATTCAATGTAATGCATTGAATTACACAGAATTCACAGCATAGAAACAGGCCATTCAACTCAACTGGTCCAAGCCAGTGTTTATTCTTCACACCAGCCTCCTCCCACTCCCTCTTCATCTCACTCTATAAATATATCCTATTCCTCTCTGCCTCGTGTGCTTATCTAAGCTTCCCCTTAAATGCATCGACACTATTCGCCTCAACCACTTCCTGTGGCAGCGAGTTCCTCATTGTTACCACTCCCTGGGTAAAGAAGTTTCTCCTGACTGCAGGTGGATCAGATTAAGTCAGCGCGGGTCAGTGAGCACAGGGCGTGACGAGCGGACGGGATTTGTTGTGAGTCTGCAGAGCTCGGAGAGAAAATGATAAGCGCAGAGCTCGCAGAAGGGAGTGTTCGGGAGCCTTTTGCATTACTTGCCATCTGCGCTAGTTCAGCCAGGTCGTGTTCGTCATCTGTTTGTTGCCTGCTCATCCACCAGTTGCCTGAAATATCGCGTGGGTGAATTTCAACGCCTTGGTGATTAATAAAAGCGATTGCTCACTCCCCTGATGGCCTGGTTAGTAAATGCTTTGCATGCAGTTAGTGCTGAACTGTACATGCTAGTGTTATGGCCAGGTGAGAAAGGGCAGAAGATGTCCCCCCTCCTTTCCCACTCCTCGGTTGATTGTGACAGCTTTTGAAATTTAAAAGGACAAAGGTGCCAATTCAGTGTATGTACTTAACTGTTTAAACGCTGATTGTGAAGAACTCAGCCTGACAGACTTTCTTGTGTTTAAACAAGCAAGGGGCTCGTTTTTATTGTGCTAAAACCCCACCCAGTAAAGATACTTAAAAAAAAATATTGGAAAGGTAAACACACATCTCTCTGCTAATCCTCGAGGGGCAAGTATTGAAGTCTTATCCGGGTGTAAGGTGTGTGTGCAATGAGCTCTACTACATGCTCACTGGAGCTCACGCTCAAGGACAGAATTCCCTCCAGTGTTGTTCAAAACAAGAAAATCAAAAGACAAGGTAGACCTCTGCTGTGAAGCAGGAGTCCATAAGACCATAAGAGCGTAAGACATAGGAGCAGAAATTAGGCCATTCGGCCCATCGAGTCTGCTCCGCCATTCAGTCATGGCTGACAAGTTTCTCAACCCCATTCTCCCGCCTTCTCCCCGTAACCTTTGATCCCCTTACCCAATCAAGAACCTATCTATCTCGGTCTTAAATACACTCAATGACCTGGCCTCCACAGCCTTCTGTGGCAATGAATTCCATAGATTCACCACTCTCTGGCTAAAGAAGTTTCTCCTCATCTCTGTTCTAAAAGGTCTTCCCTTTACTCTGAGGCTGTGCCCTCGGGTCCTAGTCTCTCCTACTAATGGAAACATCTTCCCCACGTCCACTCTATCCAGGCCTTTCAGTATTCTGTAAGTTTCAATCAGATCCCCCCTCATCCTTCTAAACTCCATCGAGTATAGACCCAGAGTCCTCAAACGTTCCTCATATGTTAAGCCTTTCATTCCTGGGATCGTTCTCGTGAACCTCCTCTGGACCCTCTCCAGGGCCAGCACATCCTTCCTGAGATACGGGGCCCAAAATTGCTCACAATATTCTAAATGTGGTCTGACCAGAGCCTTATAAAGCCTCAGCAGCACATCCCTGCTTTTATATTCTAGTCCTCTCGAAATAAATGCCAACATTGCATTTGCCTTCCTAACTACCGACTCAACCTGCAAGTTAACCTTAAGAGAATCCTGGACTAGGACTCCCAAGTCCCTTTGCACTCCAGATTTCTGAATTCTCTCACCATTTAGAAAATAGTCTATGCCTCTATTCTTCCTACCAAAGTGCATGACCTCACACTTCCCCACGTTGAATTCCATCTGCCACTTCTTTGCCCATTCTCCCAACCTGTCCAAATCCTTCTGCAGCCTCCCTGCATTAGGGAACCAGGCAAGGGTGACTGGTCTCTGTGTTTAATTTCCTGTTTTTGAGTACGAGGTAAATAGTTTATATCAGGTCATGATTGTTACTCAACAATGTCCTGGCATACTATTCAGGCAGAAAATCCCAACTGTCACAATACACATAAACGCGCAAAAATACGATTACAAAGTAAAGGAGGTTAACTTTTGGCCAAATTAAGATTCAATCAGAAAAGAAAAAGATATAAGTACTGCGGCTACAACAGTAGGAGGCTGGGATTTCTGCAGCAAGTAACTCACCTCCTGACTCCCTATGATGGAATACTCCCCACTTGCCTGGATGAGTGCAGCTTCAACAACACTCAAGAAGCTCAACACCATCCAGGACAAAGCAGCCGCTTGATTGGCACCCCATTCACAAACATTCACTTCCTCCATCACCAACGCACACTGGCAGCAGTGTGTGTACCATCGACAAAATGCACTGCAGCAACTCACCAAGGTTCCTTCGACAGCACCTTCCAAACCTGTGACCTCTACCACCTAGAAGGACAAGGGCAGCAGACGCATGGGAACACCACCACCTGGAAGTTCCCCTCCAAGCCACTCACCATCCTGCCTTGGAAATATATCGGCCGTTCCTTCACTGTCGCTGGGTCAAAATCCTGGAACTCCCTCCCTAACAGCACTGTGGGTGTACCTACACCACACGGACTGTAGCGGCTCCAGAAGGCGGCTCACCCCCACCACCACCTTCTCAAGGGGGCAATGAGGGATGGGCAATAAATGCCGGGCCCAGCCCACATCCCGTGAACGAATAAATAAAAAAAGTATAAAGAGTTGACGGGTTGCAAGTGGCTTCCGCTCTGGCTGTAGCAATCCAAGATCTTTGGTTCTCGGCTGACGATGTTTAAAGTTTTAGCTGTTGTTTCTTCTTTCTTCCAACGCTGCTGTCGAGATTGAAGCCTGTTTGAGAATTCCTTTGTCAGCTGCCCACCCTCTGACGTAAGAAAAGAGGGGGTCCGAGCTTAGTTGGGAGGGAGGGAAAGAGCAGCTTACTGCCCTGCTGTTGGTGTGATCTGCTTCAAAAAGACAAGCAGCGTCTTTTTCCAAAAGGAGTTCGAAAGGTGGCGAGGTGTTTTATCGCCTGGTGAATCCTCTGATACACAATGGAGAGGAATTATCAATCCGCTCGTGGCAATGATGTAGATTCCCCAGGCAGCCAAACTAGGATTGCCAACCCGCCCCCCCCCGGAATGGCTGGGAATCCCACCCCCTCGGAATTGGCCTCAATTACCTGGCGGCCAGATAAATTATTCTGGGAGCACGTCAGCTCCTGGCAACGGGCTGGCTGACAGCCAATCACAGCCGGCGTTCAGGTAACACCTGACCTTCCCTGTGTTAGGGGCCGTCCGCTAACCAATCACAGGCTGCGTTCAGGTACCACCTGACCTTCCATAAATCAGGGACCAGCCGCCAACCAATCACAGGCCATGTTCAGCTACCGCCTGACCTTCCCTATGTCAGGTAGAAGCCGCCAGCCAATCACGGTCTGGGCTCGGGTACCACCTGACCTTCTCTATGTCAGGTACAGGCCTCCAGCCAATCACGGTCTGGGCTCAGGTACCACCTGACCTTCCCTATGTCAGGTACAGGCCGCCAGCCAATCACGGTCTGGGCTCGGGTACTGCCTGACCTTCCCTATGTCAGGGACTGGCTGCATGGTCTAAAGTTGTTGAACTCAAATGTTAAGTCTGGAAGGCTGTAAAGTGCCTAGTCGGAAGATGAGGTGCTGTTCCTCCAGTTTGCGTTGAGCTTCACTGGAACATTGCAGCAGGCCAAGGACGGACATGTGGGCATGAGAGCAGGGTGGAGTGTTGAAATGGCAAGCGACAGGGAGGTCTGGGTCATGCTTGCGGACAGACCGAAGGTGTTCCGCAAAGCAGTCACCCAGTCTGGGTTTGGTCTCTCCAATGTAGAGGAGACCACATTGGCAGCAGCGAATACAGTAGACCAAATTGAAGGAGGTGCAAATGAAATGCTGCTTCACCTGAAAGGAGTGTTTGGGCCCTTGGATGATGAGGAGGGAGGAGGTAAAGGGGCAGGTGTTGCACCTTCTGCAATTGCTTGGGAAGGTGCCGTTGAGGGTGATGAGGTGTTGGGGGTGATGGAGGAGCGGACCAGGGTGTCCCAAAGGGAACGGTCCCTACGGAATGCCGACAGGGGGTGAAAGGAAGATGTGTTTGGTGATGGCATTATGCTGGAGTTGACAGAAATGACGGAGGATGATCCTTTGAATGCAGAGGCTGGTGGGGTGAAAAGTGAGGACAAGGGGGACCTCATCATGTGTCTGGGAGGGAAAGCAAGGTGTGAGGGCAGAGGCGCAGGGGATGGGTTGGACACGGTTGAGAGCCCCGTCAACCACCGTGGGTGGAAAACCTCGGTTAAGGAAGAAGGAAGACATGTCAGAAGCACTGTTTTGGAAAGTGGCATCATCGGAACAGATGCGACGGAGGCGAAGGAACTGAGAGAATGGGATGGAGTCCTTGCAGGAAGCAGGGTGTGAGGAGCTGTAGTCGAGGTAGCTGTGGGAGTCGGTGGGCTTGTAATGAATATTGGTGGACCAGAAATTGAGACAGAGAGGTCAAGGAAGGGTAGGGAAGTGTCGGAGATGGACCATGTGATGGTGTTGGAGGGGTAGAAATTGGGAGCAAAATTGATAAATTTTTCCAGGTCCAGATGAGAGCATGAAGCAGCACCAAAACAGTCATCAATGTACTGAAATAAGAGTTGTGGGAGGGGGCCGGAGTAGGACTGAAACAAGGAATGTTCCACGTACCCTATAAAGAGACAGGCATAACTGGGGCCCATGCGGGTACCCATAGCCACACCTTTTATTTGGAGTAAGTGAGACAAGTTTAAGGAGAAATTGTTCATTGAGAGAACAAGTTCAGCCAGACGGAGGAGAGTGGTGGTGGATGGGGATTGTTTGGGCCTCTGTTCAAGGAAGAAGCGGAGAGCCCTCAGACCATCCTGGTGGGGGATGGAGGTGTAGAGGGATTGGACATCCGTGGTGAAGAGCAGGCGGTTGGGGCCAGGGAATTGGAAATTGTGGATATGACGTAAGGCATCAGAGGAATTGCAGCTGTAGGTGGGAAGAGACTGGACAGGGAGAGAGAGAACGGAGTCAAGATAGGAAGACTCGGAGTCTCTGCGCTTATTGCTTTTGTGCTCCTGGCATAATTCTTCACATTAGCAGGTGTGCAATTCCCCAGTAGGGGTGTCCAGGCCTATCCATTTGTAATCCGCTTTGGAAGCTTCCAGAAGCTTGACCAACTTGCAGCTGCAGACAGGTCAGGTGACCTGTGGCAGCCACCTTAAGTCAGTGTCTTTATTTCAACAGTGGAAATTGCCTTTTTAAAAAGTTCCAAATGCGAGACCAGCCGATGAGATTACGCTTTTATATTTGACATCAACACACCTCCGTAAAACCAGACAGATCCGAGGCTTGTGGGGGGTAACGGACACTCAGCCTCCCTGCATTAGGGTGGGGAGGGGGTGGGGCACGGGGGAGGGGATTGGTTTCCGGGGAGACCGTGAATCAGACGATATTTTGGCTCCTGATTGCCAAATTAAAGAAAAGCTTTCATTCATAGAGTGACCTTTTAAAAAAAAAACAATCGTGATCTGTGGGGTAAGAATTGTTACGTTTGGCCTCAGTTCCCTGGCTCACGGAGTGGAAAGAGTCGGCCAAGCTCCAGCTTTGTGATCGCCATCCAGTAATTCTGGAGGGTGCATGTGTGTGAACGGTTAGCTGTGGCCAAGATCAGGCTGTGCCAAGACACCTCACATCCACGAGGGAACAGCCAGTCATGGTCAGGCCGAGCCTCCGGCCAGGAAAATGTTCTTTGGGCAAAGCCCATCGCGCAGCCCGGGAACAATACATGGAGCAGTCAGTCAGGGGTTTTAAAGAGCTTTGAATGCGTGGAGGAGAATGGGATTAGACAGGGTGGGATATTAAAGGGTGTGGGGAGTGAGGGGGAGAGTGGGATTAGACTGGGTGGGATATTGAAGGGTGTGGGGAGTGAGGGGGAGAGTGGGATTAGACTGGGTGGGATATTAAAGGGTGCGGGGAGTGAGGGGGAGAGTGGGATTAGACTGGGTGGGATATTGAAGGGTGTGGGGAGTGAGGGGGAGAGTGGGATTAGACTGGGTGGGATATTGAAGGGTGTGGGGAGTGAGGGGGAGAGTGGGATTAGACTGGGTGGGATATTAAAGGGTGTGGGGAGTGAGGGGGGAGAGTGGGATTAGACTGGGTGGGATATTAAAGGGTGTGGGGAGTGAGGGGGGAGAGTGGGATTAGACTGGGTAGGATATTAAAGGGTGTGGGGAGTGAGGGGGAGAGTGGGATTAGACAGGGTGGGATATTGAAGGGTGTGGGGAGTGAGGGGGAGAGTGGGATTAGACTGGGTGGGATATTAAAGGGTGAGGGGGAGAGTGGGATTAGACAGGGTGGGATATTGAAGGGTGTGGGGAGTGAGGGGGAGAGTGGGATTAGACTGCGTGGGATATTAAAGGGTGTGGGGAGTGAGGGGTGAGAGTGGGATTAGACTGGGTGGGATATTAAAGGGTGTGGGGAGTGAGGGGGAGAGTGGGATTAGACTGCGTGGGATATTAAAGGGTGTGGGGAGTGAGGGGTGAGAGTGGGATTAGACTGGGTGGGATATTAAAGGGTGCGGGGAGTGAAGGGGAGAGTGGGATTAGACTGGGTGGGATATTAAAGGGTGCGGGGAGTAATGGGGAGAGTGGGATTAGACTGGGTGGGATATTAAAGGTGTGGGGAGTGACAGGGAGAGTGGGATTAGACTGGGTGGGATATTAAAGGGTGCAGGGAGTAATGGGGAGAGTGGGATTAGACTGGGTGGGATATTTGGGATATTAAAGGGTGCGTGGATGAGGGGGAGAGTGGGATAGGACTGGGTGGGTTATTAAAGGGTGTGGGGAGTGAGGGGGGAGTGGGATTAGACTGGGTGGGATATTAAAGGGTGAGGGGTGTGAGGGGGAGAGTGGGATTAGACTGGGTGGGATATTAAAGGGTCTGGAGAGTGAGGAGGAGAGTGGGATTAGACTAGGTGGGATATTAAAGGGTCTGGAGAGTGAGGAGGAGAGTGGGATTAGACTAGGTGGGATATTAAAGGGTGTGGGGAGGGAGGGGGAGAGTGGGATTAGACTGGGTGAGATATTAAAGGGTGCGGGTAGTGAGGGGGAAAGTGGGATTAGACTGGGTGGGATATTAAAGGGTGTGGGGAGTGAGGGGTGAGAGTGGGATTAGACTGGGTGGGATATTAAAGGGTGCGGGGAGGGAGGGGGAGAGTGGGATTAGACTGGGTGGGATATTAAAGGGTGTGGGGAGGGAGGGGGAGAGTGGGATTAGACTGGGTGGGATATTAAAGGGTGTGAGGAGTGAGGGGTGAGAGTGGGATTAGACTGGGTGGGATATTAAAGGGTGCGGGTAGTGAGAGGGAGAGTGGGATTAGACTGCGTGGGATATTAAAGAGTGTGGGGAGTGAGGGGTGAGAGTGGGATTAGACTGGGTGGGATATTAAAGGGTGCGGGGAGGGAGGGGGAGAGTGGGATTAGACTGGGTGGGATATTAAAGGGTGCGGGTAGTGAGAGGGAGAGTGGGATTAGACTGGGTGGGATATTAAAGAGTGTGGAGAGTAAGGAGGAGAGTGGGATTAGACTAGGTGGGATATTAAAGGGTGCGGGGAGGGAAGGGGAGAGTGGGATTAGACTGGGTGGGATATTAAAGGGTGCGGGGAGTGAGGGGGAGAGTGGGATTAGACTGGGTGTGATATTAAAGGGTGTGGGGAGTGAGGAGGAGAGTGAGATTAGACTGGGTGGGATATTAAAGGGTGCGGGGAGGGAGGGGGAGAGTGGGATTAGACTGGGTGGGATGTTAGAGGGTGCGGGGAGTGAGGGGGAGAGTGGGATTAGACAGGGTGGGATATTGAAGGGTGTGGGGAGTGAGGGGGAGAGTGGGATTAGACTGGGTGGGATATTAAAGGGTGAGGGGGAGAGTGGGATTAGACTGGGTGGGATATTAAAGGGTGTGAGGAGTGAGGGAGAGAGTGGGATTAGACTGGGTGGGATATTAAAGGGTGTGGGGAGTGAGGGGGAGAGTGGGATTAGACTGGGTGGGATATTAAAGGGTGTGGGGAGTGAGGGGGGAGAGTGGGATTAGACTGGGTGGGATATTAAAGGGTGCGGGGAGTGAGGGGGAGAGTGGGATTAGACTGGGTGGGATATTAAAGGGTGCGGGGAGTGAGGGGGAGAGTGGGATTAGACTGGGTGGGATATTAAAGGTGTGGGGAGTGACAGGGAGAGTGGGATTAGACTGCGTGGGATATTAAAGGGTGTGGGGAGTGAGGGGGGAGAGTGGGATTAGACTGGGTGGGATATTAAAGGGTGCGGGGAGTGAGGGGGAGAGTGGGATTAGACTGGGTGGGATATTAAAGGGTGCGGGGAGTAATGGGGAGAGTGGGATTAGACTGGGTGGGATATTAAAGGTGTGGGGAGTGACAGGGAGAGTGGGATTAGACTGGGTGGGATATTAAAGGGTGCAGGGAGTAATGGGGAGAGTGGGATTAGACTGGGTGGGATATTTGGGATATTAAAGGGTGCGTGGATGAGGGGGAGAGTGGGATTAGACTGGGTAGAATATTAAAGGGTGTGGAGAGTGAGGGGGAGAGTGGGATTAGACTGGGTGGGATATTAAAGGGTGTGGGGAGTGAGGGGGGAGAGTGGGATTAGACTGGGTGGGATATTAAAGGGTGTGGGGCGTGAGAGGGAGAGTGGGATTAGACTGGGTGGGATATTAAAGGGTGCGCGGAGTGAAGGGGAGAGTTGGATTAGACTGGGTGGGATATTAAAGGGTGTGGGGCGTGAAGGGGAGAGTGGGATTAGATTGAGTGGATATTAAAGGGTGTGGTGAGTGAGGGGGGGAGTGGGATTAGACTGGGTGGATATTAAAGGGTGCAGGGAATGAGGGTGATGGTGGGATTAGACTGGGTGAGATATTTTAGGGGGCGGGAAATTTGGGGGAGAGTGGGATTAAACTGGCTGGGCTATTAAATGATGTGGGTAGTGAGGGGTGAGTTCAATTAGACTGGGTGAAATATTCAAAGGTCCCATCTCTCCCAGCGTTGCGCTGGCTGATGACAGTGGGTATATCATTTGGGGATAAATTTGGCCCTAGCGATGCAGAGAAGTAGAAATCAGATGAGGTTCCTACATCACATTGTCTCGAAAACAATGCAGAAATGCATGCATGTGTTTGGGGGTATGTCCGTGTGTGTGTGTATGTATGTTTGTGTGTGTGTATCTTTGAGTGTATATGTATGTATGTGTGTGTATGTCTGTGTGTGCATGTGTGTGTGCATCTTTGTGTGTATATGTATGTGTATGTCTGTATGTGTGTATATGTATGTGTGCATGTGTGTGTGCATCTTTATGTGTATATGTATGTGTGCATGTGTGTGTGCATCTTTATGTGTATATGTATGTGTGCATGTGTGTGTGCATCTTTATGTGTATATGTATGTGTGCATGTGTGTGTGCATCTTTATGTGTATATGTATGTGTGCATGTGTGTGTGCATCTTTGTGCGTATATGTATGTGTATGTTTGTGTGCGTATGTCTGTATGTGTGCATGTGTGTGTGTATATCTTTGTGTGTAAATGTATGTATATGTATGTGTATGCTTGTGTTATATGTATGTATGTGTGCATGTGTGTATGTGTGTGTGAGTCTGTGTGTATGCACATGTGTGCATGTGTGTATGTTTGTGTATGTGTGTGTACATAAGTGTGTGTGCCTGCGTGGATATTGGCTACGGGCAGTGATGCTCCCCACAGTCGGATAGCCCACTGATACTCTGGCTGCCTGAGCTGCCGTCCGTGGAACTGGGACCCCGCCGAGGTGAGGGCCTGCCGTCTGCGGAATCAACATCCATGCAGGAATCAGGAAAGGAGGAGGAGGAGGGTGCAGGGGAAAGGGAAGAGTCAAAAAAGAAAACAGCCAGCGGTAAAGACCAGCACCAACGTGTTGCCAAGCAACTTGTCAGTCCTGTTGTTTTTTTTTTAACGAGGAAATTTAACACAAAAATGCAAGTGAGTGGGCAGTGGTTTCCCTAACGACCAGAGTAGAGAGTGTTGGGGAATAAGACAATCATGTTTCTAGAATTTAGTGAGTGGCTCGACATTCCTGCTGCAGAGAGGGGTTTGTCCGAGCCAACTTGGGCCCCACCCAAATCTGACAGGGAGTGGTAGATACTCAACTTGTGTAAACAGCTCTTGATTTCATCATGACATTTTTTAACACACACACACACACACACGTATCAGGCTGAGCTCCAGGGGCCAGACACTCCGTCAGTCATTTTAACCCTTTCTGGAAAGAAACCTCTCCGTGTCGACGATCTGTCCTACAGTTTCTCGGTTTCCCTGTCTCGTCTTCAGGCAACAGTTAAGAAAGGGGGGAGCACAGCGGATGAGGCGCAGGGGGAAGAAAACTTGCATTTCTGTAGCGCCTTTCACCGCCCCAGGACCTCCCAAGGTGCTTTGCTCTGTTGTCACACGGGAAACTTGGCAGCCAGTTTGCACACAGAAAGCTCCTACAAGCAGCAATGTGATCATAACCAGATCAATGCAATGCTGGTTGAGAGATTAAATTTTGGCCCAGGGTGTATTTGCCCTGTTGTTTGAACGTTACCATGGGATACTTTTGCATCCACCTGAGAGTGCAGATGAGGCCTCGTGTCTCATCTGAAATACGACACCCCCAACAGCAGCACTCGCACTCTGCTGTGCTCGAGCGTCAGTTTAAATTATGGGCTGATATGTGTTTGGATTGGGAGCTCGAACCCAAAACACGCTGACTCAGAGATGTGTATGCTACCATCTGAGTCACTGCTGACACTAGTCTTGAAGCTATCGATCCCCGGGCTGTGTGAACTCCCTGACCTCAGTTCAAGGATGTCCATGGTCCTGCTTCCTGTGAGCTGGAGATTGAAAAGTCCTTTCTCCCACTGGAAAATTCATGCATGCGGTTCTGATGAAGGGTCATTAGGAGTCCAGTTGTAGGCCTGACCTGGTCAAGTGGGGCTGGAGACTCATGTAGGCCCAGACTAGGTAGACTGGGGCTAGAGTCTAGGCCCAGACCAGGGACTGGAGTCCAGTGTAGGCCCAGAGCAGCTTGAGGGCTGGATTCCAGTATAGCCTGAACTGGTAGGCCCCCCCAACTGGTCTGAACCTAAGACTCCAGTCCCACTCTACCGCTGGGCCCAGACAAGACTCCAGCCCCACTCTACCTGGTCAAGCTTGGACTCCAGCTCCCTAGATGGTCTGGGCCTACACGAAACTCCAGCCCCACTCTGCAGGTGAGGCCTACACTAGACTCCAGCCCCCTATAGACTGGGCCTGCACAAGACTCCAGCCCCTCTCGACCTGGCCTGAACCTACACTGGAACCCAGCCTCCGGCCTGGGCCTACACAATACTCCAGCACCCTGCCCCCAACCACCCCTCTCCCCCACCCCATCCCAACAACCAACAGGTCTAAAGCCTACATGGGACTCCATCCCCACATTACAATGGATGAGGAGCTTCAGTTAATGTAGAAAGCGGGAGAAGCTGGGATTGTTCTCCTCAAGAGCAGAAAGCCTTCAAAATCGTGAAGGGTTTGGATAGAGTAAGTCAGGAGAAACTGTTTCCGGTAGCAGGAGGGTCGGTAACTAGAGGGACACGGATTGAAGAGCCAGAGGGGAAGGTGAGGGGAATTTGTTTTTTTACACAGCGAGACGTTGTGATCTGAAAGGCTGGTGGAAGTCAATTCAATAGTAACTTTCACAAGGGAATTGGATAAATTCTGGAAAATGAAACAACTGCAGAGCTATGGAGGAAGAGTGGGGAAGAGTGGGAGTAATTGGATAGCTCCTCGAAAGGACCAACAGAGGCACATCGGGCAGAGTGGCCTCTTTCTGTGCAGTGCGACTCTACGCAGTTGACTCTGAATGGCAGTCTGATGAAAGAAGTCCCACAGAGGAATAGGGAGACCTATAAACCATGGCTGCTGCTGTGTGCCTGCCTGTTGTTCATCATTCTCTGCGAATGTGTAAGTGCGTACTAAACCATCCTCCAGAGAAGGTGCATGGGCCAAGTGACATCATTCTAGAAGAGCGAGGATTCAAAACAGCCCCTGCTGTCGGCACTGGGTCACCCCTCCGGGTGTCGGGTTTCTCTGTGCCGTCCAACGTGACCAGTGGGTTGGAAGCTGTGCTGAAGTGAATCACTGAGAGAGGCAGAGCAGCTCAGTGGGAGACCAAGGCAAACCTCGTATTGCTCGCGCTGTTAACCCCATGAAGTGCAGATCGAGGTGGGGGAAAATTGAAACAACGGCGACAAAAAAAGAGATTATGATGGGCTCACAGGGTTTATCCTTGCGAGTTGCTGGACCACACGGGCGGGGGGGGGGTGGGGGCGCGTGAGATTTCATCCTCGGCCGACACTGAGAAAGGGAGAGCCTGCATTTATATAGCGCCTTTCACGGCCTGAGGGTGTCCCCAAGTGCTTTACAGCCAATGGGGTGCTTTCCTTTCGTAGTCTCTGTTGCAATGCAGGAAGCGTGGCAGCCGAATGGTGCACAGAAAGATCACACACACATGCATACACACACACACACATGCACGCACACACACACATATACACACACACACACACACGCGCATGTAAGCACACACATACAGATACACACACACACGCACACACATACATATACACACACACACATACATACACACACACACATGCACGCACACACATACATATACACACACACGCGCATGTATGCACACACAGATACACACACACACATACATATACACACACACACGTATGTATGCACACACATACAGATACACACACACACATACATATATACACACGCATGTATGCACACACATACAGATACACACACACACATACATATACACACACGCATGTATGCACACACATACAGATACACACACACACACATACATATTACACACACGCATATATGCACACACATACAGATACACACACACATACATATACACACACACGCATGTATGCACACACATACAGATACACACACACACACATACATATACACACACACGCATGTATGCACACACATACAGATACACACACACACATATATATACACACACACGCATGTATGCACACACATACAGATACACACACACATACATATACACACACACGCATGTATGCACACACATACAGATACACACACACATACATATAGACACACACGCATGTATGCACACACATACAGATACACACACACACATACATATACACACACACACGCATGTATGCACACACATACAGATACACACACACACACACACATATACACACACACGCATGTATGCACACACATACAGATACACACACACACATACATATACACACACACGCATGTATGCACACACATACAGATACACACACACACACATACAGATACACACACACGCATGTATGCACACACATACAGATACACACACACACACACATACATATACACACACACGCAGGTATGCACACACATACAGATACACACACACACGCGCACGCACACACGTGTGCACGCACGCACACACACACACACACACACACACACATGATAATAACCAGATCATCTGTTTTCAGTGATGTCGGTTGAGGATAAATATAGGTCATTGGCAGGACATCAGAGAGAACTTCCCCACCGTTCTGCTCCTCTTCGAAAATAGTGCCCAGAGCGATCTTTTACGTCGTCTTCGATGACAGAGCCCCAGTCCCTGGCACAGCCTCAAACCCACAGTCTGGCAGGTAGACCTGGGGGGGTGGGGGGCTAGCGCATGGATACCAGGGCAGGATAAGTCACAGCCGAGCCTTGGACCAAGCTGGAGTTTGTGTAGAATAGAGTGCGGAATACTGATGAGGGAGGGAAGAGACCAGAAAGCCTGTAATCAAACCCAACACACAAGGGCATTGATAGGACTCCAACCAAAAAAAAAATCAAATCGCTCGGAGATTGCTTACACTTGGCTATAGCCTCAGAGCAATCTCTTGATGTGCTGAGGAGGTTAATTATCACAACAAGCAGGGAAAGCAGGCCACATGTGCAGGACTGTAAACCAACTCGTAAAGAGTCAGCAAGTATTCGAGATGAAACTGGATACAGCTTTCCATAAATCTGCTCTGCTGTCCCCAAGGCTTTGTCACCCCGCAAATGGGTTCAAGTTGTATAATGGTTGACCAATACTTCTGGCCTCTTTTTTTATCTCACTCCTCCTGTGTGGGCGTTTTTTTCAAAATTTTTCTTTTGAACCGTGTCGTTTATTAAGGCCGTTTGACAGTCTGGGAGTATCCAGTTGAACCGTGAACCAGTCTGTCCGAGCTGGAGGGAGGTCATCGTGTCGGGGGTGACCGAACAGCGAGAGTGTGCGGGGCAGGGAAGCAATGTCATGAAACCTCCAAGGAACCACAGCCAGGCAAACCTGGCGACCCTTTGCCATGCCTTGGCTCAAGTTCTAGTCCCCTTGTGGCATCTTCCCAGCAAGGCGCACCGAATGGCAATGAAGCACGGCAGCTATGGGGACCACCCCCTCCGCCACAACGCCAGCCACTCCACCACCCCCCCACCCCCCGCCAAATGCACACCTCGCCTCATCTAGTCAGGACAACCGTAACACATTCCTACCCACCCCCCTGGCCCCCAGACCGGGGATTGAGCCCTAGGGACTGTCCATCCCCGTGCGGGGCGCAGTTCCTCTCTTAACCAGCACAACTGCCCGGAGAAGGTTGGGGGAAGGGCATGTTGCCGCTTCAGGCTGAAGCTCTTGGTTGGGTCTCCCCTCCTGCTTCTGATCCAGCGACGGCGGGCTCAGGCGATAACAGGGTCGGCCTGATCAGTGCACGTGCCCCACGACTAAATAGCCTTCCGCCGTTTGTTGCCGAAGAATGGCCACAAGATCAAATGGCTACAGGGCCTGGCCGCTGTTTGACTTAGTGCCTTCAGGCGAGGAGAACATCAGATACAAGGGATGGAGTAACCATCCACCTTAGGATCACAGATGTCCACAGCACGTCCTTCTTTAATCATGGTCATTCCTGTCCCCACACCCTCCCCTATCCCACGGCTTTCTAGTTTGCTCTCTGTAGGCTCTAAAGGCTGACTGTATAGTTTGCTATTAAGTATTTGATAACCTTCACAGGGCTAAAGTGTGACTGGCCTCAAACCCTAGAAGGTTAATGAGCCTTGGCTGCCAGCTTGTAAACCTGGACAATGCATGAGTGATCAGATTCTTGGCACAGTCTTTCAACTGCATATTAATTGCACCTCAGTGTACAGATGAAGGCACTGATGCTGGCAATGAGAGGTGCACGGATAGATACATGGGCACAGCCAATAGAACCAAGGCATGGAGCACGGCATGGGATACATGGGCGCAGCCAATATAAATTTGGGCATGGGTAATGCCCATGTGCATTGTTAATGGTATGTTAATCATATCGTGAGGATTTCCAGGTAAAGGAGCGTTGTTTAATTAAGTACTTTGAGCACATATAAATAGGGGGAGGGGTAGGTGGGGGGAGACAGTGGTCTAGGGTAATGTCACTGGACTAGTAATCCAGAGGCCCAGGCTAATGCTCTGGGGACATGGGTTCAAATCCCACGAGGGCCATCAGTGGAATTTAAATTCTATAGGAGTCTGATCAAAGAGGCCATTAACAGGTCCAATCAATAGGCTGTTGAGGGGACTGTCTGCCCCTCTTCCATGGCTGAGTGACCTTGGAGAGAGAGCACAGTGTCCATTGGTATGCTTGAGGCCCTCTGTGACCAGAGGGCATTGCAGGGGCTGGAGTACATCATCAGCCCCAATAACACCATTTTGATTTGTTAAATTTCCTTTCGAAGTTCTGATTTATTTGTTACAGTGCCCCATCAGGGCTGACACCTCCCTTTCATTAGTTTGATATATTGATCATTTGTTTTATTCAAAAGGGAATGTAAATAGGGGATGGGGAAAGATGTTGGTGTAATGTTAATGTTGCTGGACTAGTAATCTAGAGGCCCAGGCTAATGCTCTGAGGATATGGGTTCAAATCCCACCATGGCAATCAGAGGAATTTAAGTACTATATGAACCTGTTCCTGGGCCAAAATGGCCATTAACACTGTTACAACCGGTCCCCAGGTGAGGTTCTCCCAAATTGTTATGCTCCCGGGTGAGGAGGAATGAACTGGTTCCCCTTCTTTATTCATCTGTCATTGGGAAAATGTTAGAGTCTATTGTAAGGGATGTAATAGCAGAGCATTTAGAAATGCATAATATAATCAAGCAGAGTTACCATGGCTTCATGAAGAGGAAATCATGCCTGACAAGTTGATTAGAATTGTTTGAGGAGGTAAGAAGCAGGATAGATAAAGGGGAACCAGTAGATGTGATATATTTGGATTTCCAAAAGGCCTCTAATAAAGTACCGCACCTAAGGCTGCTTAATAAGACAAGAGCCTATGGTGTTGGGGGTAGTATATTAGCATGGATAGAGGATTAGCTAACTAATAGAAGACAGAGAGTTGGGATGAGGGGGGAATTTTCATGATGGCAAACTGTAACTTGTGGAGTGCCACAGGGATCAGTGCTGGGGCCACAATTATTTACAATATATATTAATGACTTGGATGAGGGAAGTGAATGTACTATTGCCAAGTTTGCGGATGACACAAAAATAGGTGGGATGGTAAGTGGTGAGGATTGCACAAAGAGTCTACAGAGGGATATTGACAGGTTAAGTGAGTGGGCAAAAACTTGGCAGATGGAATATAATGTGGAAAAATATGAGGTTATGCACTTTGGCAGGAAGAATAGAGGAGCTGAATATTATTTAAATAGAGAAAGACTGCAGAAAGCTGCAGCACAGAGTGGGTCCTCGTGCATGAATCCCAAAAAGCTAGTATACAAGTTCAACAGGTAACAGGGAAGGCAAATGGAATGTTGGCCTTTATTTCAAAGGGAGTGGAGTATAAAAATAGGTAGTCTTGCTAAAACTATACAAGGCACTAGTCAGACCACACCTAGAATACTGTGAACAGTTTTGGTCCCCTTGTCTCAGGAAAGATATACTGGCACTGGAAGCAGTCCAGGGAAGGTTCACTAGGTTGATCCTGGGTATGGAGGGATTTTCTTATGAGGAGAGGTTGAGTAAGTTGGGCCTGTACTCATTGGAGTTTAGAAGAATGAGAGGTGACCTTATTGAAACATATAAGGTTCCTAGGGGGCTTGACAGGCTAGATTCTGAGAGGTTGTTTCCCCTTGTGGGAGAGTCTAGGACCACAGAGCATAATCTCAGAGTCAGGGGTTGCCCATTTAAGACAGAGATGAGGAGGAATTTCTTCTCTCAGAGGGCAGTGAATCTGTGGAATTCTTTACCACAGAGGGATGGTGGAGGCTGGGTCTTTAAGTATATTCAAGGCTGAGATAGACAGATTTTTAATCTGTAAGAGAATCAAAGGCTATGCTGAAAAGGCAGTGGAGTTGAGGATTATCAGATCAGCCATGATCTCATTGAATGGCGGAGCAGACTCGATGGGCAGAATGGCCTACTTCTGTTCTTGCACCTTATGGTCTTATGGTCTAATGGTCTAACCCTCTTGGTTGGTAGCAACAAGGTTAATTTAAAAAGGATCCCTTCCCTCGTTGATACCTTTTCCCAGTCCAAATATATTTATGTTTTAAGAGAAGCCAACTTAACCAAGCTTTCTTGAGTTAAGGAAAGAGTGAGTTTACTGGATACAAAAATGCGAGAGAGAAAAAAAAAACACATAACACACAGGTTAGAAATGAGAAGTGAGTCCAGAAATAAAAGTTAAAAAGTATACGAATCAGTCTTTGGCTGGTCCATGAGGAGTAGATGATGAAACGTTGCAGGCATTAAGTTGGATGATTCCAGTGGAGCTGACTTTGGGCAGTTGAGCAGTTGGTTTGGGGGTTAGCTGAAAGGAGTTGTCTTGTTTCCTTTTCGACTATGGCTTTGCTGACTTATGACTTGCTTCCAGCAATCAGAGAGAGAGGACTTTTTTCCCTGCAAGTGCAGGGATGCCTAGTTGATGTTCTTTAGCTGTGATTGGTGTTCCCCCAGGCCTGGTGTGCGAGGGTGTGCTGTGAAGGTCACAGCTAAAACTAGCACACAGAGCTTTTCTTCTGTATCCCTGGAAGGGAAAACACAAACATGTCTTTCACCCAGATCTGCTTCCTTTTCAACTCACATCATGTCCACAGTCTGGGATATAACTCACAGGAGATGGTCTCTGCTAAGATGGTAATCAGCCTTCGTAATCTCCGCAGCCACAGGAGATTACAGTTCAGCTTTTGCATTGCATCTTTTCCTTTGAAGTGTCTCTGTCTGAAGTCAGCCTTGACACGGTTTTAGGTGCAACTCGTTGCACTAATTGGTCAAGTGTAATCCACATAGGAATTTCCCAGAAAGTGGTTACTTTACAGTCTCAGCCAGCTCCTGCTTGCACACCCTTTTAAAAAAAAAAATTACATGTCTTATTTAAAAGTTCAATACGTCTGTAAGTAATTTGGGGCTATGATCCGTGGTCATGACAACAGGCCCAGTCAGCGGGCCGTGGAGGGGCTTGTTAGACCCGACTGCCTGGCCCTATTTCACGGTTACATTCGTGTCCCTGGAGAGGGAGCAGGCAGTGTCCGGATCGTTTGAGGCCTTCTGCGACCAGTGGGCGCTGCAGGGGCTGGAGTGCATTGTCAGCCCTGGGAACACCATTTTAGTTCAGTTTAGCTAAGGTTCCTTTGAAAATTTTGTTTTTCGTTACAGTGCCCCTTTAAGGGGCTGTCACCTTTGTTAATTTGTGAATTAGCTTATTCTATTGGTTGCAAAAAGAGTAGGAATGGGGGATGGCTGGGACACTGGGGGGGTGGGGAGGAGAGCTGTGAGACTAAATAAGTCAATGAACTATCTCAATAAAGAAAAGCTCTGTGTCTTGGTTTCGATTTCACCAACCGGCTTGGATCCTATTAACATGGATGGGAGCAGCCACATGAAAAATCAGGCAGGCAGTAAAGGAAACAGGTGCTGTTTGCTTCCCTGATATCAATAAAAGGATGTTGAGAAGCGGTGAAAGCCTGGTCAACGAGCTTGCCAATGCTCACCATCAACTAGGGCTGCAAACTCTGGCTAGATGAATCCCTCTGGAAGTTTCATTCCATGGCCGCCAAACATCCAGTCAACCGCCTCTTCCCTTCTCCATATTTATTCTAAATTATAAAGGAAAGTTTTCAAAGTGAATGAAAAATATACACGCTTTGAACGCCTCCATGATTTTTCTCATGGATGTGCAGGAAATTAATCTTTCATTGTTGGAGACTCCAGGACAATCCTGGTGGGTTGGCAACACTGCCGCCAAGTAAGGCTGACTGATTTGAAGAGGTGTCACTGTGTAGCCCCTAAGCTCCAGTCAAGATCTTCAGAGAGAGAGAGAAGGGAAGAAAATCTATAGACGCAGTCAAGGACCAAAATGCAGCATAGGGTTTGACAAAGGTCACGATGCAACCTAGCCTAACTCATGGCAACAACAGCGAAAGGGCAAATATTAATTTTGCCAGCAACCAAAAACCTCATCACAATTATTGTGTTATATCCTCCTGGCTTCATGGGTAGGATAAGGGGTAAAAATGGCAAAGGTGTGAGCAAATTGTGATAAAGTTCAGCTTATTGAATGCTCTCTGTACAGGAGAGCTTTAGGTGTTTTGGGAGTTGCCTATCGGTTCTGTGGTGGATGAAGTGTGAAAATAAGTGACTGTGAGGGTGTAGCGAGCAGTCTCTTGTGCCAAGAGACAAACAAACGGTTACCACAGTAACAAAGAGTGCAGCCTTGTGCTGGCTGTTGGCTAATCTAGGCCTGCCATAGTCAGGTATAGGCACTGCGTCAGACCCAATGTGGAGCAGTTGGGCAGAGGGAAGCGTGTCTGCGGTGAGGAGCAGAGGTTTTCTTCCGAGCAACAGCTGGATAAAAGAGACATAACTGGGCAGGCACACAGCATGAGTCACTCAGCCCTGTCTAGGCCTGGGCCTGAGTGCGCGCTGTTTGGTGTGAGGCACAACCACACTCATCAGGAAGACCCTTTATTGATCCCGCCCAGGATTGGCGGTTGTGTTGACGGAATTGGCCTCATCAGCGTCCCTCGAGATAAAGACGGTTAAAACGTTAACCAGTACTTTTTCTGCTTCTGTTCCCGTCGCTTCCCCACCCCTTTTCATGTTTTCTTTTGCTTCCTGAATTTTGTTCTCGTCTGCCTGAGGGGTGTGAGCGCTGGAGAATGGATTACTGTCAGTAGCAACTCTAATATATACAGTGTCTTTAAAATAGAAAATTGCCACAGGGCACTTCATAAAGGTGTAGCCGTTACAGTTGAACTGCAATGAGTTACATACAGAATTAAGCTCCCTCTACGTCCCATCAGACACTCACAGGACAGGTACAGCACGGGGTTAGATACAGAGTAAATCTCCCTCTACACTGTCCCCATCAAACACTCCCAGGACAGGTACAGCACGGGGTTAGATACAGAGTAAATCTCCCTCTACACTGTCCCCATCAAACACTCCCAGCACAGGCACAGCACGGGGTTAGATACAGAGTAAAGCTCCCTCTACACTGTCCCCATCAAACATTCCCAGGACAGGTACAGCACGGGGTTAGATACAGAGTAAAGCTCCCTCTACACTGTCCCCATCAAACATTCCCAGGACAGGTACAGCACGGGGTTAGATACAGAGTAAAGCTCCGTCTACACTGTCCCCATCAAACACTCCCAGGGCAGGTACAGCACGGGGTTAGATACAGAGTAAAGCTCCCTCTACACTGTCCCCATCAAACACTCCCAGGACAGGTACAGCACGGGGTTAGATACAGAGTAAAGCTCCCTCTACACTGTCCCCATCAAACACTCCCAGGACAGGTACAGCACGGGGTTAGATACAGAGTAAAGCTCCCTCCACACTGTCCCCATCAAACACAGTCAGGGCAGGTACAGCACGGGGTTAGATACAGAGTAAAGCTCCCTCCACACTGTCCCCATCAAACACTGTCAGGACAGGTACACCATAAGCAAGAGATCCGGGGTGGCTTTTAAATTGTCTGATTGGAGGTTTCCACATTCTGGGTAGCTGCAGTGAATGTGATACCCGTTTCTCAATCAACATCACTAATACAGATTATCTTGTCATTATTGCATTGTTGTGGGAGATTGCTGTGTGCAAATTGGCTGCCACATTTCCTGCACTATCTCAACAACTTCCTTCAATGGTTGTAAAGCGCTTTGAGGTTGCGAAAAGCAGATTATAAATTCAAGTCTTTTCAATCGTTCTTTTGTCATAAGAGATAAGGACCTTCAGAAGTCGACTTGTTTGGCATATTCCTGATGGTCGGGGACAAACTAGAAAGCGGCTGATCCGTGTGAGGAGCAAGGACGCGGGTGAGAATTGGTTGACCTCTTTGCAATCCAACATTTTAACATTTGGTAAGTTATTGGAATTTGTGTTTGACTGCATCAGCTGCTTATTGCCCGGCTGTGTGGCCGAGCACTTTCCAGCTCAAACTACAGATGATATCATGACATCTGACTTAAAAGCCATTGAATCATAGAATCATAAAATTATCCCCGGTTTTAAGCGGCCCACCATTTGCAGCCACGCTTTCGGCTATCTAGTCCCTATTCTCCCTGATTTCCTCCCGAAACCACTCTGCCTTGCCCCTCGCTCATAGGAGCGGGAGCGGGCCATTTGGCCTTTCGGGCCTACTCTGCCATTCGATATGATCGGGGCTGGTCTGATTGTGGCCTTAGTTCCACTTTCCAGCCTGCACCCACCCCCGTAACCCTTAACCCCCTTGTCAGCCAAAAATCTGTCTAACTCAGACTTGAATATATTCACTGACCCAGCCTCCACTGCTCTCTGTGGAAGAGAGTTCCAAAGATGAATGACCCTCTGAGAGTAGAGACTCCTCCTCAGTAAGCTCTGTTTTGACCAAGCTCTTGTTGGCCTATCCTAATGTCTCCTTTTTTGGCTAGGGGTCAATTGTTTTTGCTGTTGAGAAGCATCTTTCAGACTTAAAAATCTTCACCACGTTAAAGCTGCTGTATAAATGCAAGTAATTGTGGTGAAATCTCTTCTAGCCTCTTCCTTCATTCTTTCAGCCCTGCTTTGTGCTCCCTCATTGCCGATTCACCAACCAGTGGAGGCCATCTTCCACACTGACCCTTTCAAAACCTTTCAGAATTTTGAACACCACCACGTGGTGAGCCCTGATACACGTGTGAACTTGTATCAGTGCTCCCAGTGCCAGTGCTGAGGGAGTGCTGCACTATTGGAGGTGCCTTCTCTGTTCAAATCTTGCTTCATAACTTGGAAATCCACGGCCGGCGTGCCTAAGCAGGGGGGAACAAAATAATTTAATAAGTTTCAGCCCCGGCACAAACAAACTCTCCCCAAGTGGCTCCGTGTCTGGCCGTCTAGTCTGGTGCTGAGCTCTTCAGGCTGGGAAGATCCCAGTTTCAGTCTTTGATCTGTCACTGACTCAGCAAAGTTCCTGCTCCCAATCGGCATTCAGTGACCTGAGCTGGAAGGACCACACATGTGTGGACACAGGGTGAAGATAGGAGCAGGTTCTGGCTGTGAGGTCCCCTGTAGTTGATTAGCCCACCGACCATGAACACGAAGCGAGAGGAACAGGCCTCAACCTTGAGATTGAGCAAGAGAGTTTCGGCAAAGCATTAGATTCAGACCCCAAGCAAACAAGATCACATGCTAGACATGGACGTTTGTGTCGTTTCAGCTCAGTCACGCAGGCACCCTTCCCCACAGGACCCCCATCTCAGCATGTGTCCATATCTCTTAAAGGATTGCAGAGATTTTCACCTCCTACACACCAGCCAAAGTCAATTTAATGTGTCGACCAGCTCTCTGTGTGAACTTGTATCAGTGCTTCCAGTGCCAGTGCTGAGGGAGTGCTGCACTATCGGAGGTGCGGTCTTTCAGATAAGACATTAAACCAAGGCCCCGACTGCCCTCTCAGGTGGACGTAAAAGATACTGTTGGAATACATCACTGGAAGAAGACCAGGGAACACTCCCTGGTGTCCCCGACCAACTTATCCCTCAACCAACATCAGTTGAAACATAATCTGATCATTTGTCACATTGCTGCTTTTGGGAGCTTGCTGTGAACAAATTGGCTGTCCCGTTTACTACATTACAACAGTGGCTATACTTCAAAAGTACTTCATTGGCTGTGAAACACTTTGGGATGGTGGAAGGTGCTATAGAAATGCAGGTCTCTTTTTTTCCCCCAGAACGACCCCTTTGTCGCGGTTTTGATTGAAGCAGTGACCATCCCTGTACCTTCTATACCTGGTGTCTCCCTTGGTGAGCTCCCATCTCCATTGCCTCCTCTGGAGGCTTAATCTCCAGGATATTTCTCCAGCCTTCGCCTCGCTGCTCAGTTCTGTGTGTGTGTAGGCTACCACCCACACCCCCCACCCTCCCCCGCCCAACCCCACTCTGCCCCGAGACTCCTCTCCTGTCTCCCCTCTGAAGAGTGCCAGTTGCGATTCCCTCCTCCACTGACAGCCGATCTGCGGGCTAGAAAAACATGTTTTTTCAGGAAGCTGCCCTTGTTTTGGGTGAAAAAGATAATGCGACGCAGTTTGTGCTCACTGCCTGCAGCTGGCTTTACATTTTCAGTGATGCTGTGACTAATTGGTTCAAAAAAATATGGTTAGAAAATTATCACCAGATGTGATTGAATGTTAAAGGGCCAAGGATAAACAGTGGTGATGGAGTACGTGACTGTGTGTTAATATTTGTGCTTAGGGTGTGACAAGGCACGTTTACTGACCATCCCTTATCGTTCTAAGAAGGTGGAGGTCGGCCTTCTTAAGCTATTCCAATATTGTGTGCCAGCCATGGCTCAGTTATCCTCTCTTCTGAGTTGGAAGGTTGAGGGCTCATGCCCTGCTCCAGAGTCTCAGTCCCAATGACGTTCTCAGTGCAGCACGGGGGGAGTGCTGCACCGTGGGTAGGCGCTGTCTGTCAGCAGAGACGTTAAAGCAGGGCCCCGTCTGCCCCCTCAGGTGAATGTTAAAGATCCCGCAATGGCTACTGGAAGAAGAACAGCCGGGGTGGAGGGGGCGGGGAGTTCTCCCCGGGTGACCGCGGGCCAATATTTATCCTTCAACCAACAACGCTAGAAGGGAGGAATCGTCTGTTCTCACTCGTGGCAAACCCGGAGGTGAGAAGCGCATGTAATTAGGCGGGTTGGTGGCGTACTGGAACCCCGGTGCCTTCCCGTCTTCGCCAGAATTAAGTTCTGGGGTAGAAGGCCCATGGTCGACCTTCCAGCCCCGCCACCTACTGAGGCCCTTAAGCGGCCAATTAATGAGCACTCAAGGGCCTCATCCTGGCGCCGCGGGTATTAACCCAGTGGCAGGTGGGCCTGCACGGTAGCTAAAGCCGTGCCGCCATCTTGTCACCTCCGGGGAGGGTCCATCGATCAAAGGCCCTCAGTGGCTGATTGACGGACTGGACATCAGGAAGTGCTGGGGAGGCACTGCTGAGGGCTACGTCCATGTCCTTGCTGCTGAACCCCCTGCAGCCCTCTCCCCATAACCCCTGCCCCACAATACCCGCAACCCCCACATCAATTACCCTGTGACCTGGGTCACTCCGCTGTCCTTTCGGCAGCGGCCACCGCCTCCCCAGTGGCGCTGCTGAGCACGAGAGCTACCGGCCTCTGATTAACCAGCAGGTCTCGGTGGGCAAGACTTCAGTCCCTGCATTTCAGCACAAGGCTTCCCCACTGCCTGATTGGCTTGTGGTTCGGAGGGGGGAGTGGTGTCGGGAGGGGCTTTCCAAAAAAAGAGGCAGCACAGGTCTCTCACCGGCCCTCCAGCTGACAGGCGAGACCCCCAATGCCTCCATGAGATGATTTGGGTCACTATCGCATTGCTGTTTGTGGGATCTTGCTGTGTTTCCTAAATCACAACAGTGACTACACTTAGAAAATGTTTCATTTGCTGCAATGTGTTTTGGGACATCCGAGGGCTGTGAAAGGAACTTCTTTGCTTGTTGAAGCATCCCATTAACTTGCTATTTTTTTTTCTTTATTCTTTCACGGGATGTGGGCGTCGCTGGCAAGGCCAGTGTTTGCTGCCCATCCCTAATTGCCCCTTGAACTGAGTGTCTCGCTCGGCCATTTCAGGGGGCAGTTAAGAGTCAACCACATTGCTGTGGGGTCTAGAGTCACATGTAGGCCAGACTGGGTAAGGACGACAAATTTCCTTCCCTAAAGGACATTAGTGAACCAGATGGGTTTTTACAACAATTGATGTTGGTTATCATTGTCACCATTGTTGAGACTGGCTTTCATTCCAGATTTTATTAATTGAACTTAAATTCTACCAGCTGCTGTGGCTGTGGTGGTGAGATTTGAACCCATGTCTGCAGAGACATTAGCTTGGGCACTTGGATTTTCCAGTGATATTACCACTACACCACCATCTCCCCCCATTACGAAGTAGCATTCCCATGGGGGCCTCTGCCAATCTCAGGGCTGTAACTAGTTGGGAGAAAAGTCTGGAGAAAGGGTGTTAGGCATCGATTCTGCCACTTCTCTGCGGGTTACCGCTGGGAGAAGTCCCTTCTGAAAATTCCGTGGGCAGAATTTTCTGCCTGTCGGGCGGGCGGGCCCGACCCAATCTCCGGTGGGCGGGGAGCCGATCCCTGCCGGAGAAGCAGGCCCCGCCGCCATTTTACTTGGGCAGGCCAATTAAAGCCCGCCCAGCGTGATGTCCGCCGGGAAGCGCTATGCGATCCCTGTGGGGGGTGGGGGATTCCCCAAAAGCGAGAGTGCGCTCTTTCACGCATGCGCACAATAGAGCGCACATCTCCCCGAGGCTAACTGCTGCCTCAGGGAGATCGCTGACAGTTCTAAAAACATTAAAAATAGAAACAAAAATCCTTATTATGTCCCCCTCATGTGAGATGGGACATGTTCATAATCTACACTAAAACTTTATTAAACATTTTAAATCCCTACATGAAACCTCGTCCCGCCGCTGGATGAGGTTTCATGTTTTTTTCTATTCCCCGCCGGGGCTCCTGGCCGACCCGCCAACCTTAAGGTTGGACGGGCAGGTCATTTAATTGTTTTAATGATCCCGTCAATGGCCTCAATTGGCCATTGACAGGTCGGCGGGCGCACAGCTGATTTTGCTGCGCTCCCGCCTTCCTGAAAATTTAAATGAGGCGGGATGAGGTCGGGGATTCCGCCTGACATCATCCCGCGTCATTTTACGCGTCGGCGAGCGGGCCCCGCCCCCCTGCTCACCGACGGCAAAATTCAGCCCCATGTGTCCATCTTCAGGCCCACTATAGGAGAGAAGCCCTCCCCTGTGATCTCAGTGAAACCTACAAAACACTTAAAGGGACAGACAGGGTCAATGCGGATAAGATGTTTCCCCTGGTCAGGGAGTCTAGAACCAGGGGAGACACAATTTCAAAATAAGGGGGAAGCCATTTAGGACCAAAATGAGGAGAAAATCTTTTACTCAGAGGGCGCTGAATCTTTGGAATTCTCTACCCCAGAGGGCCGTGAAAGCTCAGTCATTGAATATGTTTAAAGCAGAGATTGACAGATTTCTAAATACCAGTGACGTAGAGGGATATGGGGATAGTGTGGGGGGAAAAAGGCATTGAAGTGGATGATCAGCCATGATCGTATTGAATGGCGGAGTAGGCTCGATGGGCCGAATGGCCTACTCCTGCTCCTATGTTCCCGTGTTACTGTGCAGGGGCTCAGTGTGCTAATAATGGTGTGAAGCTGAAGCTATCAATTCTGGACTGCCTGGGAATGAGTACTGACTGATGCTTAACCTGTTTGGCTAAAATTCCTCTCCCTGGTATTCCAGCAGCTTTGTATATTTAGATGTGTCAATGCCTTTACAACAGTAGCAGAGAAGGAATCTTTAACATGCTAAGCCAGTGTTCCACAGTGCAGTGTCAGGGCTGCACAGACTAGCAGGGTACCATGTACAATCCCCTGGAGTAGCTTTGTTAACCAGGGCTCAGTTCTGAGCCTTCACTTCTGTTGAGACCTACTGCAGAGAATTGAGCACGACATCCAGTCTGAAACTCTTCGTGCAGTACCGAGGGGGTGCTACGCATTCAGAGGTGCAGTCTTTCGAATGAAATGTTAAACCGAGGCTCTGTCTGCCCCTCTCAGGTGGATGTAAATGATCTCACCCACACTAGTCGAAGAAGAGCAGGAAACAGAACTTGTATATCAGTGAAAAGAGAGACATGTTGATGAAGCTTTTCATATTGCACTCATCAGGACAAATGCAAATTTCAAACGATCACAACAATTTATACTACAGGAGGAAAGGGTGCTGAATGGTTGGCACGTTGACTCTGATTGGCTGAAGCATTGCAATAGAGAAAGCAATGGGGAACTATAGGCTCCCCAAGCTCCCAAAAAGACACACATACTAACATATGAATTGGGAGCAGGAGTAGGCCACTCAACCTCTTGAGCCTGCTCCATGATTCAATAAGATCATGTCTGATCTGATTGAAATCTCAGCTCCAAATACCCACCAACCCACGATGACCTTTCACCCCCTTACTTATCAGGAATCTATCCACCTCTGCCTTAAAAATATTCAAAGACGCTGCTTCCACTGCCTTTTGAGGAAGAGAGTTCCAAAGGTTCACGACCCTCTGAGAGAAATAAATTCTCCTGATCTCTGTTTTAAATGGGCGATCTTTATTTTTAAACAGTGACCCCTGGTTCTAGATTCTCCCACAAGGGGAAACATCCTCTCCACATCCACCTTGTCAAGACCCCTCAGGATCTTATATGCTTCAATCAAGTTGCCTCTTACTCTTCTAAACTCCAGCGGATACAAGCCTAACCTGTCTAACCTTTCTTTATAAGACATCCTGACCATTCATGGTATTAGTCTAGTGAACCTTCTCTGAACTGCTTCCAATGCATTTAGACCCTTCCTTAATAAACAAGACCAATACTGTACACAATACTCCAAATGTAGTCTCACCAATGCCTTGTATAACTGAAGCATAACCTCCCCACTATTGTATTCAATTCCCCTCGCAATAAACAATAACATTCTATTAGCTTTCCTAATTATTTGCTGTACCTGCATTTGAGCCTTTTGTGATTCATGCATTAGGACACCTAGATCCCTCTGCATCTCAGAGCTCTGCAATCTCTCACTATTTTCCTGCCAAAATAGACAATTTCACATTTTCCCACATTATACTCCATTGGCCAGATCTTTGCTCACTCACTTAACCTATCTATATCCTTTTGTAGCCTCCTCATGTCCTCTTCACATCTTACTTTCCTACATACTTTGTGTCATCAGCAAATTTAGCAACCATACCTTTGGTCCCTTCATCCAAGTCATTTATATAAATTGTAAAAAGTCGAGGCCCCAGCACTGACCCCTGTGGCACACCACTCGGTACATCTTACCAATCAGAAAAAGGCCCTTTTATGCCTCTCTCTGTTTCCCGTTAGCCAGCCAATCTTCTATTGTGTAGGTTACCCCTACACCATGAGCTTTTATTTTTAGCAATAACCTTTGAAGTGGCACCTTATCAAATGCCTTCTGGAGATCTAAGTACAGTACGTCCACCAGTTCCCCTTTATCCAGAGCATATGTTACTCTTCAAAGCAGTCCAATAAATTGGTTAAATATGATTTCACATGTAACTGTGTTGACTCTGCCTGATTACCGTGAATTTTTCCAAGTGCCCTGTTATGACGTCTTTAATAATGGCTTCTAACACTTTCCCTAAGACGTTCTGCCTGCCACACAATTGAGCAACGTTGTGTATGAATTTCAGTGCGGGTACGTAGGCTGTATGTTCAGCAATTGACTGATCGAATCAAACAGCATGTTCCTTCGGTTGTTCACAACAGGCAGCGTACAGACTGTCCTCAACCAGCCCATGCTTGCGAAACCCAAAACACAACGTCTATTGTTAGATGTGATTTCACGATTGGACAGCACTTGCTGAACAACCCTGAGTGCGCTAATAGCTACACTAACAACCAATTTAAGATGGTCAGTCGAACTCATAATGTGGCTCATTTACACTTGCTAGAAGCAACATAGATTCATACACAGATACCCATTCTCTGCAAACAAAAGGAATATGTTCAGGCCTTTTTTTGAATTACCCAGAAGCTTGGGGAGCCTATAGTTCCATGTTGCTTTCTCCATGGCACCATCTTGGCCAATCACAGTCGACTTGGTAACCAATCACACGCTTTTCTCCTGTAATATAAATTGTCGTGATCATTTGAAATTTGGTATTCTTTTATTTGTCCTGATGAGTACAAGACAAAAAGCTTTGGCAGCATGTCTCGCTTTACAGCAATATTCAAGAGCAGGGGAGTTTTCTCTGGAGTCCTGGCCAATATTTACCTCTCAATCCACATCACGGGACAGTTTGGGGTAGGCTCTCTGTTTCTCTGCTGCGAGTCACTTGTGGCTGTCAGCAGATAGGCACATCAGGTGAACCAGTTCACCACTTATGCTTTAATTTCTCTCTGCTGGGAAGAGGAAGGTCATCTTTGGTAACTCCTGTTGCCCCAGGCATCAACAGTCAGATGCACAGGTGCTGACAGGTCTCCTCCCAGCAGTGAGTCTCCGAAAAAATAACCTGCACTACGAGTAACCATGGCCCCCATGGTTACGCCCATTTGTTACTACAAGTCTGTCAGCTGGAGATTATCCCACAGTATATTGACAATCCTCCCTTTGGTTATTTGTTTAGCTTAAAGCCTGTTCAGTCAAGAGTCCCGTACACAGTGCGTTCTCCCATTAATAAAAGAGAAGACTTGCATTTACACAGTGCCTTTCACAATCAGTGAAGTGATTTGGAAGTGTGAAGCAGGGAAACAGGGCAGATAATCTGTGCACAGCAAGCTCCCACAAAGAGCACTGCAAACATACAAATTAGGAGCAAGAGTAGCCCATTCGGCCCCTTGAGCCCGCTCTGCCATTCAATAAGGTCATGGTTGATCTGATTGTGGCCTCAACCCCACATTTCCACCTACCCCAATACCCTTTGTCTCCCTTGTTCGTCAAGGATCTATTTACCTCTGCCTTGAAAATACTCAATGCTCCACGCTCTCGGAGGAAGAGAGTTCCATAGCCTCATGACTCTCTGAGAGAGAAAAAATTCTCCTCACCACCATCTTAAATGGGAGACCCCTTATTTTTAAACCACGTCCCCTAGTTCTAGTCTATCCCACAAAGGAGAAACATCCTTTCAGCATCCAATCTGTCAAGTCCCCTCAGGATCTTATATATTTTGATCTGTTTCTTTGGTTGAGGGGTGGATATTGGTTCAAGACAAGGGGGAGAGCTCCCCTGCTAATCTACAAAACAGTGCCGTGGGAATCTTTCACGGAGAGGGCAGTTGGTTTAACATTTCAGCTAAACGACAACACCTCCGACAGTGCGGCGCTCCCTCAGTAGAACTGGTACTAGGAGTGTCGACCTGGGTTTTATGCTTAGGTTTCTGCAGTAGGGACCCTGAAGCCAGCCCCTGTTTAGTAATAATACATGTCTTTTTCCCTTTCATGGGAACTGGGCATCATTAGCTAGGCCAGCAATTGTTACCCATCCCTAATTGCCCTCGAACTGAGTGGCTTGTTCAACCATTACAGAGGGCAATTAAGATTCAACCGCATTGCTGTGGTTCTGGAGTTACATGTAGGCCAGGCAAGGTACAGTTGGCAGATTTCTTTCCCTTAAGGACATTGGTGAATCAGACGGGTTTTTGCAACCATAATGATCCAATTAGCTTTATAAATTGAATTTAAATTCCACCAGCTGCTTTGGCAGGATTTGAATCCATGTCCTTGGGGCATTAGTCTAGGCCTCAACTAGTCTAGTGACATTGACACTGTCTCCCTACATTCAGAGCGCCCCGATGGCTTGGGTCTTAAATGCACTCCCTGGATGAAGAACTAAGCCATGTCAGCCAGGGCGCGAACAATGGAGTTTCGACTGGCCTCAGTGTCCCAGTATGAGGGAGGAGAGTTCCCATCCCTCATCACGATTCACCGTCACCCCCTTGAAAAAGTATGTGTTTGGATCTCTGAAGACTCAAGGATATGAAAAGGCAAGTCAGTCAGTCCATCGATGGCTATCCCTCTGGTATCCGAACTCTTCCAGTCTGACATGTCAACAACCCTTCAACACACCTTCATTTCTATCAGGACGTTTTGGTTTTTGCTCAGTTTGTAGCACCCAACCTCCCGAGTCAGAAGATCGCCGGGCTATGGTAGACTTGAGCAGATAATCCAGGCCAACACTCCCAGTGCCCGTACTGAGACAGGTGTCATCTTTCAGCGGAGACGTTAAAACCATGTTCTCCCTCTCAGGTGGACATTAAAGATCCCACGGCTACTGTGGGAGGTGGCGTGAGCATTCTGCCAGTGTCCTGCCCACCATTCCTCCAACAGCCAGCATTCCCATAATCAGACCAACTGGTCACGACATCTCATTTTCTGTTTGTGGGATCTTGCTGAGTGCAAAATGACCACTACACTTGCCCACATTGCAGCTGTGACTGTGCTTTTCAGCAGGGATTCTGTAAAGCGCTAAGGGTCAACCTGACAATGTGAGAAATTCTTCCCAATTCCTATGTCTGTCTTAAATGTATTATTTCATTTACATTTCTGCTCTCGAATTCCATTATCCTGACATTAAAATAATTTTGTCTGTTTACTTTATCTCAGTTTACCTGCTGCTTGACATCCACAACTACCAACAACTTGCATATATATAAGAGCTCCTTGAATAAATGGTTCCAGGGAGCATCACAGCAAGGTTGTCAATCAAAATGTGGCATTGTGCCCCAAATGGTGATGCTGGGGGATAGATGACCAAAAGAGGTAGGTTTTTAAGGAGAGGTTTATAAAGGGAAATTCAGAGCTTGGGGCCCCAGACAGCTGAAGGCACAACTGAGAACAGAACTGAGTGGAGCAAAGGAAGTTGGGTAGGTGCCGGAGGCCAGAATTGGAGTGCTGCACAGATCTTGAAAGGTCGTACAAACAAACATACGAATTAGGGACAGGAGTAGGCCATTTGGCCCCTCGAGCCTGCTCCGCCATTCAATAAGAACATAGCTGATCCGATTGTGGCCTCAACTCCACTTTCCTGTCCACCCCAGATGACCTTTGACTCCCTTGTTAGTCAATAATCTATTGACCTCTGCCTTAAAGAAATAATCATTGACCGTAACTACACGGCTCTCTGGGGAAGAGAGATCCACTGGCTCACAACCCTCTGAGAGAAAATAATTCTTCTCACCTCCGTCTTAAATGGGAGACCCCATATTTTTAAACTGTGTCCCCTCGTTCTAGTCTCTCCCACAAGGGGAAACATCCTTTTCAGCATCCACCCTGTCAAGTCCCCTCGGGATTTTATATGTTTTAATAAGATCACCTCTCACTCTTCTAAACTCCAATGGATACAGGCCCAGCCTGTCCAACCTTTCCTTGTAAGATAACCCCCACGCACCATCCCAAGTATCAGGCGAGTGAAATAAACACTAAGATAAAAGCAAAATACTGCACGTGCTGGAAATCTGAAATAAAAACAGAAAATTCTGGAAAAACTGAGCAGGTCTGGCAGCGTCTGTAGAGAGAAAAACAGAGAGCAAACGTTTCGAGTCCGTATGACTCTGAAGAAGATGCCGCGAGACCTGCTGAGCTTTACCAGCATTTTATGTTTTTATATCAGCCGAGTGAACCTTCTCTGAACTGCTTCCAGTGCATTTATAGGGCATGGGGAGGTTACAGAGACAGCGGAGGGGGGCGGATATGGGTGAGGCCGTAGAGAGATTTTGGAAACAAGGATGAGAATTTTAAAACTTAGGTGCTGCTGGCCTGGGAGCCAATGTGTCGAGGGTTGGGGGAGGAATCCCAGAGTTTTGAGCATTAGGAGTTGAAGGCTAGGTGTCACTTAACGCCCAGTTACCACTTAACAGTCAGCAATCGTTTAACACTTAGCTGCCACTTAATAAGCTATTTCACAAGGGTCAGGTGGAAAGTGAGATGAGGTAACCAGGTGTCAAGCAATGGCTATTACAGCAATCACATGGATTGGCAGAGCACTCATCTTAAAACCATTTAAAATGGATCATTTTAAATGCCACTAAAAAAGGCCACTGAGCGCTTAAAATAAATATTCATTACATTAAGACTGAGGTGCCCACCCCCACCCTCAAAATCATGGCCACACTTACTGGAGAGCTGAGATTCTTGTGCAGCCAAATTTGTGTAGGACTTGCCTCAGAAATTGGTGTTGAGGTGCTGTGGGATATTATTGGGCCTTGACCATCCCACAGAACCAAATAAGTACAGGTGGTGGTATAGTGGGAATATCGCTGGGCTAATAATCTAAAAGAAAAAAAAGCAAAAAAACTGCAGATGCTGGAAATCCAAAACAAAAATAAAAATACCTGGAAAAACTCAGCAGGTCCGACAGCATCTGCGGAGAGGAACACAGTTAACATTTTGAGTCCGTATGACTCTTCAACAGAACTAAGGAAAAATAGAAGTGAGGTGAAATATAAGCTGGTTTAAGGGTTTTGGCAATCTCCACCTATCACTGGCCCTCTATCCAGCTCTACCTGTCTCACCCCCCCACCCCCCCTCCTCCTTAAACCAGTTTATATTTCACCTCTCTTCTATTTTTCCTTAGTTCTGTTGAAGAGTCATACGGACTCGAAACGTTAACTGTGTTCCTCTCCGCAGATGCTGTCGGACCTGCTGAGTTTTTCCAGGTAGTTTTTATTTTTGTTTTTGTTTTGTAATAATCTAAAAAAGCCCAGGCTAATGCTCTCGGGGTAAGGGTTCAAATCCCACAGCAGCTGGTGGAATATTTTTTTAAAAATTAGGAACCGAAAGCTAGTCTTAGTAATGGCAACCATGACAACGACAAATACTCAAAACCCATCTGTATCACGAATGTCCTTTTAGGGAAGGGAATCTGCCGTCTTTACCCGGTCAGGCCTACGCGTGACTCCAGACCCCACAGCAAATGTGGTTGACTCTTGGCTGCCCCCTGGAATGGGTGATTAGGGATGGGCAGCAATACTGGCCTTACCAGCATCCCATGAAAGAATAAATTTAAAAAAAACAGTAGAGGTTGAGCTCAGAAGTGACAAAACGATGATTTAAAAATCATGGTGGGGATGGTAGCTTCATGGTTAGGTCTGGATTTAAAGGGGTGGAGATATGGGTTCAAGTTCCACCACAATAGCTGGGGATTTAAGTTCAGTTAATTAATTAAATCTGGAATTACAAAAGATGACGTTGCCAATGTAATTTCTGGATTGCTAAAAAAAAAAACAGGAAATCCTTTAGTTGGTGTATATGTGGTTATCTGGTTTAACTCTAGACCCACAGCAATGTGGCTGACTTTTATCTGCCCTCCGAAATGCCTAGCAAGACACTCAGTTCAAGGGCAATTAGGGACAGGCAACAAATGCTGGCTTTGCGCAATGGCATCCTCAACCCTGAAAGAGTGAAGACAATTCTGAAGGCAAGGCCGCCAATTTGTAGGGAAGATGTTTTCCCTTGTGGGCAAGACCAGAACTAGGGGGCCACCAATATAAGATAGTCACTAATAACTCCAATTGGGAATTCAGGAGAAACTTCTTTAACCCAGAGAGCGGGGAGAATGTGGAACTCGCTGTCACAGGGAGTGGTTATGAATAGTATTGATACATTTAAGGATAAACACGTGAGGGAGAAAGGAATAGAAGGATATGTTGACGGGGTGAGATGAAGAGGGGGGTGGGAGGAGGCCTGTGTGGAACAGAAATCACCAGCACGAAGCAATTGTGCTGTAAATACTGTGTAAGTATATGTAATGCTAATGCTACAATAACTTCTCCAACATCAACAATATAGAAAAGGATACGAGAATGGTTACAGCACAGAAGGAGGCCATTTGTCCATCGTGTCTGTGCTGGCTCTCTGCAAGAGTAACTCACCTAGATCACCTAGGGTGCCTTTTCCCCGCACCCTGCAGGCTTGTTCTCTTCAGCTAATTATCCAATTCCCTTTTGAAAGCCACAATTGAACCTGCCTCCACCACACTCTCAGGCCATGCATTCCAGATCCTAACCTCTTGCTGCATAAAAGAGTTTCTCCTTATGGCGCCGTTGCTTCTGTGACCAATCACCTTAAATAATTGTCCTCTGGTTCTCCATCCTTCTACCAATGGGGACAGTTTCTCCCTATCTACTCTGTCCAGCCCCCCTCATGATTTTGAACACCTCTATCATATCTCCTCTTAATTTCTCTTCTCCAAGGAGAACAGCACCAGCGTCTCCAATCTATCTACGTAACTGAAGTCCCTCATCCCTGAAACCATTCTTGTGAATCTTTTCTGAACCCTCTCTAACGCCTTCACATCCTTCCTAAAGCATGGCACCCAGAACTGGACGCAATACTCCAGCTGAGGCCAAACCAGTGTTTTATACAAGTTCATCATAACTTCCCTGCTTTAGTACTCTACAACCCTACTTATAAAGCACATAATCCCGTATGTTTTATTAATCACTCTCCCAAAATGCCTGCCCCCTTCAATGACATATGCACATATACACCCATGTCATTCTGCTCCTGCACCCACTTTAGAATTGCACTCTTTAATTTATATTGTCTCTCCATATTCTTCCTATCAAAATTAATCACTGCACGCTTCTCTGCATTAAGTTTCATCTGCCACTTGTCCTCCCATTCCACCAACCTGTCAACGTCCATTTGAAGTTTAACAATATTCTCCTCACAGTTGATAACACTTTCAAGTTTCAGGTTTTCACAAAGTTTGAAATTGTGCCCCAGCACCCAAGCCTCGGTTTATTGATCAAGAGAAGCAGTGGTCTTAACACCAGCCCCTGGGGAACCTCGTTGTAAACCTTCCTCCAGTCTGATAAACAACCGTTCACAACTACTCTCTGTTTTCTGCCACTCAGACAATTTCATATCCATGTTGCCACTATCCCAATTTTGTATCAATGCAGCTGGTGTCCTGTTTATTCCATGGGCTCTAACTTTGCTGACAAGCCTATTATGTGGCAATTTATCAAATGCCTTTTTATTTGCTATTCGTTCATGGGGTGCGGGCTTCGCTGACCAGGCCAGCATTTATTCCCATCCCTAATTACCTTTGATAAGGAAGTGGTGAGCTGCCTACTTGAACCACTGCAGTCCATGTGCACCCACAGTGCTGATAGGGAGGGAGTTCCAGGATTTTGACCCAGCGACAGTGAAGGGCGGGCACCTGCCCTATTTTATGTGCCCCGCTCCTCCTCCACCCTACCCTCCCCCCGGACCCCCAGCAAAAACCCGCCCTGCGGAGGCATGTAAGACACAGCCCAAGAAAACAACGAGACACATCATGTTAAGGGCTCCACTGGGCAGTGGGAGGGAGACAATTAATGGAGCGAGGACGGGACAGGGGAATCAGGAATGGGTCAGCAAGGGATAGCAGAGACACCGGGCATTCAACCTGCGATCTAGGCCAGAAGCTGAAGCTGTGTGCAGTTACTAAAGCTTGGTGCCGTGTGAGCCCAGCTGACAGCTGGGTTCTGGATTCGATCCAGATTAAGGCCTCTCGCCTCATTCAGATGAGGGGTCGTTCGGGGTCAGCGGATAAATGAAGGTTGCCAAACCCTCCAGCATTGCCCTGGAGTCTCCAGGATTTGAAGATTAGCCTCCAGGACACTGCTGCTCGAAAACCCAGAGAGAAAACCCCAGGCGTTAAAAAAAAAATTGGTTTTTTAAAAAAATTTTCTTTCAACACTTTTGTTCGCTATCAGGTATCAGACGTCTTGCTTTCGATCAGCGGTCAGCAATCTTCCAATTGGGGTAATGAACTGAAGACTGAGATGAGGAGAAATTTCTTCATCCAAAGGGGTGGTGGACCTTTGGAATTCTCTACCCCGGAGGGTTGCGGATGCTCCATCGCCGAATAGGATAGACAGATTTTTGGTCTCTCAGGGAATTAGGGGACATGGGAGAGCAGGCGGGAAAATGGAATTTAGACCCAAGATCAGCCATGGTTGTACGAAATGGCAAAGCAGGCTCGACGAGACGTGGGGGTCTCCTCCTGCTCCTATTTCTTGTGTTCTTGTAAAGAGTTCGCATGGAAGGTCATCTTGACCCGAAACGTTAACCACGTTTCTCTCCGTAGATGGCTGCCTGACCTGCTGAACGCTGCCAGCATTTTTTTTTTGTTTTTTGTTATATAGTAATAATAAAGGGCCAATTTGCTTTCTGATTGGCCTGGGAAGGCGGGACAACCACGGTGACGGGCATGTCGGGTGTCCGTGAGAACGCAAGACTCTCGCGTTTTAATTTTTTTCCCTTTTTATCAGCTTTTTGCTGGCCCTTTGCTGGCTTCTAAAACATTCCCGATCCTCGAGACTTGCTACTGTTTTTGAAACCTTGTAAGCGTCTTCTTTTAATTTAATACCATACCCAACTTCCTGTGCGAGACACAGATGTCTTTCTTCTCTGAGTTTTTGTTCTTCAGTGGAATGTATTTTTGTTGGACATTTTGAATCATTTATCTTAAATATTTCCCACTGTTCATTTACTTCCAAACCATTTAGTCTATTAACCCAGTTCACTCCAGCCCGTTCCCTCCCATACCCATGTATGGAATTTAAACCCAAGATCAGCCACGATTGTATTAAATGGCTTAGTTTAAGTTTAAGATTCTTGCTTGTGATTGGAGTATGTCACTTTCAAACTTAACATAAAATTCAGTGGTATTATGATCACTATTTCCCAGTGAATCTCTTACTATGACACTAATAATTGATTCTGCTTCATTACACAATACTTGATGTAAGGTAGCTTCATCCCTAGATGGTTCCACAACGTATAGCTCCAAGAAACTGTCACAAAGACAGTTCCTCCATATCATCTTGTAGACAGCTCCTGCCAATTTGATTATCCCAGTAAATATGAAGTTTCAATGGCAAGCGTGTAGGGGAGAGGCAGTTGGCACAAGAGGTTGACAATCTTAGTCAACAGAAAGAGACACCTTTCAATAGGGAAGGGTACGGATATGGTAAATCTGGAACACTAGATTTATCCTGTGATCTTGTTTGCAAAATGGAGGATAATTGGTCTCATTGCTGGTCTTTCTTACACAGCAGATCATGTTCAGAAAGCAGTTACAGTCCTTAGCAGGTAAAGGTCAAATTATTCACTGTGCTGGTGGTCATCATGGCACAACTTATCATCACAATTGTACAGCTCCCAGTGTAACACATTGTCACAAGTGTACAGCTCCCAGTGTAACACTGACACAAGCGTACAGCTCCCAGTGTAACACACTGTCACAAGTGAACAGCTCCCAGTGTAACACACTGTCACAAGTGAACAGCTCCCAGTATAACACACTGACACAAGTGTACAGCTCCCAGTATAACACACTGACACAAGTGTACAGATCCCAGTGTAACACACTGACACAAGTGTACAGCTCCCAGTATAACACACTGACACAAGTGTACAGATCCCAGTGTAACACATTGTCACAACTGGACAGCTTCCAGAGTAACACACTGTCACAAGTGTACAGCTCCCAGTGTAACACACAGTCACAATTGTACAGCTCCCAGTGTAACACACTGACACAAGTGTACAGCTCCCAGTGTAACACATTGTCACAATTGTACAGCTCCCAGTGTAACACACTGACACAAGTGTACAGCTCCCAGTGTAACACACTGACACAAGTGTACAGCTCCCAGTGTAACACACAGTCACAATTGTACAGCTCCCAGTGTAACACACAGTCACAATTGTACAGCTCCCAGTGTAACACACAGTCACAAGTGTACAGCTCCCAGTGTAACACACAGTCACAAGTGTGCAGCTCCCAGTGTAACGCACTGATACAAGTGTACAGCTCCCAGTGTAACACACTGACACAAGTGTACAGCTCCCAGTGTAACACACTGACACAAGTGTACAGCTCCCAGTGTAACACACTGACACCAGTGTACAGCTCCCAGTGTAACACACTGACACCAGTGTACAGCTCCCAGTGTAACACACTGACACAAGTGTACAGCTCCCAGTGTAACACACTGACACAAGTGTACAGCTCCCAGTGTAACACATTGACACAAGTGTACAGTTCCCAGTGTAACACACTGTCACAAGTGTACAGCTCCCAGTGTAACACACTGACACAAGTGTACAGCTCCCAGTGTAACACACTGACACATGTGTACAGCTCCCGGTGTAACACACAGTCACAATTGTACAGCTCCCAGTGTGATGCATTGTCACAAGCGTAACAAACTATTAAATCTGTGGAGAGTGACTCCCACCTTACTTTATAACATGCTGTTGTATCCCTGCTTAAATTCTGAATTATTTCTGGTAATCTAACCAGCGTACACAGCTTTAAATATTTTGGGGATTTGGTGAGAGGAAGGTATGGTGATTGGATTCTGAGTGCTATAATAGCTGAACAATAAACTCTACCCAAATCCCCCCCTCCCAGCTCAAACAGCGCCATGGTCTGACACGGAAAGAATAATGACCCTTTCGGTGATCGAACACACATCTGATCCTGCGGCTGAAGAATGAGAGGCTAACCTAGTCTCCGGCTTAATTTACTACAGGCCCGAGTTACAATGGTGGAGCAGTGAGGGTTGTCAAAGCAAACATTGCTCTCAAATCAGTCTCCAGCGCATTCAGCCCATGAATCACTGCCTGTGTGTTCTTAAAGAGTCTTGGGACATCCCAGGCATCCTTGTGGTTTAGGATGTTCCTTAGCGACTCACCCGCACGAAAACAAACACTCATCCCATTTGAACCAGATTGTAATCTGTTTGTCTCCCCACCTCTCCTGTAACTGGATATGGGTTCCATGGACTCCAGATGCCCTCTCCACATCACCCCACTGCTACAATCCCCTCCCCACCCCCCCCAGCATCTCACCCATGGGGCCATTGTTGACCTGTGGGTGTTGACAGGGCATTTAACAGCAGGACGACTGCAGCTAACATGTTCTCCTGCATTAGGAGCACGGAAACACATACATGCACACACACACACACACACACGTGTGCGCACATACTTACACACATACAAACACACACACACACATACTTACACTAACACTTACACTCTCCCTCACACACACACACACACATAAACACACACACACACACTCACACACACAGACATACACATGCAGGTGCACGCATAACACACACACTTACACACACACATACTCCACACATGCAAAACACACACTTACATACACAGACACACACTTACACTGTGTGCCACATGCACACACACACACATGTACATACATTTACACATTCACACACAGACACACATGTAGGCACACACGCTTACACTCACATGCATACACACATCCACACAGCAACACTTAAACACACATGCATACACAAAGACACAAACATGCAGGTGCACCACACACACACACTTACAAACACACACACACATTCACACATGCAGGCACACACATTTAAACACGCACAGACACAAACACTAACTTAAACACACACATATGCAACACTTGCACACATGCAGAACACATACACACGCAGACACACACACATACGTACACAATTACAGACATATACACACACACTTACACACACACACTCACTTATGCAGGCACGCACACTTACAAACACAGATACACTTACACACTCACACACAGACACACTTACAAACACACACACAGACACACTTACAAACACATGCACACACATACAGACACAGATGCACACACAGACACACTTACGGACTGAGGCACACACACTCACATGCAAGCGCGCGCACACACACACACACACACACACACTTACACACACAGACAGACACAAACACAATTCACACATGCAGACACACACACATACACATCTCCCAGTTGTGGCTGGTTAACAGACACACAGATCAAAGATGACAGCAGGATCTACTTGGTCTGAATAGCTGAGTGGGCAGTGCGTAAACCAACTGAGTCATGGCTGACAGGAAGTTGTCAGCTTTCTATATCGTATCTTGATTTGATCTTGACACTAATTGTGAATCACTAGGATGTGAGCTCTTCCATCTTGGGGGTGGGGACTGGGAGGAAAGGTTGGGGTGACACTCTTGATGGGTCAGCAGGTAAAGATTCTACCTGAGCCATTTTCAATTTGAAGTTAAACCTGGTATCTGTAAAAGTGACCATAGTCAGATTGTAGCAAAACCCCAACTGGTTTATTATTGTACTTTTAAAAGGAAAAAGCCTGCATTTCACAACTTCAGGATGTCCCAAAGCACTTTACAGCCAATGAAATACTTTTGAAGTGTAGTCACTATTGTAATGTAGGAAATAGGGCAGCCAATTTGCGCACAGCAAGCTCCCACAAACAACAATGTGATAATGATGAGATAATTTGTTTGGTGACGCTGGCTAAGGGATAAATATTGGCCCAGGACATTTCTGATCCCCTTCTGATCTTCAAAATAGTACATCCACCTGAGGGGGCAGACGGGGGTCTGGGTTTATCACCTAGTAAACCTGACATCCTTACCCAGTCTTGACCTCATGTGGCTCCAGTCCTACAGCAACATGTTTGACTCTCTAATGCTCTCTGCATGGCTGATTGAGCCAACTCAGGGCAACTGGGGGGTGAACGATAACTGCTAACCATGCCAGCGATGCCCACAACCCAAGAGCCAATCTTAAACATGCAGAGCACAAAAGGCCCAGGTTCGATTCCTGCAGGAATAACTTGCCTCGTCTGGGTCTGTAGCACATATGCACCACACTTGGGCACACTGCTGCTCTATCAAGTCCCTCACTACTTTCTCCCAAGTGTGTCCATTGGATAAGCATGGGATCAGACACGACTGTCAGAGGAACCAAACCTGCTGACTAGGAGGTTGCTGTTGTTGTCTGGCCAACTGACCTTTACCTCGCTGAGAGGCTGAGCGCCAACTCTCCAGCACTTCCCCCTACCCACCCCCCCCACCACACCCCATCGCTTAAGGTTGCCATCTCCAAGCACCCTTTCAGGTCAAAAAGACGTTTTTCCCCACCTCTAGTAGTTTTAAAACTAATAATCAAAAGTGTTCAGAAACGCCCACTATGATTTTTCTTGGGGGTATTGAGACAATCTTTCATTGCTGGAGATTCCAGGACAATGTTGGAGGGTTGACAATCCCAGCTCCCCCTTGACCGCTTTGCTGAGGGGATGACGGGTGGGCTGCTATTGTATTGAGGGTATTGAGTGGGCTGACCTGGGGGAGAGAACTGAGGAGACGGGAGGTGACTGTCACTCAGTGGACTTCGCCATTACTAACAAATAACGATGCAGGATAATGATTCCAGCACGATTAGTTAGAGGCACTTAAAGGAACTCAGCAGCTCCAGTCTGCCTGGTCCCAGTCCTGAGCCTGCTGGCTGTCCTTCAGCTGGAGGCCGAGTTTTCACATAGGAACCTTGTTCTTGGAATTCAGTACCCAGCAGCCAAGTTCCTCCTGCTTTCCATTTCCACATCTCTCACTTACAATAGGTACAGCTGCCAGGCAGACAAGCCTCTTGGCTCAGTGGGTAGCATTATCTCTCTGTCCCTCTCTCCCCTCCAAGTCAGAAAGCCCCGCTCCCAAGACCGTGCACATAATCCAGACACACACTTGTCTGCGTGGTACCGAGGGAGCGCGGCAAAGTCGGAGGTGCCAGCTTTCAGACAAAGATGTTAAACCGAGGCTCTGTCAGCCCCTCTGAGGGGAACGCTAAAGATCCCAGGGGTAAATCTCAAATTTATGGGGAGGAAGCTGAAAAGAGCAACTATTCCCCGATCGGCCATCTGTACATACACTCTGTCCAATAGAGGCGATGTGTAAAAGGGCGGGGTGTCTAACGGGTGGCTGGTTGGGTTCTGCTGGCTTTCTGTCAGCCTGCTCTGCCTCCCAAGTTGAAATTTACCCCGGGATCTTTAATATCCACCCACAGCAACAACTTGCATTCATATAGTGCCAATTCACACAGTAAAATTTCACCAGACCGGTGCTTCACAGGAGCTTTATCAGACAGAATTTGGCACCGAGCTAAAGAAGGAGGGCAACAGGAAACATGAGCAAAAGTTTGGCCAAAGAGGTGGATTTTAAGGAGAGTCTTAAAGGAGGGAAAGGAGGTAGGTAGGCAGAGTGGCGTAGGGAAGCAATTCCAGACATTGAGGTAAAAGCAAGACACTGCGGATGCTGGAAATCTGAAACATAAACAAAAATACCTGGAAAAACTCAGCAGGTCTGACAGCATCTGCGGAGAGGAACACAGTTAACGTTTCGAGTCTGATGACTCTTCAACAGAACTAAGGAAAAATAGAAATGAGGTGGAATATAAGCTGGTTGAAGGGGGGTGGGACAGGTGGAGCTGGATAGAGGGTCAGTGATAGGTGGAGACAAAGAAGGGATTGCTAAAGACGTCATAGACAAAAGGACAAAGGGGTGTTGACGGTGGCGATATTAGCTGAGGAATGTGCCAATGAGACATTAAGAGTAGAAAGAGCAAGGGACAGATAGCCCTATTGGGGGTGGGGTGGGAGGAAGGGATCGAAATAGGCTAAAAGGTAGAGATAAAACAATGGATGGAAATACATTTAAAAATAATGGAAATAGGTGGGAAAAGAAAAATGTATATATTAAAAATTATAAATTATTGGAAAAAGGGGGATTGGAAAGGTGGTGGGGATGGAGGAGAGAGTTCATGATCTAAAGTTGCTGAACTCAATATTAAGTCTGGAAGGCTTGGGTGGCTGAAGGCAAGGCTACCATTGGTGGATCGAAAAGGGCAGGGAATGCTTAAGAGGCCTGTCAGAGGAACCAAACCTGCTGACTAGGGGTTTGCTGTTGTTGTCTGGCCAACTGACCTTTACCTTGCTGAGAGGCTGAGTGCCAACTCTCCAGCACTTCCTCCTACCCTGGCCCCCTGCCACCAGACTATGACCAACGAATATCAAGCCATTGTTTCCAGAATAGTTGCTGACCTCATCTCCTCTGGTGATCTTCCCTCCATGGCTTCCCACCTCATAGTTCTCAACCCCGCATAGCTTGCTTCTACCTCCTTCCTAAGATCTACAAACAGGACAGCCCCAGTAGATCTATCGTTATAGCCTGTTCCTGCCCCACTGAACTGATATCTTCCTACCTTGACTCTGTTTTCTATCCCCTTGTCTAGTCTCTCCCCACCCACATCCATGACTCTTCTGATGTTCTCTGTCACTTTAGAAGTTTCCAATTTCCTGCCCCTCATTGTCTCCTCTTCACCATGGACATCCAATCTCTCTACACCTCCATCATCCACCAGGATGGTCTGAAGGCTCTCTGCTTCTTCTGGAGGCCCAACCAGTTTCCATCCACCTTCACCCACCTCCACCTGGCTGATCTTGATCTCTCATTAAACAATCTCTCCTGAATTCATCTCACTTCCTCTAAATAAAAGGTGTTGCTATGGGTGCCCGTATGGATCCAAGCCATGCCTGCCTCTCCATTGAGCATTCCTTGTTTCAGTCCTACTCAGGCCCCCTCCCTCAACTCTTTTTCTGGTATATGATGACTGTATCAGTGCCATTTCCTGCTCTCGCCCTGAATTGGAAAACTTCATTAACTTTGCTTCCAATTTCCACTCTTTTCTCAGTTCCACCTGGTCCATCGCTGACTCTTCCCCTTGTCTCTATTTCTTTTTCATTCATGGGATGTGGGCATCATTAGCTAGGTCAGCATTTATTGCCCATCCCTTGTTCAGAGGGCATTTTAAGAGTTAACCACATTGTAGTGGATCTGGAGTCATACGTAGGCCAGACCAGGTAAGGACAGTAGATTTCCTTCCCTAAAGGACATTAGTGAACCAGCTGGGCTTTTACAACAATTGTTTCGTGGTCATCATTAGACTTTTAATTCCAGATTTTTATTGGATTCAAACTTCACCATCTACCTTGATGGGATTGTGAACCCGGGTCCCCAGAGTACTAGTCCAGTGACAATACCACTAAGCCTACCACCAGATTGGGGAGGTGGTGGCAATCAACTAATATTCATTATCAGCCCACTGACTCCCACAGCTACCTCAACTACGCTTCCTCACGCCCTACACCCTCTAAGGATGCCATTCCATTCTCCTTCACCTCCTTCAGGTCCTTCATCTCCATTGCATCTGTTCTGATGATGGAACCTTCCACAACAGTGTTTCTGAGGCGTCTTCTTTTATCCTCAACCGAGGATTCCCCCCCTCTGCCACTGTGGTTGACAGGGCCCTCAACCGTGTTTGCCGCATTTCCTGCTCTCACACCTTCCCCTCCCTCTCAAAACTAAAATAGGGTTCCCCTAGTCCTCACCTTCCAGCCCTCCAGCCTCTGTATTCCAACGGATCATTTTCCATCATTTCCGCCACCTCCAGAGTGATGCCACCACCAAACACATCTTCTCCCCCCCTCCCCTGTCAGCATCCCAAAGGGACTGTTCCTTCCGTGATACCCTGGTCCGCTCCTTGATCACCCCCCCCAACACCCCAGCCCCTTCTCACGGCACCTTCCCATGTAAACACGGGAGGTGTAACACCTGCCCTTTTACCTCCTCCCTCCTCACCGTCCAAGGCCCCAGGCACTCCTTCCAGGTGAAGCAACGATTTACTTGCACTCCTTTCAATTTAATCTGCTGCATTTGCTGCTCACAATGTGGCCTACTCTGCAGTGGGGAGACCAAACGCAGACTGGGTGACTGCTTTGCGGAACACCTCCGTTCAGTCCAGAAGCATGACTCAGAGCTTCCAGTCGCTTGCCATTTTAATTCTCCACTTTGCTCTCCTGCTGACGTTTCTGTCCTTGGTCTGCACCTGTTCTACTGAAGCTTACTGTAAGCTTATACAACAGCACCTCATCTCTCAAATAGGCACTTTACAGGCTTCTGGACTCAGCATTGAGTTCAACAATTTCAGACAGTAAACTCTGTTCCCCGCCCCAATTTTGTTTCCTTTTCTTTGCTTGTTTCAGTCTTTCTCTTATTTTTTGCTTTCAGTCAGCAGCACTCCTGACACCTCTTTTGTTTCTATGTTTCTTCCCTTGTCCCATCGCCATTCCCTTTGGCCCTGTCAGACCAACTGTTCTGTCATCCAATCTCTGTCTTCCATCCTATCACGGACCTTCCCTTTGGCCCTTGCCCCACCCACCCCTCGCTCAAAACCTACCACATCTCCAATGTTTCCCAGTCCCTGGTGGAAGGTCATCGACCTGAAACTTCAACTCTGTTTCTCTCTCCGCAGATGCTGAGCGTTCCCAGCATTTTTCTGTTTTTATTAGCGACCTTGGAGGGTTGGAGAGCCGTGGGAGACTACAGCGATAGGGAGACGGGCTGGGAGAGGGGAAGTCTCACTCAAAAGGACGAGGTACCGCAGCCAGCATGTTAGCCTGGATTACAGGTTTGAGTTGTGGAGGGACCATGCATCTCGTACCAAACTGGCACACAAAAAGGGGAAAGGGAAGGGAAGACATGTTGGCTGTTTCACGCAGATAAAGGAACAGAATGAGTCGGCACATTTCTCAATTCAGAGACTCATTCCATGTGGAGGATCGAGGCGGTGGGGGTGGTGGGGGTGGGGGGCAGACCGTGGATTTCTGTGTCAGAGCAGGGTTTCTCTAAGGAAATGCTAGTGACTAATGCTGCGGAGGGGAGATAACAGGCTGTTTTCCACTGACTCACCAGAGGAAACAGGCTCATTCCAGCCCCTCCCAGCCCCACTGACTCAAGATCCAGGAATGCACAACTGGATTGTGTCAGGGACAGTGGGGAAACATGAGAGCAGAGCTCTTAGCTCTTGCACAGCACAGCTCACTGGGGCTCAATGCAGGCTTATTTAACATTGCACAGCAGCTCAGGAGGGAGTGGTTTGTATACAGGAGTTTATTTAGGAATGCAAGCATTCCCACCCTCCTTCCTACACCGGACTATGGTTAGAAATTTTCCCTCCCTCCTGTCCTGGAGGTGCTGACACCTCGCTGAGGTACACTCGCAAAGGTCCTGTCCACCCGATGCCAAGTGGCCATGTGTTGCAACACAGATGCTGAACGCCAGCTGGATATTCAATGTTGTGGAGGGGAGGCATCGCTGTCAAGTCGCTCAATGTTGGGTATTGATGAAGGGCCAGGAGCCATTGCTGATTGTTTCCCCCCCCCTGCCCCCCCCCACGTACTCCAGGGGCACAGAGGCCAACCATTGCACCCCAGTTGAGATTAGCTAACTAACATGAGCATTTGTGTGGGAGAGGGGTGGGGGGAGGGTCACAAGATCACAAGGGGCAGCAATTTCCGGACAGCGAGAGGGGGCGGGGCCCACTCGCTGACGTGTAAAATGACGCGGGGCGTGTGTCCCGGCATCACCCCGCGTCATTTAGATTCTCAGCTCAGCGGGCGCACAGCTGAGTCGGCTGCACGCCCGCTGAACTGTCAGCAGCCACTTAAGGCCTTTAAAAAAGCAATTTACCTAATTAATGGGCCGGCCCGTCCAACCTTAAGGTTGGCCGGGCAGGCGAAGAGCCCAGGCGGCCTTCCGAGGAAGCATGGAACCTCATCCACGGGCGGGGTGAGGTTTCATGAGGGGTTTAAAATGTCCGGAAAATTTTAAAATAAAAGTGATGGACATGTCCCAGCTCATGTGACACTGTCACAGGAGGGGACACGTCAGGAATATTTTTTTCTGCCTTTAATAACGTTTTCACACTTGAGCCGATCTCCCCGAGGCGGCACTTTGCCTCAGGGAGATCTGTGCGCTCTTCCATGCGCATGCGCGAAAGAGCGCACTCCCGGCTCAGGGAATCCCCACCCCGCCCGCACAGGGAGCACACAACACTTCCAGACGGACGGGCCTTAATTGACCCACCCCACGTAAAATGGTGGCACGCCGCCCACTGGGGGTGCCAATCGGGAACCCGCCCCCGCCCGCACAACACCACCCCACACCCCCACCCCCCCCACCCCCGCCCCCCAAAGGGGGGGAAATGCTGCCCAAGAAATAGGAGCAGGATTGGACCACACGGTCCATCGAGCCTGCTCCGCCATTCAATACGATCGTGGCTGATCTTGGGCTTCAACTCCATTTTCAACTCCATGTCTTGAGAGGGTCAGTCTTGAGACCTTCATATTCTGTACGCCTCATTGCCACTTTGGGTGGTACCTTAATCCATATTTGCCATCCTTTTTTCTTCCTCCAAAACTGGAACTGCCTAACAAGCAACGAGCTGTGACGTTTAATGGTTCCGATGCTGCACCAGCCATTTGAAGGCTGCGTGTTCAAGTCCCAATGGGGCAAGATGAAGACTTGCATTTGGTGAAGTTAATCTGGGGGCTGGCAACAGTTAAAACGAGCATGAAAATTGTTGGATTCTTGTAAAAAAAAGAAACCGACTGGTTTGTTAATGTCCTACCCTACCCGGTCTTGACCAACACAGGGTTTTGTAGTCCTATGTGGTTGACTGTTAATGACCTCTGGGCAACTGGTGAGGCCTTCGTCCCTGAGAAGAAATACATTTTAAAACGTCTTCGCACATTGACTCCAGCCTCCAGTTTTGAAGAAGAATCGAGGGGAGATGGTGGTGCGGTGGTAATCCGAAGCCCAGGCAGCGGTTTTGTTTGAAACAGCGCCCTTTTATAACCATGTGTCACAGAATCACACACAGTGCAGAAGAGGCCCCTCGGCCCATCGAGTCTGCACCGACACGTGAGAAACACCTGACCTACCTACCTAATCACATTTGCCAGCACTTGGCCCATAGCCTTGAATGTTATGACGTGCCAAGTGCTCATCCAGGTACTTTTTAAAGGATGTGAGGCTAACCCGCCTCCACCACCCTCCCAGGCAGTGCATTCCAGACCGTCACCACCCTCTGGGTAAAAAAGTTTTTCCTCACATCCCCCCTAAACCTCCTGCCCCTCACCTTGAACTTATGTCCCCTTGTGACTGACCCTTCAACTAAGGGGAACAGCTGCTCCCTACCCACCCTGTCCATGCCCCTCATAATCTTGTACACCTCGATCAGGTCGCCCCCTCAGTCTTCTCTGCTCCAACAAAAACAACCCAAGTCTATCCAACCTCTCTTCATAACTTAAATGTCTGGGAGGTCCTGTTTCCACTTTGAGGCTTAAACACTTGGACGTTTCTCCAGCTTTCCCCTCATGGCTCAGTCCCGTGTGTGCAGCCCTTGAAGCTCCTCTGCTTTCTGTCCTTTGAGAAGCGCCAGTTGCAATCTGGCCTCTGCTGATTTGTGGGCTGGTAGAATGTGGTTTTTTTTCAGGAAGCCAGTGTTTTGGGTGAAAGAGAATCTTTTTTTAAAAAGTTATTCTTTCATGGGATGTGGGCATCACTGGCAAGGGCCAGTATTTGTCATCCATCCCTAGTTGCCCTTGAACTGAGTGTCTTGCTTGGCCATTTCAGAGTCAACCCCACATTGCTGTGGGGTCTGGAGTCACATGTAGGCCAGACTGGGTAAGGACAGTGGATTTCCTTCCCTAAAGGGCATTAGTGAACCGGATGGGCTTTTACAACAATCAACAATGGTTTCATGGTCATCATTTGCCATGGCAGGATTTGAACCCAGGTCCCCAGAGCATTACTGTGGGCGTTGGGATTACTAACCCAGTGAAAATACTGCTACACCATCACCTCCCCCTTTTACCTCAGCTTCTGGTGTATCACTTGACAAGTCAAATCACCACCACCTCCCGCCCCTCCAATCTCCCTTGCCCGGCTGCAGTGTCCTCGCGGAGTTGTAGTCTGATCTCCACCCAGTTCCTCACGCACCACCATTCGGGGATAGGGAGGCTACATTTCTTTCCCAGCCACGTGACCCTCCTTCCTGGTTTGGGGGATGGTGGGGCGGAGGTGGGGTGGGGGAGGAGCGGGGTGCGGAGGCACTGGTGACGATGCTTGTGGACCAAACTGACCCAACTCACTCAATGGCGTCAATTAAATATTGTTCTAAAATCTCCTGGAAGGCTTTCTTTGGCCACCGAGAGATTGGTGCCCACTCCGGGGAGGATTGGCAATCTTAGCCTGGGTGGAAGGGACTGTGCAGGCTCACTAGAGATAGAACAGGATTTAAAGGGTTAACTCATGCAGACAGGTTGCATAAACTTATTTTGTGTTCCACTGAGTAACGGGTGATCTAACCAAGGCCTTTAAAAAGATCAAACTGGTTGATACAGAGAAACTATTTCCTCTGGTAAACAAGGTGCATTGTCTTAACAAAATCTAGAGCTTGGCCACTTAAGAGTGAAACCAGGAACCACATTTTCACACAAAGGGTAATGGAAATCTGGAACTGTTCCCCTGCAACACCATCCCCACCCCCACCCCACTGCAAAGACGGTGGCACAGGGGATCAATTGAAACGCTCAAGCCTAAGATCAATACCAAAGGTTTTCGTTGGGTGAAGATTTTGAGGGATATGGGGCAAAGCTAGGAAAATGGGGCTGTGGTATGGAGCAGCCATGATATGATTGAATTGATGCAACGGTCTTGAGGGGCTGGATGACCTTCCCCTGATCCCTTAAATGAAAGGGAGGTCCTGTCTCCCTCCTCAGGTGAGCCTAAAGGGGCACATGGTGCTATTTCAAAGAGTAGCAAGGGATGTTCTCCTAGTGACCTGGTCACCATTTACCCCTCAAGCAATGTTTCTAAAATACAAGCAAAATTCTGCAGATGCTGGAGATCTAAAATAAAAACAAAAGAAAAAAACTGGAGAAAACAGAAAACTGGAAGAATCTCAGCAGGTCTGACAGCCACCTGTGGAGAGAAACAGGGTTAATGTTTTGAGCCCAATATGACTCTTCTTTGGATCTCTGAGGAAAAAAGTCATTCGGTCACTTATCTCATTGCTGTTCATTACTGTGAAAAAGAGACATGCTGTCAAAGCTTTTTGTCTTGCACTCATCAGGACAGAAGCAAGAATGCCAAATTTCAAAGAAGCAACAATTTATACCGCATGAGCAAAGGCAAGTTGATTGGTCAAGGCCTTGCCACGGAGAATGCACCAGGGTACTGTTGTCTCCCATGCGTTTGTATAATTCAAAAAAGGGTGCAATGCCTGGACATGTTCTTTCTGCTTGCAGAGGACTGGCCCTTGCGTATGGATATATGTAGCTTCTAGCCAGCGTAAGTGCAAGCCTGACTGACAGTCTTAAATTGGTTGTTTGCGTAATTCTTAGCATGCTCGGGATTGTTCAGCAAGTGCTGTCCAATCGTAAAACCACATCTAACGTTAGACACTGTGCTTTGAGTTTTTCAAGCACAGGCTGGTTGAGTACATTCAGTACTCTGCCTGTTGTGAACAGCCAAAAGAATGTGCTGTTGACACGGTCTACTGATCTACCGTCATTGGGACATACGGCCTACATACCTGGCATCACACTGGCACTGAAATTCATATGACACACTATTCGTTTGTGTGGTAGGCAAAATGTCTTATTGGCTTGACGGCAGCATCCTGTTAGTGGAAAATACCATTCATGTTGCCACTGCATAGTAGCAGCATGAAACAGATAGCTTCACCTGTTGCTGAAATTTTTGAGCTGCTTTATCCCTACAAGGTAATTTGAGGTAGATTGGGCGCTTTTCGGCTCTGGAAGTGGCAGCCTTAGGCCCATTTGTGAGTAGGCGCGATGTACAGCGGGCAATGATCTGATCAGGGTAATCCTTATCCCACAATCTAGCTTTGATGCTCCCTATTTCGGCATCAAACTTGCACAGTGAGCAAATGTCTCAGGCCCTATATACGAGGTTGTCGATAAGGCCAACCTTATAGTGCATGGAACTGTAGGAATCCCAACACATAAACTGACCTGTAAAGGTAGGCTTTCATGAACTCATGTATGCCCAAATAGATGGTGTTGCTGTGGGATCCCCTCTAGGCCCAGCTCTCACTAACACTTTTGTTGGTTTCCACAAGAAACACGCTTTTGAAGGAATGACCCCTAACCTCCCACATCCCCTTGGATATTTCCGGTATGGAGATAATATGTTTGCTATTTTTGAATCTGCATGTAAGAGTTTCTTTGCACACCTTAATTAATGGGCTCCATCCTGCACTCAAATGCACCTTTGAAATGGGGCAGCCTAACAAGATCCCTTTTCCTTGACATTCTAGTTGAGAAATCCACAAATGGGTTCTCTGCTATTCTCTATCGCAACATCACCACCTGGAAGTTTCCCTCCGAGACCCACAGCGTTCTGACTTAGAACTATATCGGCCATTCTTTCATTGTCACTGGATCGAAAACCTGCAACACCCTATCGGCACTGTGGGTGTACCTAAAGCACACAGATAGCAGCGGTTCAAGAAGGTGGCTCACCACCGCCTTCCCAAGGGCTTTTAGGGATGGGCAATAAGTGCTGGTCTTGCCAGTGATGGTCACATCCCAGGGAGATCCAGGGCTCTACAGCGAAGGTTGCGGTTGAGGGAGGAGGAAGGGCCATGCAGGTAACGTCACACCATCAGGACACTGCAACACTGTCGTGTTTGCTGCATCTTTCTCGCTGTTGCTCAACGATTGACTTCCGCTCACTCTACCCAGCTGCAACAAAGCCTGGCCTTCCCAGAATCACAAAACCACAAGTGAAACCACATGGTGTGGAATGGGGACAGCAGGCAACCCCATCTGTTCACGGAGAACTGGATCACTCCACAAAGGAGCATTCATACACACAGTGTCAAACACACCTGCAAACCACACACACTTAACAGAGAGATAGCAAGCAAGGGATGTGGGGAATTGGGGTCTTCTGGAACTCAATATGTATCCCTCATAAAACAAAGTCTTGCATTTCTATAGCATCTATCATGCCCTCAGGATGTCCCAAAGTGCTCTAGACAATTAAGTACTTTTCAAGTGCAGATATTGTTGAAATGTGGCAGTAAATTTGTGCACAGTAAGCTCCCATAGACAGCAATGAAATAATAAACAGTTCATCTGTTTTGGTGATGTCGTTTGAAGAGTAAATTTTGGCCAAAACTTCCTCATCCTTCTTCCAACAGTGGCCTTGGGATATTTAATGCTCATCTGAGATCCTACCCAAACGACGGCAACTCCGACAGTGCAGTACTCACTCAGCTGTGGCACTGGGAGTGTCAGCGGAGCTCTTGTGCTCAAATCTCTGGAGTGGGACTGGAGACCATGACCTTCTGCCTCAGGGTCCAGGAATCTATGGCTAACGCCAATGTTTGTCCTAACTCATTCCCGGGGAGTGGTTTTGCAGTTCTTTAATGTTCTACCGCCAGGGTTAAGTTGCCTCCCTCGTGTCCTGGCGATCAGAGCTGGACACGATACTCGTGAGTGGTTTGTGGGTCAACCTCTTTGTGTTACTGTACAATTCTGATCTGGGAAGCCGTACTGAGTCTTAAAGGTTTGGCTTCTGCCAGGGCTTATCACTGTGGGGGTGGGAGGTTTAGCTTTTTATTTTCTTACATATTTGAGCCTGAGCCAAAGAAAGTACAGGAAACCAAACACTATAACTTTTAATACGATTAAAGGGAATGAAAACTCTGAGGATTCCACCCATGAAACCCAGAGGCTTGGATGTTTTGATCTCATTCTTATGAGGAACACAAGGGAAGATTCAGGGTTCAGGATGCTGCCAAGGTTGAAAACAACGGGAGAGAAGATGAGCAAAGTCAGTGGATAAGTGACGCCAAGCTTGGGTTTGTAAAACACTGGCCGGGATTTTCCAGCCCTGCCACGGCGGGACCCACCGTGGTGGGATGCGGCAGGCCAGCCAAAAGTCCACTGGCTTTCGGCAGGTCGGGAAGATCCTGCCGGTGGGCGGGGTGGGAAAAGCCCGGCCACTGTGTCTCCTGCCAATGCAATATGGCCACGCAAGATGGCCGCCGTTACCCGTCTGCGCATGTGCACTGGCCTGCGCTTGTGCACTGGTCCTGTATGTGCACTGGCCTGCGCTTGTGCACTGGTCCTGTATGTGCACTGGCCTGCACTTGTGCACTGATCCTGTATGTGCACTGGTCTGCGCTTGTGCACTGGTCCTGTATGTGCACTGGTCTGCACTTGTGCACTGGTCTGCGCTTGTGCACTGGTCCTGTATGTGCACTGGTCTGCACTTGTGCATTGATCCTGTATGTGCACTGGTCTGCGCTTGTGCACTGGTCCTGTATGTGCACTGGTCTGCGCTTGTGCACTGGTCTGCGCTTGTGCACTGGTCCTGTATCTGCACTGGTCTGCGCTTGTGCACTGGGTCCATGTATGTGCAGGAACCCAATGATGTCACTGATGGAGCCTGCAACCTGGAGTGGCAGAAGGGGGAGGTAAGGATTTGCAGACAGGAAACTATCCTTTCCTTGTGGGATATTTTACTGCAGCCATGTTGGTAGTGTTGCTAAACTCTATCTCACTATCCCAATAATGTAAGTGGATTGTAGGTTGCTGTGAAGCAATATAGCCCAACGCTCACAGCAACCTACAATCCACTTGCGTCACTGGGATAGTGAGACACAGTTTAGAAACACTCATCAACGCAACTGCAGTAAAATATCCCACAAGGAAAAGATTTTAGTTTCCCATCTGCAAATCCTTCCCTTCCCTGTAAAAGGAGTTTCCAAAATCCATCATTGTCAGTCCAGGATAGAAATTCACTAAATTCTCTCCTCCTGCTGCCAGTGATGACTGCACATGCGTCCTGCTGCACATTTCCCCCTATAAATATATATATAAATATATATTCCCCCTGTCTGGTGGGTGACATATTAAACCGAGGTTCCCCCTCCCCCTGGGGCCTGTCATCTGCATACAATTGCACGTGAGCAGTGTTGGCAGCAAACGCAGCCTTTTAAAAAACGTAACATCTTAAGAACAAGGGGAGGAGAAAGGTTGCCCAGTTTTGAGGTCCTAGGGCATAAGAAGAGGCAGAGGCCAGTTAGGTGGAGACGATGGTGTAGTGGTAATGTAACTGGACTAGCAATCCAGAAGCCTAGGCTAACACTCTGGGGACATGGGTTCAAATCCCACCAAGGCAGCTGGTAGAATTTTAAATTCAATTAATAAAGTCTGGAATTGATAGCTAATCTCAGCAATGGTGAGCATGACAACTATCATTGATTGTCATAAAATCATCTGGTTCACTCATGCCCCTTAGGGAAGGAAATCTGCTGTCCTTACCTGGTATGGACTCCAGACCCACGGCAATGTGGTTGACTTTTAACTGCTCCTCTGAAATGGGCCTCGCAAGCCATTCAGTTCAAGGGCAATTAGGGATGGGCAACAAAAGCTGGCCTTGCCAGTGACCCCCACATCCAATGAAAGAATAAATTAGCCCCCGGAGCCTGCTCTACCACTCAGTGAGATCATGGCTAATCTGTATCCTACCTTCACCTGCTTACTGGTCTTGGCTCCATAACCCTTATACCATAGAATTGTAAACAGAATCAAAACCATAGCAGCACACCACCACCTTCTCAAGGGCAATTAGGGATGGGCAATAAATACTGGCCTAGCCAGCGATGTCCACATCCCATGAACAAATAATTTTTAAAATCATAGAACAGTATAATAAAGGAGGCCATTCGACCCGGTGAGTCTGCACCAACGCCTTCATAGAGCAGCCCTGTTAGTTCCGCTCCCCCGTGCTCTCCCTATCTGCTTGCCATTTTATTCCCCTTCAAGTATCTAACCAGTTCCCTTTTGAAAGCTGCTGTGGAATCGGAGAGGCTGTCTGCTGGGTGACATATTAAACCGAGGCCTCCCGTCTTCCGGGTGGACGAGTAAGATCCCATGGATACTAATTGAAAGAAGAGCAGGGAGTGTTATCTCTGCTGTTCTGGGCAACATTTACCCTCAGTCAACATCCCTAAAACAGATTACTTGATCATCGTCACTTTGCTGATTGTGGGAGCTTGCTGTGCACAAATTGCCTGTAGAGTTATGCATAAAATAATTTTCCAATGATGCCTCCTCTGGTTTCTTCCGCCAATCGTCTTAAACCTGTGGTCTTTGGCTGCCCTGCAACCATTGGAAACATTTTCTCTTTATTTGTCCTATCTAAGCCCTTCATCATTTCAAACGCCTCTATCAAATCTCCTCTCAAGCTTCCCCGATCTGAGGGGAACAGCCCCAGTTGGCTTAACAAAGATCTATCACTCTCAGTTTTGGAGTTTTCAATTGACCCCCAGTTTCACCAGCCCTTTTTTTTAGGAGGTGGCATTGTTGGAGTAGGAGGCAGTGATCTTGATCTTGACACAGAAAGGACGCAGGGGGAAACGAGGAGGAACAGTGGGATTTTGTGTTTGGGAAGAAGAGGGTTAGGGGGATCACTGGCCAGATTTGATAAAACAGGAAGACAAAAAGACGGCAATCTTAGAGAGAGGTTGTTGAAGGAAGGGGGCACCTTCACACCACCCTGACTTGGAACTATATCAGCTGCTCCTTCACACCGTCCTGACTTGGGACTATATCGGCCGTTCCTTCCATCGTCGGGTCAAAATCCTGGAACTCCCTTCCGAACAGCACTGTGAATGCACCAATATATGCTATAGGGCTGCAGCGGTTCAGGAAGGCAGCTCTCCACCACCTTCTCAAGGACAATTGGGGATGGGCAAAAAATGTTGGCCCGGCCAGCGATGCCCGCATCTTGTGAAAGAATAAAAAAAAAACCTATTAAATTGCAAGATTTCTCTTGTATCCCTCGTAGGAGTTTGAGAGGCGCATTCAAAAAGGGACAACCTGACTCATTCTACGTGCGCTAAAGGGAAAATTTTTCAAGCTGGTCATGTCCCTTTAAATTTTGATGTGGTTACTTTGATGACAACAATGTTGCTTTATTTTAATTTCACAAAACTCGCTATTTCTGCCTCTGAACAGATCAAAAACGCCAGCAGGGGAAAATAAAAGATTCAAAGCAACCACATCAAAGCATAGTCGCGCTAAAGAATGCAGCGGGAACCTGTGAAAGGGTTGGCCTCACTTCGAACGAGGTTACAGCACAGGAGGAGGCTATTCGGCCCCTCGTTCCTGTGCTGGCTCTTTGAAAGAGCCGTCCAATTAATCTCACTCTTCTCGCTCTTACCCCATAGACCTGCAATTCTTTTCCCTCGAAGTATTTGTCCAATTTCCCCCTTTGAAAATTCCTCTTGAATCTGCTTGCACCGCCCCTTCAGGCAGCGCATTCCAGGTCACAACAACTCACTGGGTTAAAAATAAATCCTCCTCTCTCCTTGGGTTCTTTGCCAATTATCCTAAATATACCTCCTTTCATTAGAGCCCCATGCCAGCGGAAACAGTGGTTTTTCCACATTTATTTAAAGCTGTCCATGAATTTGAATCCCTCTATTTCGTCTTCCCTTAACCTTCTCTGCTCTAAGGAGAACAATCCCAGCTTCTCCGGCCCTCCACATCATCGAAGCCGCTCATCATCCTCCTAGCCCTTTTGCCAGTTACTTTAAATCTGTATCCTCTGGTTACTGACCAGTTGGTCCTGTTACATCTCCTTTTCGGCCTCCAAATTCCCCTCCCCCATTTCTTTGTCCTTTGCTGCAAGTGTTCACTCCTCACTGACGTACAGTTCCGCACACGTTGACCAAAACCTGTCTATCCCACAGCCTTAAATGTACTCAACGATGGAGCATCCACAGCTCTCTGGGGTAGAGAATTCCAAAGGTTCACCAGCCGCGGAGTGAAGCAATTTCTCCTCATCGGGGCGTTTGACCTTCCCCACCCCCATCATCGCCAACCCAAACTCAACACTTCAACAAACACTTTCCAAAGAAAAGATAGAGCGTGCATTTATATAGCGCCTATCATGTCAGCAGGAAACCCCAAAATGCTTCACAGTCAATGAAGTACTTAATTCGAACTGTTTTTTTAAATTCATTCACAGGATGTAGGCATCGTTGCCCATCCCTAATTTCCCCTTGAGAAGGTGGTGGTGAGCCACCTTCTTGAACCGCTGCAGTCCCTGTGGTGTAGGTACACCCACAGTGCTGTTAGTGGGGGGAGTTCCAGGATTTTGACCCAGTGACAGTGAAGGAATGGCCAATATATTTCCAAGTCAGGATGGTGAGTGGCTTGGAGGAGAACTTGCTGGTGGTGGTGTTCCCATGTGTCTGCTGCCCTTGTCCTTTTATGTGGTACAGGTCGTGGGTTTGGAAGGTACTGTCGAAGGATCCTTGGTGAGTTGCTGGAGTGCATCTTGTAGATGGTACACACACTGCTGCCACTGTGTGTTGGTGGTAAGGGACAGAATATTTAAGGTAGTGGAAGGGGTGCCGATCAAGTGGGCTGCTTTGTCCTGGATGGTCAAGCTTCTTGAGTATTGCTGGAACTGCACCCATCCAGGCAAGTGGGGAGTATTCCGTTGCACACCTGACTTGTGCCTTGTAGATGGTGGACAAGCTTTGGGGAGCCAGGGGGTGAGTTACTTGCTGCAGGATTCCCAGCCTTTGACCTGCTTTTGTAGTCACAGTATTTATATGGCTGGTCCAGTTCAGTTTCTGGTCAATGGTAACCCCCCAGGATGTTGATAGTGGGGGATTAAGTGATGGTATCAGTTAATAGTGGGGATTAAGCCAATGGATGTTATCTACTTGGACTTCCAGAAGGCCTTTGACAAGGTGCCGCACAGGAGGCTGCTCAGTAAGATAAGAGCCCATGGCGTTAGAGGCAAGGTACTAGCATGGATAGAAGATTGGCTGTCTGGCAGGAGGCAAAGAGTGGGGTTAAGGGGATCCTTCTCAGGATGGTGGCCGGGTGACTAGTGGAGTTCTGCAGGGGTCAGTGTTGGGACCACAACTTATCACTTTATACATGAATGATCTAGACGAAGGAACTGAGGGCATCCTGGCTAAGTTTGCAGATGATACAAAGATAGGTGGAGGGACAGGTAGTATTGAGGAGGCGGGGAGGCTGCAGAAGGATTTGGACGGGTTAGGAGAATGGGCAAAGAAGTGGAAGATGGAATATAACGTGGGGAAGTGTGAGGTCATGCACTTTGGTAGGAAGAATAGAGGCATAGATTATTTTCTAAAGGGGGAGAGAATTCAGAAATCTGGAGTGCAAAGGGACTTGGGAGTCCTAGTCCAGGATTCTCTTAAGGTTAACTTGCAGGTTGAGTCGGTAGTTAGGAAGGCAAATGCAATGTTGGCATTTATTTCGAGAGGACTAGAATATAAAAGCAGGGATGTGCTGCTGAGGCTTTATAAGGCTCTGGTCAGACCACATTTAGAATATTGTGAGCAATTTTGGGCCCCGTATCTCAGGAAGGATGTTCTGGCCCTGGAGAGGGTCCAGAGGAGGTTCACGAGAATGATCCCAGGAATGAAAGGCTTAACATATGAGGAACGTTTGAGGACTCTGGGTCTATACTCGATGGAGTTTAGAAGGATGAGGGGGGATCTGATTGAAACTTACAGAATACTGAAAGACCTGGATAGAGCGGACGTGGGGAAGATGTTTCCATTAGTAGGAGAGTCTAGGACCCGAGGGCACAGCCTCAGAGTAAAGGGAAGACCTTTTAGAACAGAGATGAGGAGAAACTTCTTTAGCCAGAGAGTGGTGAATCTATGGAATTCATTGCCACAGAGGGCTTTGGAGGCCAGGTCATTGAGTGTATTTAAGAGCGAGATAGATAGGTTCTTGATTGGTAAGGGGATCAAAGGTTACGGGGAGAAGGCGGGAGAATGGCGTTGAGAAACTTATCAGCCATGATTGAATGGCGGAGCAGACTCGATGGGCCAAATGGCCTAATTTCTGCTCCGATGTCTTATGGTCTTATGGTAATGCCATTGAATGTCAAGAGGAGATGGTCATAATAGTAGAAGGTTAAACATTCCGCAGCATTCATGGAAGCCAAGGAAGATTGTGTTCCAGCCTCCAGGGCCAGGTGGTATAACTCTAAAATCCTCAAATAATGAGCTTCAGTTGATATTTTTCAGAACTTGGTAAATGCAGAAGTGCCTAGAGGCTGAGAGAGGTACATAGAATGTACAGCACAGAAGCAGGACATTCAGCTCATCTGCTCCATTCCGCTGTTTATGCCCCAAATTAGCCTCCTCCCACCCCCTTTTCATCTCCCCCACCGCGCCCCCCCCCACCACCCCCCCACCGACCCCCACCCCCCCCCCCCCCCCATCAACATATCCTTCTGTTCCTTTCTCCCTCATGTGTTTATCCAGCTTCCCCTTTAAATGTATCCATTCTATTCACCTCAACCACTCCCTGTGGTAGTGAGTTCCGCATTCTCCCCACTCTCTGGGTAAAGGAGTTTCTCCTCAATTCCCATTGGGCTTCCTAGCGGCTATCTTATAACAGCAACATAATCCCATTAGGTAAAAAAAGGATAAGGCATGCATCTAGCGATTGTGGCTGGTTAGTGTAACAGTGGGAGGTCTTGTGGTACAGTGAGTAGCGTCCCTACCTCTGGGTTCATGTCCCACTTCAGGACTTGATGGCCACAGGAGATGCATTCGCAATGTGGCCAAACAGGTTGATTATCAGCCTGTAAATCCTTCCAAAAAGCCGGGTGGCAGGCATTAAGAGCAGGAGAGTTTCCTGGTCAGCCATACTGCAGAAGGCAATGGCAAACCACTTCAGTACATTACCAAGCAAAATCATGCGCCAATCCAATGGCAGTCCATGGTCACCGATGCCTACTTAGGGCATGGTACCTAGAGGAGGCGTTTAACAAGGATAGTGCCAAAAGTGCTTGGTGGCATGTATAGGATTCCCTTAATAAGGGTTAAAAGAGAATTGGTGTAGGAGGGAATCAATCAGCTTTAAAGTTGTAGGTCATGTCTTGCCAATGTTATCTAAATCTTTTTATTGGTTAACTAAACTAGTGGACAGCGTACAGTTGACTTTGGATTTTCCAAAAGAGTCTGATGAAGGTCTTCAGGTGAGGCTGGTGAGGAAGCCTGGCTCATGGAGTTGTTAGAAAGTTGCCTTGATGGATTGAGAACTGGGCCGGTGACAAAAGGCAAGGGTTCAGTGAAGGAAAGAAGATGCCTGGGAAAGACAGCAACCAGTAGGGTCTCACAGGAATGAATCGTGAGACCTCTGTGAACCGCCAATGATTATGGGGATGGGAATGTAGGCAGGGCCAGTGTATTTATTAATGAACTGCGAGGACACGTGCCAAGTAGAGCAATTGGATATCTACTGAGAGATTTAGACTAATGATGTTTGTCTGATGTGATGGATATTTTTTAATGTGGTTAAATAAAAGGTCATGCATGTAGGATCAGGCAATAGTAAATATTTGTACAACACAGAAGAGTTTCTATGAGCAGTGGATTTGGACGTGATCATTGATCAGCGTGCTGCAGTTTTTAGTAAGGCCAAGCGTGTATTGTCGGAGGGAGTTTGACTATAAATCAGAAATGGCCCAGGTTGATGGTGAAGCCAATTCTGGAGTCTGGCTTTGGTCACCCGACCTTACAAAGGGCACAGGTGGATTGGAAAGGGTTGAGCAATGAGGGAGGGCGGGGTGATTCCAGACTTTTGGGCCCGAGTTACGAAGAGCAGCTCAGGCAATTCAACTTATTTCTGCTGGAAAAAGACTGAGAGTGGGTGGGGTGATATGATCCAGGTCTTCAAAACAATATTGAGGTGGGAGGAAAAATACTAACTTAAACAATTGACAGGGGACTAGAGAAAAGGGCAGGATCAACTCGGTTGTGATGAAATAATGACTGGACAGCTTATTGATGGGCATCCAGTGTGTGTGACACCCTATCCCACTGTGAGCCAAGCCTTGAGCCTTAATCTAGGCTATCGTTTCCAGAGCAGCGCTGAGGGAGTACTGCACTGTCAAAGGTACTGTCTTTTGGATGAGATGTTAAACCAACACTCCCGTCTGCCTCCCAGATTGTTGTCCCATGAAAACATCAGAAGAGATACAGGGGGAGGTCTCAGAATCACAGAATTTTAATGGCACAGAAGGAGGCCATTCGGCCCATCGTGTCTGCACCGGCTCTCCGAATGAACATTATGACCTAGTGCCATTGACCTGCCTTTTCCCCGTATCCTTGCACATTGTTTCTGTTCAAGTAATCATCTAATGCCCTCTTGAATGCCTCGATTCAACCTGCCTCCACCATACTTCCAGGCAGTGCATCCCAGACCCGAACCACTCACTGTGTGAAAATGTTTTTCTCACGTCACATTTGCTTCTTTTGCAAATCATTTTAAATCTGTGCCCTTTCATTCTTGATCCTTTTACAAGTGGGAACAGCATCCCCCTATCTACTCTGTCCAGCCTCTTCATGATTTTGAACATCTCTATCAAATCTCCTTGGAGCCTTCATCTCTCCAAGGAGAACAGTCCCAACCTCTCCAATCTATCCTCATAGCTGAAGTTTTTCAACCCTGGAACCATTCTTGTAAACCTCTCCAATGTGTTCACATCCTTCCTATAGCTTGGCGCCCAGAACTGTACACTGAGGTCTAATAAGTGTTTTATATAAATTCAGCATAACCTCCCTGCTCTTGTACTCTATGCCCCTATTAATAAAGCCCGGGATACTATATGCTTTATTAACTGCTCTCTCCCCACCTGTCCTGCGACCTTCAATGATCTATGCCCATATACACTCAGGTCTTTCTGCTCCTGCATCTCCTTCAAAATTTCACCCCTTATTTTATATTGTCTGTCCATGTTCTTCCTACCAAAATGCATCATATCACACTTCTCCACATTGAACTTCATCTGCCACCTATCTGCCCACTCCACCAGCTTATCTATGTCCTCTTGAAGTTCCACACTGTCCTCCTCGCAGTTCACAACACTCCCAAGCTTCATATCATCTGCAAACTTTGAAATTTTCCCCTGCACACCAAAATCTAGATAAATGATATATATCAGGAAAAGCAAGGGTCCCAATACCGACTCCTGGGGAACTCCACTACAAACCTTCCTCCAGCCCAAAAAATATCCATTGGCCATTACTCTCTGCTTCCTAACTTTCAGTCAATTTGTGTCCATGTTGCTACTGTCCCTTTTATTCCATGAGCAATAACTTTTCTCACAAGCCTGTTGTGTGGCACTGTATCAAATACCTTTTGAAAGTCCATGTACACCACATCAACAGCATTACCCTCATCGACCTTTTCTGTTACCTCTTCCTAAAACTCCAGCAAGTTAGTTAAACATGATTTCCCCTTTAGAAATCCATGCTGGCTCTTCCTTATCAACCCATACTTTTCCATGTGGCTACTAATTCTATCCCGAATAATTGTTTCTAGAATCTCGCCCACCACTGAAGTTAAACTGACTGGTCTGTAATTGCTGGGCTTGTCCTTACAACCTTTTTTGAACAAGGGCGTAATGATTGCAATTCTCCAGTCCTCTGGCTCCACCCCTGAGTCTAGGGGAGACTGAAAGATTATGGCCAGTACTCCTGCAATTTCTGCTCTCACTTCCTTCAATATCCTCGGATGCACCTCACCCAGTCCCTGTGCCAAGTACCAACAGTCTATTCAACACTTCCTCCTTATCAATTTTGAACCCTTCTAGTGACAGAGTTTCCTCGGTGTTCTCCTGGGTGTTCCTAGAGCAATATTTATCTCTCAGTCAACATCACATTGCTGTCCCTGGGAGCTTGCTGTGCACAGACTGGCTGATGTGATTTCCTACATGACAACAGCGACTCACTTTAAAAGTGCTTCATTGGCTGCAAAGCACTTTGGGGCGTCTGAGGTTATGAAAGGACACTGGAGCAACGCAAACACAATGGCAAAATACTGCAGATGCTGGAAATCTAAACAGAATGTTCTGGAAATACTCAGCTGGTCAGGCAGCATCTGTGGAGTGAGATGCTGCGCATTTTCGCATTTTCTGGTGATATAATTGTCAAAGGAAGACTTTTCTTTCTTAAACCGGGGACGGGCGCAAATCATGGTGTAGGAGCATATTAATAATTTACTGATCTAAGCACTGAAACATGAGAAAGAGAGACAAAGGAGGGACAAGCGCTGTCTATTTGACTTGGCGGAAGCTCAGACACAAGCACCTTTGTGAGGAAGCACCTGTAGGCCCTGAAGCTGCTACTGGAATTGTTTGTTCTGCTGGGTGTGGCTGTGTTCAACCCAGACCATCCTCTCAATAGTCCTCCTTTTTTAAAACCCGTCAAATCGCTAAACCTCTTTAATGTCACATGGATTGATGACAGAGACACAGCCCCCAATGTCACCCCGCACCCACGCCCACCTCCGCCAATCACAAGGGACTGGCCATGCTGTCGGCCTGCTGGAAGGTGGGGAAGACAAAATGTGCTGTCAGGTGATGCCCCACCCCCCCCACCCCCTCCTCCCCCCACCCGGGTAAAACGAGGCCCACGCGTTTGCATACTCTGGCGAGCTCCTGGAGCCCAGCAGGCCTTCGAGGACTGGCATCTGAGGGCATGTGTGTCAAAAGCATGCAGTACACTGGTGATCTTGGCTGACACCATCATGGTGCCAGCTGAGAGGATGCTGCACTGTTAGAGGTGCCCTCTTTCAGATGCTAAACTGAGGCTTCAACTGCCCCCTCCAAGCTGCATTACCTTCATGGCGAACATTTGTCCCTCAGATAACATCACTGAAAGAGATTATCTTTCTGGTTAATGATCACGTCGCCTTTTGTGGGATTGTCCTGTGCACAAATTGGCTGCCGCATTACCTACATTGCAATGGAGACTACACTTCAAAAAGTACTTAATTGGCTTTAAAGCGCTTTGGGATGTCCTGAGGTCGTGAAAGGTGCTATAGAAATGCAACCCCTCTCCTTTACCCAGAATCCTGACTCTTCCTTTCTATTAAGCAGGGCTCACTAGATGCCGAGCAGAAGCAGGAATTCCGGCTGGGTTTACATCTCCCCTGGCCCGGGGGCCAACGGTAGCAATCACCCCTCCGCATTCCTCTCCCCACCAGGGCATCAAGCAACTCACCACAGCCCTTGTGCAGAACTTCTGGAGAGCAATACTCTTTCTTTAACTGTAAGGGGCTCTGGTGCCAACATAAAAAGTCCCCTAATTATTCACTTTGTAATGCGCGCCAAGGAGGTTATTATGAAACTTTACAAAACACTGTTTCAGCCTCGACCGTACTATTGTGTCCAATTCTGGGCACCGCACTTTAGGAAAGATGTGAAGGCTTTAGAGAGAAAAGAGTCATGATAATGGTGTCAGTGATGAGGGGTGAGGGTAGATTAGAGAAGCTGGGGTTGTTTTCCTTAGAGAAGAGAGGGTCGAGAGATTTGAAATAAGAGAGAAACTGTTCCATTGGCGGGAGGGTTGAGAACAAGAGGACACCGATTTAAGGCGACTGCCAAACGACCCAACGGTGAATTGTGGAAAATCTTTTTTACACATGAGCGGTTGGGATCTGGAATGTCTTAACTGAAAGCGTGGTGAAGGCATCGTGAATTGTAGCTTTCCAAAGGAGATTAGATAAGCACCTGAAGAAAGAAAGGTTTGCAGGGCTAACAGGGAAAGGGCGGTGAAGTGGGGCTAGCTGAATTGCTCTTGCAGAGAGCCAGCATGGACGCTACGGGCAGAATGGCCTCCTTCTGTGCTGTAACTACTCTGCGATTCTGTGACCAGGGCTTGGACATTGCCCACCACTGTTCATTCACTCACCCGGGATAGGATGGGGGCCGGGGCCACTGATAAGGAGAGTAAATTAAAAAGTGCAAGCCTACAACATGGAAGCAAAATAACTTCGTCTCTGGAATTGTATCAACAGACGCCAAATACATTGTGTAACAGGTTGCACAACTGTATTAAAATAGTACCATGGACACTGAATTATGTGGATGTCTTAACACAGGCAATTAAAGCCGTACACATCATCACGCATTTCAACATAAGCACCCTCTGTTGTCCTGGGGAAGGGCTCGGCTGATGACTCACTGCAAGAAGCTATGTTGGCGTTGCAGCACAGATGCATCAGAATGCTATCAGGGCTAAAAGAATTAAATTATGAGGAAGTTGCACAGACTAATGTTGACCCAAAAGGTTAACTCCGTTTCCCTCTCCACTGACGCTGCCAGATCTGCTGGGTATTCCTAGCACTTTCTATTTTTATTTCAGATTTCAGGCATCCGAAGCATTTTATTGCATAGGCTAGGCTTGTATTCCTTAACTTTAGAAGATTAAATGCCATCTAGTTGAGGTGTTCAAGACGATTAAAGTAATTTAAGGGGTAGATAGAGAGAAACTATTTTCTCTGGCGTGGGGAGGGTGAGCCCTGAACATGAACGGCGGAGTGGGGTGGAGGGGGGTGGGGGGTTGCGGGGTGGGGGGGGGTGTGGGGGGGTGGGGTGGAGAGTGTTAAAACTAGAGCTAGTCCATTCACGGGTGACGTCAGGAAGCACTGCTTCACAGAAAATCTGGAACTTTCTCCCACAAAATGCTGTCAAAGCTGGAGGGATCAATTGAAAAGCTCAATACTGAGATTGATAGATTTTTTTAACGGGTAAAGGTATTAAGGGTTATGGAACCGAGGCAGGTGGATGGAGTTAAGATACAGATCAGCAATGATCTAATGAACGGCGGGGAAGGCTCGAAGTGGCTGAATGGCCTCCTCCTGTTCCTTTGGCTAACGTTCCCTTGACAAATGTTGCCTGACCCGCTGCGTTCTTCCAACGTTTTCTGTTTTTTGAGTATTGCTGAAGAAAGAGACATGCCGTCAAAGCTTTTCATCTTACACTCATCAGGACTTTTGCAAGAATGCCAAACTTCAAAGGAAGCAATAATTTATACTGCACGAGAAAAGGGTGCTGATTGGTTGGCAAGTTGGCTCTGATTGGTCGAGGCTTTGCCATGAGGAATGCACCAGAGAGCTACTGTCTGCCTGCAACACTCAGAATGCAATGTCTAATGTTAGATTTGATTCTGCGATTGGGACAGCATTTTCTGAACAATCCCGAGTGTGCTCAGAATTATGCTAACAACCAATTTAAGGTTATCAGTCAGGCTCACAATGTGGCTCACTTATGCTTGCTAAAAGCTATGTATATTTCATACTCAATGACCTATCCTCTGCAGGCAAAAGAAACATGTCCAGGGAATTGCACCTTTTTTGAATTAAACAGAAGCACGGGGGCCAATTTGTCTACCCAGGCAGCGTACTGGGTGGATGAGACCAACTTAAGGCTCAAAAGTCATGAAGGCAAGTCAGCATCATGTTGTGGAACATGTAGAGCTCAACAAAACACAGAATATGCCCTGGTCACCACTGCATCCAGATCACCTACTGCATCTAGCCAAGACATCTTGCCATTGGACCAAGATAAGTCAGGGTGAGAGAGTGAGGCTAGTGATGGGCAAATCTCCCTTACTATAATCCAATTGTGCACAAGTCATGTTCACCATCTTTCTATCATCTGTCATCCTCCTTTATTCTTTCATGGGATGTGGGCATCGCTGGCAAGGCCAGCGTTTGTTGACCATCCCTAATTGCCCTTTAACTGAGAGGCTTGCTAGGTCATTTCAGAGGGCAGTTAAGAGTCAACACAATGCTGTGGGTCTGGAGTCTCAATTAGGCCAGACCAAGTAAGGATGGCAGATTTCCTTTCCTAAACAGGCATGAGTGAACCAGATGCGTTTTTACAACAATCGATGATAGTTGTCATGGTCACCATCACTGAGATTAGCTTTCAATTCCAGATTAACTGAATTCAAATTCCACCAGCTACCATGGTGGGATTTAGGGCCATGTCCCCAGAGCATTAGCCTGGGCTTCTGGACATACTGTGACGTTACCACAATTGCCACCATCTCCTGATGAACATGACTCATACCATGGAGATCTGTTGAGGAACAATTTGAACCTGGTTGTGGACTGAATAGCTTCAAAGCTAAAGGGAGAGTGTAAAGCCTACCTGACTGACACCAGCTGGATCCATCCATACACAGCACTTCTCATTCCCATGACAAAAGCTATTCCGTGGCAGGTTTGATTTGCATAAGCAAATCCTGACATCTTCTCCACCCTATGTTAGATCCACCATTTAGCACTCCATTTTGTCACCAGGCAACACAGCAATGAAACAAATCCCCTGAGGGGGAAACAAAAGAAACGCCTCATGATTCGAGGCCTAGCTTGCTTCAATGTTTTAGCCCTTGCACTAGTTTTCTTCCCTTCTAAGTTAAAACTCTCATCCTTGTGTTCAAATCCTTCCCTGGCCTCCTCCCTGTCTCTGTAAGCTCCTCTAGTCCTGCAACCCTCCAAGATCTCTGCGCTCCTCCCATTCTGGCCTCCTATGCACTCCCCCTCGTTTCCTTCGTGCCAACATTGGCAGCCGTGTCTTCAGCTGCCTGGGCCGAAGGCCTGGAATTCTCTCCATAAACCTCTCCGCCTCTCTCTCTCCTCCTTCAAGGTACTCCTTAAAATCTATCATCACCACCACCTCCCGCACCCCACCCACCCCCTCCCATATTCTAATATCTCCTTCCTTTTTGTCAATCTCCTTTTTTTCCTGATAACACTCCTGTGAAGCACCTTGGGACATTCAGCGGCACCACGTAGGAGGCCATGGCCTGCTGCCAGGAGGGCAGGCACCAGAGTCCCAGGCCACAGCTAAGTAATGTGGGCGGTGGTGCTGCAGGGCCCGGGTGGGGGGGGTTTGCTGGTGGGTTTCACAGAGTGAGAATCGTGGGGAGAGGGAGACAGTGGGGTCAGAAGCAAAGGCAGGGGGGTGGGGGGGGGGGTGGTGGATCTCTGTGGCTGCCCCCTTTCCCGATGCCCAGTCCCTCGATCAAGCACGGAGTGCCTGAGACCTCTCCTGCCCCCATCGAGGGACGAGCCAGTTACCTGTCGTGCATGCCGCATGGCAACAGCCCCGCCTGCGGCTGGGTTAATCCCAGCAGCCGCACGCAATGAGGTCCTTAAGTGGTCATTAGCTGGCCACTTAAGGGCTTCGATTAGCGGGAGGCTGGAAGGTCAACCCTGGGCTTTCCCACCCAGAATTTACAGGATTCTGGTATGCCACCACCCAACCTAAGTAAATGCACTTCTCTCCTCCGAGCTTGCCATCAGTGAGAGCACAAGATTCCAGCCATTACCTCTGTTTCTCTCTCCACAGATCCTGCCTGACCTGCTGAGCATTTCCAGCATCTTTTGTGTTTATTTCAGCACCTGCCTGTGTTCTGCTGGTGTCCGGACTGGTCATGCTCGGTTGGTTGGGCAGCGTTTGTGGAGACTGAAACAGAGTTAACGTTTCAGGTCAATGGCCTTTCCTTCGGAACCGGCAAATCTTAGAGATGAAAGGTGTTTGAGAAAGTACAAATCCAGGTAAAAGGAGGGACGGGGAGGGAAGGAAGGGTCAAAGGGGAAGGTCTGTGAAAGGCTGAACTGCAGGAGAGACTGAATGACAAAAGGGATGGTGGTGCGAGGCAAAATGGCGTGGTAATGGAATGAATAAAAAGACAAAAGATGGGCCCACGGGAGGTGAAAATGGCTACAGCAGAATAACATGCTGGGGAAAACACAGTAAATGTTATAGAAATATAAACTGATGTTGGCGTTTTCTTGTGAAGGTTGGAGTTCCTCAAGTACCTTGCCCATGTGGCTATACCTCTTTTTTTATTATTCATTCGTGGGATGTGGGCATCGCTGGCTAGGTCAGCCTTTATTGCCCATCCCTAATTGCCCCTTGAGAAGGTGGTGGTGAGCTGCCTTCTTGAACCGCTGCAGTCCATGTGGTGTAGGTGCACCCACAGCGCTGTTAGGGAGGGAGTTCCAGGATTTTGACCCAGCGACAGTGAAGGAACGGCCGATATATTTCCAAGTCAGGATGGTGAGTGACTTGGAGGTGGTGGTGTTCCCATGTGTCTGCTGTCCTTGTTCTTCTGGGTGATGGACGTGAGAGGTTTGGAAAATGCTGTCTAAGGAGCCTTGGTGAATTGCTGCAGTGCATCTTGTGGATAATACACACTGCTGCCACTGTGAGTCAGTTGTGGAGGGATTGAATGTTTAAGGTGGTGGATGGGGGTGTTGCTTTGTCCTGGATAGTGTCAAGCTTCTTGAGTGTTGTTGGAGCTGCACCCACCCAGGGAGGGTATTCCATCACACTCTGTCTTGTGCCTTGTGGATGGTGGACAGGCTTTGGGGAGTCAGGAGGTGAGTTACTCACTGCAGAATTCCCAGTCTCTGACCTGCTCTTATAGCCATAGTACTTACATGGCTGGCCCAGTTCAGTTTCTGGTTCAGTGGTAATCCCCAAGACATTGATAGTGGGGGGATTCAGTGACGGTAATGCCATTGAATGTCAAGGGGCGATGGGCGGATTCTCTCTTGTTGGAGATGGTCATTGCCTGGCACTTGTGTGATGTGAATGTAACTTGCCACTTGTCAGCCCAAGCCTGAATGTTGTCCAGGTCTTGCTGCATATGGATGTGGACTGCTTCAGTACCTGAGAAGTCACGAATGGTGCTGAACATTGTGCAAACACCAGCGAACATTCTTCTGACCTTATGATGGAGGGGAGGACCTCTTGTCAGCAAGCATTAAAGGGCATCACAGAGGTCCTGATCCTGCCCTCACTCTACATTTACACATTCCACCTTGCAACGGCTTGACTCTGTAGGCAGAACTTTCATCTCTAACTGGGTATGAAGACCACCCTCTAGGATTTCAGCACATAATCTAGGTTGACATTCCAAGCGTGGCGCCGAGAGACTCCTGCAATGATGGAGGTGTTGTCTTTTGAATGAAATGTGAACCCGTTGCTCAGGTGGTTGTTAAGGATGCCATGGTACTATTCCAAACGTGCAAGGAATTCACCCCATGTCGTGACCAACATTCCTCCCTCAACCAATGCCACCAAAACAGATTGTGTATTCTACTACAACAAAAACAAAAATACCTGGAAAAACTCAGCAAGTCTGGCAGCATCTGCGGAGAGGAACACAGTTAACATTTCGAGTCCGTATGAAATATTTCACCTCTTTTCTATTTTTACTTAGTTCTGTTGAAGAGTCATACAGACTCGAAACATTAACTGTGTTCCTCTCCGCAGATGCTGCCAGACCTGCTGAGTTTTTCCAGGTATTTTTGTCTTTGTTTTGGATTTCCAGCATCCGCAGTTTTTTTGCTTTTATCTTTGTGTATTCTACTGCTGATCTAATTTGCTGTTTGTGGGATCTTGACATCATTGCCTTCACGATAAGTGTGACTGCACTTTGAAAGTGATTTAATTGCCCTCAGGATACCCTGAGGACACAAAAGGCACTAGGCGAAGACAAGTTCTCGCTCTTTAACATGGAGTCATTGGATAACGATGAGGAGTAGGGTCAATTCTTTGGCTCTCCATGCCTCAAGGGGATTCAGGGGCTGATCATGAATTCTGGTTGAAATCTACTGCTTTACAGGCTGGCCGGAGGTGGAGGAGGATCGGATCCACAACAGGCCCGCTGTGGCTCGCTGTCACACCGCATGGGGCAGTGCATATAGTCACGGGAGGCAGTGTGCTTCGCAGTGAGCACAAGGCGCAATGATAGGAGAGCATACCCAACAAGGGTCTGTAACTGGCTACCCCAGGCATGAAATATATCGTATCAGGAAGTCATTCAGCTTGTGGTGGGCAGTTTTGCTGGTTTGGCAGACATGTTGAAGGAATGAAGTAGACTCAGTCCCATTCTGATTGTGGACTGCCGCAAATAAATGCAGGGCTGATCCCAGCATAAAATTCCACCGTGTCCGAATGATAAACGTTCCACTTCCCTCTGCATCATGTTCCTTTTCTTTGCCTTCTCCCCTCTCCTAAAGAAACATTGCATCACAGGCACCAGGCTCCCTCCCTTACAGCGCCTCACGTAAGTGCTCATTTGTTTTGTAAAGATTCTGAACTGACCTATGCAGATCAGGAGGTGTGTCAATGATGACTTTAACGTGGGATATTTCCCAAGGTGCTGACAGCAGGGTTATCAGACAAAAATGGATACCAAGCCAAAGAAGGAGACATGTGATGATAGTGCCAAACGCTTGGTCAAAGACAACAACAACAATCCATTAAGATAAAAGCAAAATACTGCGGATGCTGGAAATCTAGAACAAAATCAAAAATACCTGGAAAAACTCAGCATCTGTGGAGAGGGATCCAGTTACCGCAGATGCTGTCAGACCTGCTGAGTTTTTCCAGGTATTTTTGTTTTTGAACAACAATCCATTGTTTTGTCTCCACCTTTTAGCCCAATTCGATCCCTTCCCCCCACCCCACCCCCACTAGGGCCATCTGCCACTTGCTCGTCCTGCTTTCTACCCTTAATGTCACCATTAGCACATTCTTTAGCTAATATCACCACCGTCAACACCCTTTTGTCCTTTTGTCTATGACATCTTTGGCAATCTCTTCTTTGCCTCCACCTATCACTGGCCCTCTATCCAGCTCTACCTGTCCCACCCCCCTCGTTTGTCTATGACATCTTTGGCAATCTCTTCTTTGCCTCCACCAATCACTGGCCCTCTATTCAGCTCTACCTGTCCCACTCCCCTCTACCAGCTCATATTTCACCTCATTTCTATTTTTCTTTTGTTCTGATGAAGAGTCATATGGACTCGAAACATTAACTGTATTCCTCTCCGCAGATGCTGTCAGACCTGCTGAGTTTTTCCAGCTATTTTTGTTTTTGTTTCAGATTTCCAGCATCCGCAGTATTTTGCTTTTAGCTTGGTCAAAGACACTGGTTTTAAGGAGTATCTTAGAGGAGAGTGAGAGGCGGAGAGGCTCAGGGAAGGAACTCCAAAGCTTAGGGGGTCCAGGTAGCTGAAGGCGCAGCTGCCAAAGGTGGATCAGAGGAGCTCAGGGGATGTGTAAGAGGCCGGAGTAGGAGATCTTGTACAGCTGGAGAAGACAACAGAGATAGGCAGGGGCTAGGCAGGAGAAGGATTTGAACTTGACAAGGAAGTACTCAATGAACAGCATGCCACTAGGAATTTCGGAGGAACAAAGGGACCTTGGCGTGTGTGTCCATAGATTTCTGAAGGCAGAGGGGCATGTTAGTGGGGTGGTGAAAAAGGCATATGGGACACTTGCCTTTATCAATCGAGGCATAGAATACAAAAGTAAGGAGGTCATGTTGGAGTTGTATAGAACCTTAGTGAGGCCACAGCTGGAGTACTGTGTGCAGTTCTGGTCGCCACATTATAGGAAGGATGTGATTGCACTGGAGGGGGTGCAGAGGAGATTCACAAGGATGTTGCCTGGGATGAAACTTTTAAGTTAGGAAGAGAGGTTGGATAGACTTGGGTTGTTTTCATTGGAGCAGAGAAGACTGAGGGTTGACCTGATCGAGGTGTACAAGATTATGAGAGGCATGGACAGGATGGATAGGGAGCAGCTGTTCCCCTTAGTTGAAGGGTCAGTCACGAGGGGACACAAGTTCAAGGTGAGGAGCAGGAGGTTTAGGCGGGGTGTGAGGAAAAACTTTTTTACCCAGAGGGTGGTGACGGTCTGGAATGCACTGCCTGGGAGGGTGGTGGAGGTGGGTTGCCTCACATCCTTTAAAAAGTACCTGGATGAGCACTTGGCACGTCATAACATTCAAGGCTGTGGGCCAAGTGCTGGCAAATGGGATTAGGTAGGTAGGTCAGGTGTTTCTCACGTGTCGGTGCAGACTCGATGGGCCGAATCTGTGATTCTGTGAACTCATGGATGAGAATTCAAAAATCAAGACATTGCCGGACAAGGATCCGTTGTAAGTCAGTGAGCACAGCGGATAATGAACTAAAGGGATTTAGTGTGATTTAGGAGACAGGTAGACAAGGTTTGGCTCAATGGCAGGCATTAAGCGTAAGCCACTGGATCCACACTTTCAGAATATCCATGTATATAAGCTGCATGTTCTCTCTCACTCTCTCTCTCTTTCTGCTCTGCTCTGTATGCTTTGTCTCTGATTTCAAATCAAAAAGAGCTCCGGCCTATACAGCGTCTTCATCGTAGGAGATTTCCAAGTCACATCCCAGAGAAGAGACGGATGCTGAGCCGCAATGGAAGAGTTTGGGAGTTAACTGAAAGGACAGTTCCATAGAGTCAGTCATAGAATCATACACCACAAGGATGCAAATCGGCACTTCATGTCTGAGCTGGCACTTTGTAAGAGCTATCCAATGAAAGGACGTTTCCCTGTGTGGGAGAGACTAGAACTAGGGTATACACAGTTTAAAAATAAGGGGTCTCCCATTATTTTACGGGATTATTCTGTGATCGAGCCCTCTGCCCCGTGTCCCGAACTGCATGTATCCAGGACTTTGTTTGTCCCCTGATTGGGATGTCTAAATCTCGCTCTGCTCTTAGGCACGTTTGTGGGCTCTCACAGCCCTGCCAGAAACGCCAACCACACCCCACCCCACCCCACAGCTCTGGCAGCAACGCCCCTCCTCCCACTCTAATGGACCCCCGTGCCAGTGTGTCCTTAATTTTCGCTGTGGGAGTTGGTCATCCTGTACTAAATCCCCCTTTAACCTTCCCTGCTCGAAGAACAATCCCAGTTTCTCTACTCTAGGTTTTGAGGAGACATTTCAAGGTGAGAGGGTAAGCAGCCAAGCAGAAACATTCAGGGAGGAAGTTCCAGTGGATATGGTAGTAGCCAAGCAGAACAATTCAGGGAGGAAGTTCCAGTGGATATGGAAGCAGCCAAGCAGAACGATTCAGGGGGGACGTTCCAGTGGATATGGCTGAACCCTCTGCCTCCAGTGAGGAGCAGGGGGAGGTGAGAGTTGGAGACTTTAAGCACAGGGGTTGGGGGGCCCATTAAAGTTCACTGGACAATTACGAAAGCATACTGCATTCTTGAAGTACTTTTGAATTGGGTAATGATCAGGATGACCAACTGTCCTGTATTTTGAGAGATCACCCCCTATTTTGACTGCTTGTCCCATGTCCCTTTTGTCCCGAATTTCTAGGACAGCCTACAGGACACTGAGCCTGAGTGTCTCAGTGGAGTGATTTGAGTGGGCCAGCAGAGAGATGATACTGTTGTGACCCAACAAGGTAAGCTTTTTACTTTGGTCGCTTTAAACTCACCACCACATCGCCACCCACCCCACCCCCCCCACACCCGTTCCCTCCACTCTTATGGTCACCACCAATCACCCCAACACTCAACCCACCCCCCACCTCCCCCACTCCACAGCCCTCTCCCACCCCTCAAGCAATCACAGCACTGAATTTTTTTATATTCTATCACAGGATGTGAGCATCACTGGCAAGGCCAGCAGTAAAAATGCCTAATTGCCCCTTGAGAAGGTGGGGGTGAGCCGCCTTCTTGAACCGCTGCAGTCCATGTGGTATAGGTACACCCACAGTGCTGTTAGGGATAGAGTTCCAGGATTTTGACCCAGCGACAGCGAAGGAACAGCCGATATATTTCCAAGTCAGGATGGTGTGTGGCTTGGAGGAGAACTTGCAGGTGGTGGTGTTCCCATGTGTCTGTTGCCCTTGTCCTTCTAGGTGGTAGCGGTCGTGGGTTTGGAAGGTGCTGTCGAAGGAGCCTTGTTGAGTTGCTGCAGTGCACCTTGTAGATGGTACACACACTGCTGCTACTGTGTGTCGGTGGTGGAGGGAGTGGATGTTGAAGGTGGTGGATCAAACGGCCTTTTTGTCCTGGATGATGTCAAGCTTCTTGAGTGTTGTTGGAGCTGCACTCGTCCAGGCAAGTGGAGAGTATTCCATCATACTCCTGACTTGTGTCTTGTAGCTGGTGGACAAGCTTTGGGGAGTCAGGAAGTGAGTTACTCACCGCAGAATTCCCAGCATCTGACCTGCTCTTGTAGCCACAGTATTTATACTTGCTTATCTTTTAAATACTGTATTTATTGGTAACAGTAAGGTTTTCTTCATAGTAAGGTTTTTGTAACAGCAGTAGAAAACCTTACAGGGAGTAGTAGGGTATATTAATTAAAATAAATAAATATAAATGAAATAACTAAAACTTTAAAATAAAATAAATAAAATAATTAAAATAAATTCCTAAAACACATGTCTGTGCAATTAAGAAATGTATAGCTTTTAATTGTAGGTGGTACTAGTTTCTAATAAGCACAGTAAATTGTAGTATACATAGAAATTATTCAAAGTTAATTTAGAAAGTAATTAAATTAAATTAACTAAATAACATAATTAAGAATGGCAGGATAAGTGTTATGTTGCAGCTGTGGAATGTGTGGACACCTAGGTGATCTGGGACAAACACGTCTGCAAAAAGTATAAGGAGCTAGAGGAATTCCGGATCAGGATTATTGACCTGGAAGCTGAACTGCAGACACTGCACAACATAAGGGAGGGGGAGAAATACCCGGACACTTTGTTCCAGAAGATAGTCACACCTCTCAGATAAGGGTTGTCTGTTTTGGTCAGCAGTGAGGGACAGGAAGATGTGACCGTGAATGAGGCAGGTAAAGGGACCGAGCAGACAGTGGTGGAGGAGCCTCAGAATTTGCAGTTGTCAGGCAGGTACAAGGTGCTTACTACCTGTGTGGACAAAAGTGAGATCTGCAGGGTGAATGAGCAGACTGGCCATGGCACCATGGTACAGGAAGCCGTTCAAGTGAGGGGAACAAAAATGAATGTAGTGGTAGTAGGGGACAATATAACGAGGGAGATTGACACTGTTCTTTGAAGCAAAGAGTGAGAGTCCAGACAGCTGTGTTGCCTGCCCGATTCCAGGGTTTGGGACATTTGCTCAGGGCTAGAAAATAACTTGTAGTGGGAGGGGCAGGATCCAGCTGCTGTGGTTCATGTAGGTACCAATGCATAGGCAGGACAAAGGGAAAGCTTCTGCGTAGTCAGTATGAAGAGCTAGGTACAAAATTAAGTAGCAGAACCTCAAAGGTAATAAGCTCGGGATTATTGCCTGAGCCACATGCAAACTGGCATAGGGCAAATAAGATTAGGGAAATGAATGTGTGGCTCAAAGGCTGGTGTGAGAGAAGTGGGTTCTGGTTCATGGGGCACTGGCATCAGTACTGGGGAAAGTGGGGGCTGTACCATTGGGACAGTCTACACTTGAACCATGCTGGGACCAGTGTTCTAGCAAGCCGCATAACTAAGGAAGTAGAGAGGGCTTTAAACTAAACAAGCGGGGTGGGGCGGGAGGGGGGGTAAGGGATCAAGCTTGGGTAGATGTAGCAAATCAAGGGGTGGAGTCAAAGCAGGAGAGCAAAATAGTAATTTGGGAAATGTGAGTCAGAGAGTGCCAAGAAAGGACAGAGAGATAAAAACCTAAGAATTCACCAGCAGTCAAGACCAGATGTTACAAAGCTAACAAAAAGACAAAACTAAAGGCTATATATCTGAATGCATGCAGCATTCATAACAAAGTAAATGAATTGATAGAGCACAATGAAGTAAATAAATATGATCTGATATCCATTACAGAGATGTGGGCTGCAGAATGACCAGGATTGGGTCCTGAATATTGAGGGGTATTTGAGAAAAATATTCAAGAAAAATAGGAAGCTAGGAGGGGTAGCACTGTTAATCAAGGATGGCATTGGTGCAATAGTTGGAGATGACCTTGGTTCAGGAATCAGGATGTAGAATTGGTTGGGTGGAGATGAGGAATAGTAGGGGAAAGAAGTCACTAGTGGGAGTGGTCTACAGGCCCCCTAACAGTAACCACAGTTAGGACAAAGTATTAAAGAATAAATATTCGGTGCTTGTGATAAGGGATGGCAATAATCATGGCTGATTTTAATCTACATATGAACTAGAAAAATCAGACTGGCAGTAGTGGCCTGGATGAAGAGTTCATAGCATACTTGCTCAATATTTCAGTCGGCGGGCGGCCAGAGTCAGCAGTGTGCCCGCCGACAATTAAAAGGCCTATTAAGGCCATTTCCTTATTATCTTCTATTAACTCCCCATTCTCACCCTCTAGAGGACCACATCTGCGTGCATGCACGAGGTTCGCACTTGTCCTCCTCCCCCCACCCCTCCCCCATACAGGCAGCGCTGAGCGCTGCCACTCACGTTTCACGCTGGGCGGGCCTTAATTGGCCCACCAGCGTGAAATCACAGTCCAGCCCCGAGCACGGGCAGTGGTTGGGCTTCCCGACTGCCCCTGCCCACCCCTGCTCCCACCGAGCCCGCCCGACAAGAGAAAAATCCTCCCCCGTGTTTAACCAATTTATTGGGGCTCTTAAAAGGGGTAATATGCATTGTGGATAAAGGGGAGCCTGTAGACGTACTGTATTTGGATTTCCAGAAAGCATCTGATAAGGTCCACATCAAAGGTTATTGCGGAAAATAAAAGCTCATGGTGTAGGGGGTAACATATTACTGTGGATAGAAGATTGGCTGGCTGGCAGGAAGCATGTATAAAGGGGTCTTTTTCTGATTGGCAGGATGTGATGGGTGGAGTCCCACGGGGGTCTGTGCTGGGGCCTCAACTTTTTGCAATTTATATCAATTGACTTAGATGAGGGGAGCGAAGACATAGTAGCTAAATTTGCAGAAGACACAAAGATAGGTAGGGAAGTATGTTGTGAAGAAGACATAGGGAGGTTGCAGAAGAATATAGATAGGTTGAGTGAGTGAATGGGCAAAAATCTGGCAGATGGAGTATAATGTGGGAAAATGTGAAGTTGTTCGCTTTGGCAGGAGGAATAAGGAAGCAGAGTGTTACTTAAACGGAGAATGACTGCAGAATTCCGAGGTGCAGAGGAGATCTAGGTGTTCTAGTGCATGAGCCACAAAAAGTTAGGATGCAGGTACAGCGAGTAATTAAGAAAGCTAATGGAATGCTGGCCTTTATTACAAGAGGAATTGAACATATAAGTAAGGATGTTTGCTTCAATTATAACAGGGCAATGGTGAGACCACATCTCGAGTGCTGTGCGCAGTTTTGGTCTCCTTATTTAAGGAAGGATGTAAATGCGTTGGAGGTGGTTCAGAAGAGGTTTACTAGATTGATACCTGGAATGAATGGACTGTCTTATGAGAAAAGATTAGACAGACTGGGCTTGTTTCCACTGGAGTTTAGAAGAGTGAGGGGTGATTTGATTGAAGTATATAAGATCCTGAACGGCCTTGACAGGGTGGATGTGGAAAGGATGTTTCCTCTTGTGGGTGAGTCCAGAACTTTGGGCACTGTTTTAAAATTAGGGGGTCACCCTCTTAGGACAGAGATGAGGAGAAATTTTTTCTCACAGAGGGTTGTGTGACTTTGGAACTGTCTGCCTCAGAAGGTGGTGAAGGCGGGGTCACTGAATATTTTTAAGGCGGAGGTAGATAGATTCTTGTTAGGCAAGGGAATCAAAGGTTATTGGGGGTAGATGGGAATGTGGAACTCAAAACATAAACAGATCAGCCATGATATTATTGAATGGTGGTGCAGGCTCGAGGGGCTGAATGGTCTACTCTGCTCCTTTTTCGTATATTCGTATGTTCGTACATATATGGCTGATCTAGTTCAGTGTCTGGTCAATAATAACTCACAGGATGTTGATAGTGGGGGGGTTCACTGATGATAATGCCATTGAACGTCAAGGGGAGCTGGTTAGATTCTCTCTTGTTGGAGATGGTCATTGCCTGGCACCTGTGTGGCACGAATGTTACTTTGTTCCCCTCCTCACCAATCCCACAGTTGAAATGTCCCTTATTTTGTTTCATAAGAGTTGGTCACCCTTGTGATGACGGTTATTTTGGGGAGTGTTTGGGCATTTGTTAATGCTTCCACATTCCAACAGTGACTACACTTCAAAAAGACGTTATTGGCTGTAAAGCACTTTGGGACCTCTTGAGATCCTGAATAGCACAATGTAAATGCTACTCCATAGAACCATAGAACACTACAGCACAGAAAACAGGCCATTCGGCCCTTCTAGTCTGTGCCGAAATATTATTCCGCTAATCCCATTGACCTGCACCCAGTCCATAGCCCTCCAGACCTCTCCCATCCATGTATCTATCCAATTTATTCTTAAAACTTAAGAGTGAGCCGGCATTTACCACGTCAGATGGCAGCTCGTTCCACACTCCTACCAGTGAAGAAGTTCCCCCTAATGTTCCCCCTAAACCTTTCCCCTTTCACCCTAAAGCCATGTCCTCTCGTGTTTATCTCTCCTAATCTAAGTGGAAAGAGCCTACTCGCATTTACTCTGTCTATACCCCTCATAATTTTGTAAACTTCTATCAAATCTCCCCTCATCCTTCTACGCTCCAAGGAATAAAGTCCTAACCTGTTTAATCTTTCCCTGTAACTCAACTCCTTAAGACCCGGCAACATCCTAGTAAATCTTCTCTGCACTCTTTCAATCTTACTGATATCCTTCCTGTAGTTAGGCGACCAGAACTTCACACAATACTCCAAAGTTGGCCTCACCAATGTCTTATACAACCTCACCATAACATCCCAACTCCTATACTCAATACTTTGATTTATGAAGGCCAGTATGCCAAAAGCTTTCTTTACTCCTTTCCTCTTTCTTTCTGTCACTGTGTAAGCCTGAGCCTAAAGGGTTGAACCCAAAACTCTCCCTTACCTTAGTGAGTCTTTCAGCCAAGAATATTGAGTTCCCACTGTCTTGAGCATACTAATTCTAATTATGTGCTGGGAGCATCTCGAGCGCAAACGGTTACAAGTTGATGCAGGTTCCCTCCGTGACTGGTTTGGTAGCTTCCTATTCTGTTGCAGAGATGTAAAGACCCAGGGAGGTCTTTGCTTACAATTCCCCGGGGCTGTGCTGAGCCAACTCGTCTCTCTTTTAGAGGAATGTTGCTGCAGGTTGGCCTCCCCTTTGTGGGTGCTGGGCGGGGAGTTGGGGGTGGGGTGGGCAGGGGGTGGCGCTGGGTTGGGGGGGATGGGAGAGGAGGAGAAACAGCCAGTGTTCCTGTAACTGACCACGTGGAAGGGGGAGATGGTGGGATAGTGGTAATAATGCTGCACTAGTAATCTAGAGGCCTGGAATAAGGCTACTGAGGGCATGGTCTCAAATCTCACCATGGCAGTTGGCGTTACTTAAATTCAATCAAAATTTAAAAAGAAAATCTGGAATATAAAGCTAGTGTCATTAACGGTGACCATGAAACTATCATTGATTGTTATAAAAACCCATCTGTTTCACTAATGTCCTTTTGGGAAGGAAGTCTGCAATCCTTACTCGGTCTGGCCTGCATGTGACTCCAGAGCCACAGCAATGTGGCTGATTCTTATACTGCCCTGTGAAATGGCGTAGTAAGCCACTCAGTTCAAGGCCAATTAGGGATGGTCAACCAACAAATGCTGGCCTTGCCATTGATACCCACGTCCCATGAAAGAATAAAAAAACGTTACAATTCTTACTTTCTCCTCCAGCCAACCAGCAACACAAAACACACGTACATGAACACAGACAGGAATACAGAATCAGGAGGCGGCTTTTCAGCCTCTCGATACTGTCCCCATATTCAATTAGATCATGGCCGATCTGTAACTTATTCCATCTACCTGCCTTGTTTCCATATCCCTCGATACACTTTGCCTGACTAAAATCTATTGCTTTCAATTTTGGCATTTTCAGTTGATGCCTCGTCCTCAAAAGCTTTTTATGGAAGGGAACTCTCTCCAATACTCTTTGTGTGATGAAAAGTAAAATGATAAATCCTATGAAAGATGAACTTTCTTCACTTTGAGGCAATCAAGTTGGCGATCTGAGCTATCAGAGTAACATTTCTCAATCCTGACCTACCACATTCCATAAATGACTTTCTTACGGGTCATCTTTGCACGTTTATCACTTCTTGTGTGCACTCTCCTTATGGCCTTCGGCCTCGTTCATAACCAGATAAGCATCTAGCTTCTTTGATATTCTGTCTGGAGGCACACTATCAACACATCCCCCTCCTGGATCAGTCAGTGAGTGAACTCATCAGTGTGGTACTCAGCCAAACAGACCAGGAAGAATCCAGGTTCGATTGCGCATTTTGCGTTCCCTTGAGCACATGGTCCTGGCTGACACTCGCCAGTGGGTACCGAGGCAGTGCTGCACTGTTGGAGGTGCCGCCTTTCAGGTGAGAAGTTAAACTGAAGCCCCGTCTGCCCTCTCAGGTGAATATGAAAGATCCCACAGGCCCTGCTGATAGTCGAGCAGGGGAATCGGTGTCTGGCCAATAGTTACCCTTCAACAAGTGTCACTAAAACAGATTACCTGGTTGTTGTTTGTAGGAACTTGCTGTGCCCAAATTGATAGCTGCGTTTTCCTACATTACGGCTGTGACCACATTTCAGACTATTGGAAATGTAGAACATTTTGGGGTTTCCTGAGGTTGTGAAAGGTGCCTTATAAATACAAGTCCTTTCCATCGCCTGATCCCAGTTGGGATGGCTTTAGGAACATTAAAAAGGGATAAGTCAGTCGAGGGGTCCATAATCCTTGGAAACTTGTCCCTTACCCAATAAGCCATCTGTAATGCAGACAGTGAGTACTGCCAAGCTATTCTACCATGGCTACGGAGGATGGGCATCACATCTGAACTCCATCCATTCCACATATGCAACTGTCCAGCTGAAGTTGCTAATCAGGAGCCTGGCTGGCTTTTTGTCTCCTTAGCCCAGGGTCATTGTCTGATTGTCGAACCCCTTTGATTCTACCCAACAGCTGGTACAGCAAATATTAGGAACTGAATTTCTGGGCCTCTTACTGATTGGTTAATAATTGGAGCACATTTGGTTTTCTTCTACACTTTTGCCATCGGGTACATCCGTTTTGTTGTTAGATTCCCGGATTCCTGTATAATCAGCCAGGGTTATCGGTACCATCCATCCTGCTTATTCACAACTTAATTGGTTCCGATCCTTGTAATGCTGACGCCGTCTTTGTGTAACTTTTAAAAACTTATTCATTCACAGAATGAGGGCATCATGGTCTAGACCAGCATTTATTGCCCATCCCTAATTGCCCCTTGGGAAGGTGGGGGGTGAGCCGCCATCTTGAACCTCTGCAATCCCTGTGGTGTAGGTACACCCACAGCGCTGTTAGGGGAGGGAGTTCCAGGATTTTGACCCAGCGACAGTGAAGGAACGGCCGATATATTTCCAAGTCAGGATGGCGAGTGACTTGGAGAGGAGCTTGCAGGTGGCGGTGTTCCCATGTGTCTGCTGCCCTTGTCTTTCTAGGTGGTAGAGGTAAAAGCAAAAAACTGCGGATGCTGGAAATCCAAAACAAAAACAAAAATACCTGGAAAAACTCAGCAGGTCTGGCAGCATCTGCGGAGAGGAATACAGTTATCAGGGGTTTGGAAGGTGCTGTTGAAGGAACCTTGGTGAGTTGCCTGGGCATCACTTGGGCACACAGCTTGGTGTCAACACTAAAACTTGTAACATCACAAGAGGCAGACTTCCCCTAGTACTTATGGAAGTTTAAGTGGCAAAGGACCTGAAACAGGTTCGTGCAAAAATGTAATAGTCACAGATAATATTCCCTGCAGGATCAGGAACCACCATGTTGTGGTTATGGTTGTGGCTGGCTTCACCCTATGGTTAAGCCGCCCAACTGACTAGAAAAGGGAGTGGCTGGCTTGCACAATTGGTATGTGCATTGCCCTTGGAATTGAGCCATGCATTCAGAAGGTCTCAACAAGTTCAACCTCCAGTTAATGCCAGGCTAGCCAATTCCTAGCTGGTGCAGTTCATTAATCAAATTCCCATTGCCAGGCTTATTTGTAGCCTGGTTAATTTGCCCCTAATTCCACTCAGCGCCACCTTCTGAAAAAGCCTCGCATGTGGAACTTCTCAAATGTCTTCTGAAAATTAAGGTAAACTAGAGACAGTGACAGGTCACATCCACCAAGTTTGTTGTTGACAAGATTGTGTGCAGCTTTTAATAGTGCGGGGATGAAAGCAATAGTTTTTGAGCAATAATGCTGACCACCCAGCTCTACTCTCCAGCTGCAATCCTTCAGTTCCTTGGCTTGCTAGTCAGTTCTAATCCAGGGCTAAATGAACAGTCAAGATGCGTGGAGAAATGGAGAGTGGGAAACCTCAAGAACACTCAGCCTTACTTGTCAGTCTTGGCAACATCTGTTTACTGCAGTGCCTATGTGATAGACAGCCTTATTAACCGGGTTGCAGGGAAGCCATATCTGTCACTCTGGGCTATGAGTATGGTGGGCAGCAGAACAAAGGCTACTGTAGGAATGTTGCAACTTTTTGCTCTATCTTAAGGCACAGCCTCTGCCAACATTTCAACATTTGTGCGCTGTTTCTTCTTCTTCTACTTGGCTCACTTAGTATCACTCTCACCCTGAATCAGCAGGTTGTGGGTTCATGCCCCACTGCAAGGCTCAATCACAACATCTGGGCTGAAACTTGAACGCAGCACTGATGACCTGCGGCGCCGTAGAGGGTGCTGTCTTTCGGATGGCACGTATAAACCCCGGCCCCAATTACCTGTTGTGGTGGAAGTGAAGGATCCCGTGGCATCTTCCAAGAGCAAGAAGTTCTCCTGACCAAAATTCTCCTTGCAACAAACATCACTGAGAGAAAAAAAATTAACCAGTAAGCCGTCTCAATAATGTTTGTGACATCTTCCTGTGCATTTTCCTGCAAGGCAACAATCACTAATTCAGAGTAAATAATTGCATTTGAGATGTATAAATCCTGTTTCTGCATGCAATTGTTGTCCAACTCCCTGTTGTCATGATGTTTGGTCACACTTTTATATCAACTTTCAATATTGAAACTGCCATATTTGGAATGGATGTTCAGTAAACAGTTGCCAGTAACAAGGCAGTACTGATTGCCTTTAAGGGTTGTTTCCTCTGAATTAATTTTTAAAATTATTTTGCAGGATGTGGGCATCGCTGGCTAGGCCAGCATTTACTGCCCACCCCTAATTGGTGGTGAGCTGCCTTCTTGAACCGCTGCAGTCCATGTGGTGTAGGTACACCCACAGTGCTGTTAGGGAGGGAGTTCCAGGATTTTGACCCAGCGACAGTGAAGGATCGGCCGATATATTTCCAATTCAGGTTTATGTGTGGCTTGGAGGGGAACTTGCAGGTGGTGGTGTTCCCATGCACCTGCTAGGTAGTAGGGGTCGTGGTTTTGGAAGTTGCTGTTGAAGGAGCCTTGGCGAGTTGCTGCAGTGCATCTTGTAGATGGTCCACACACTGCTGCCACTGTGCGTCGGTGGTGGAGGGAGTGAATGTTTAAGGTAGTGGGTTAGGTGCCAATCAAGCGGGGCTGCTTTGACATGGATGTAGTAACTGTTGTTATGTACGGCAGCCACTTTATGTGTGGCAAGATCCCATGAGGAATGATCAGTTTATGTGTTGGTATTTTATGTTGGTATTATGTGTTGACTTAAGAAGGAATGTTGGCTGGGACACTAAGAGAACTCACTGTTCTTCTTCGAATAGTACCATGCAATCTTCAATATCTACTTGAACATGCTAAAGGTTTTAACATCTCATCTGAGGGGCAAAATGACCTTTCTGTGGAATCTTCAATTAAGCCCCAGGCCATTCTTGACTATCAAAGTTAAGTAATCCACTCTCCTGTCCTGATTACAGCCTCTCTATTTGTACATCTCTTCAAGATATTAACTAGACGAGGTTGATTGGAATTGGAATTTGCCTGATTGCTCCCCATTCCCCTTCCTGAACTTGTGGGGCCTGCCTGCCCTTTAACATTCTATATAACTATAGGCCTAAGAGTTCTGACGTGCAGAATGGTGGCATACAGGGAACCCTTTATCCAGTTAAAACCTCTCTTTTCACCTCTCTTGCTGGCATTTTAGCCACTCAAGTGCTCATTTTATTTTTTCCTTTGCAGATATTTGTGCATCTCATATTCCTTGCAATTTTACTACTGGTCCTATTTAAAGTAACTCTTCCCAACTTCCCCCGTCCCTGATTTTCACTCTTCTTAAGATTGTTTTCTCTCTCTCTCTCTCTAAGGTTTTGTTCCACAGGCTGCCCCTTAATGTAAATCCCTGTTCACTACCTCAGACCATTCATGACCTCAGGGCATCCAAAAGTACTTTACAGCTCTGATAAGCATGGATGGAGCCAGGCGGTACTGTGCCCCTCTGCTCTGGCAGAGACAGATAACCAGACTGGACTGTACCCTCTGCTCTGACAGACATAGATAACCAGGCTGGACTGTACCCTCTGCTCTGGTAGACACAGATAACCAGACTGGACTGTACCCTCTGCTCTGGTAGACACAGATAACCGGACTGTACTGTACCCTCTGCTCTGGTAGACACAGATAACCGGACTGTACTGTACCCTCTGCTCTGGTAGACACAGATAACCGGACTGTACTGTGCCCCTCTGCTCTGACAGACATGGATAACCAGACTGTACTGTACCCTCTGCTCTGGTAGACACAGATAACCAGACTGGACTGTACCCTCTGCTCTGGTAGACACAGATAACCAGACTGTACTGTACCCTCTGCTCTGGTAGACACAGATAACCAGACTGGACTGTACCCTCTGCTCTGGTAGACACAGATAACCAGACTGGATTGTACCCTCTGCTCTGGTAGACACAGATAACCAGACTGTACTGTACCCTCTGCTCTGGTAGACACAGATAACCGGACTGTACTGTACCCTCTGCTCTGACAGACATGGATAACCATGTCTTCCTTCTTCCTTAACCGAGGTTTTCCACCCATGGTCGTTGACAGGGCCCTCAACCGTGTCCGGCCCATCTCCCGCTCATCCGCCCTCACGCCTTCTCCTCCCTCCCAGAAACATGATAGGGTCCCCCTTGTCCTCACTTCTCACCCCTCCAGCCTCCGCATTCAAAGGATCATCCTCCGCCATTTCCGCCAACTCCAGCATGATGCCACCACCAAACACATCTTCCCTTCACCCCCCTTGGCGGCATTCCGTAGGGATCGTTCCCTCCGGGACACCCTGGTCCACTCCTCCATCACCCCCTACTCCTCAACCCCCACTTATGGCACCTCCCCATGCCCACGCAGAAGATGCAACACCTGCCCCTTCACTTCCTCTCTCCTCACCGTCCAAGGGCCCAAACACTCCTTTCAAGTGAAGCAGCATTTCACCTGCATGTCCCCTAACTTAGTCTACTGCATTCATTGCTCCCAATGCGGTCTCCTCTACATTGGAGAGACTAAACGTAAACTGGGCGACTGCTTTGCAGAATACCTGTGGTCTGTCCGCAAGAAAGACCCAAACTTCCCTGTCGCTTGCCATTTTAACACTCCACCCTGCTCTCTTGCCCACATGTCTGTCCTTGGCTTGCTGCATTGTTCCAGTGAAGCCCAACGCAAACTGGAGGAACAGCACCTCATCTTCCGACTAGGCACTTTACAGCCTTCCGGACTGAATATTGAATTCAACAACTTTAGATCTTGAACTCCCTCCTCCATCCCCAACCCCTTTCCGTTTCTTCCCCCTCCCTTTTGTTTTTTCCAATAATTTATATAGATTTTTCTTTTCCCACCTATTTCCATTATTTTTAAATCTATACCTTTAATTCCCTGTTAGTCTTTCCTCCCCACCCCCACTAGAGCTGTACCTTGAGTGTCCTGCCATCCATTCTTAATTAGCATATTTGTTTAGATAATATCACCACCTTCAACACCTCTTTGTTCCTTTGTCTGTGACATCTTTTGATTATCTGCTCCTATCACTGCTTGCTTGTCCCTACAACCACCCACACCCACTCCCAACTTCTCTCCCCCCACCCTCCCCACCTTAAACCAGCTTATATTTCACCCCTCTCCTAATATTACTCAGTTCTGTTGAAGGGTCATGAGGACACGAAACGTCAACTCTTTTCTTCTCCGCCGAGGCTGCCAGACCTGCTGAGTTTTTCCAGGTAATTCTGTTTTTGTTATGGATAACCAGACTGGACTGTACCCTCTGCTCTGACAGACACAGATAACCAGACTGGACTGTACCCTCTGCTCTGACAGACACAGATAACCAGACTGTACTGTACCCTCTGCTCTGGTAGACACAGATAACTAGACTGTACTGTACTCTCTGCTCTGACATACACAGATAACCAGACTGGACTGTACCCTCTGCTCTGACAGACACGGATAACCAGACTGTACTGTACTCTCTGCTCTGACAGACACAGATAACCAGACTGTACTGTACTCTCTGCTCTGACAGACACAGATAACCAGACTGTACTGTACCCTCTGCTCTGACAGACATGGATAACCAGACTGTACTGTACCCTCTGCTCTGACAGACACAGATAACCAGACTGGACTGTACCCTCTGCTCTGACAGACACAGATAACCAGACTGGACTGTACCCTCTGCTCTGACAGACACAGATAACCAGACTGGACTGTACCCTCTGCTCTGACAGACACAGATAACCAGACTGTACTGTACCCTGTGCTCTGGTAGACACAGATAACCAGACTGTGCTGTACCCTCTGCTCTGGTAGGCACAGATAACCAGACTGTACTGTACCCTCTGCTCTGACAGACACAGATAACCAGGCTGGACTGTACCCTCTGCTCTGTAGACACAGATAACCAGGCTGGACTGTACCCTCTGCTCTGACAGACACAGATAACCAGCCTGTACTGTACCCTCTGCTCTGGTAGACATGGATAACCAGACTGTACTGTACCCTCTGCTCTGACAGACATGGATAACCAGACTGTACTGTACCCTCTGCTCTGACAGACACAGATAACCAGACTGTACTGTACCCTCTGCTCTGGTAGACACAGATAACCAGACTGTACTGTACCCTCTGCTCTGACAGACACAGATAACCAGATTGTACTATACCTTCTGCCCTGGTAGACACAGATAACCAGACTGTACTGTACCTTCTGCCCTGGTAGACACAGATAACCAGACTGTACTGTACCCTCTGCTCTGGCAGACACAGATAACCAGACTGTACTGTACCCTCTGCTCTGACAGACACAGATAACCAGACTGTACTGTACCCTCTGCTCTGACAGACACAGATAACCAGACTGGACTGTACCCTCTGCTCCGACAGACACAGATAACCAGACTGTACTGTACCTTCTGCCCTGGTAGACACAGATAACCAGACTGTACTGTACCCTCTGCTCTGGTAGACACGGATAGCCAGACTGTACTGTACCCTCTGCTCTGACAGACACAGATAACCAGACAGTACTGTACCTTCTGCCCTGGTAGACACAGATAACCAGACTGTACTGTACCCTCTGCTCTGGTAGACACGGATAACCAGACTGTACTGTACCCTCTGCTCTGACAGACACAGATAACCAGACTGTACTGTACCCTCTGCTCTGGTAGACACAGATAACCAGACTGTACTGTACCCTCTGCTCTGACAGACACGGATAACCAGACTGGACTGTACCCTCTGCTCTGGTAGACACAGATAACCAGACTGTACTATACCTTCTGCCCTGGTAGACACAGATAACCAGACTGTACTGTACCTTTTGCCCTGGTAGACACAGATAACCAGACTGTACTGTACCCTCTGCTCTGACAGACACAGATAACCACACTGTACTGTACCTTCTGCCCTGGTAGACACAGATAACCAGACTGTACTGTACCCTCTGCTCTGACAGACACAGATAACCACACTGTACTGTACCTTCTGCCCTGGTAGACACAGATAACCAGACTGTACTGTACCCTCTGCTCTGGTAGACACGGATAACCAGACTGGATTGTACCCTCTGCTCTGGTAGACACAGATAACCAGACTGTACTGTACCCTCTGCTCTGACAGACACAAATAACCAGACTGTACTGTACCCTCTGCTCTGGTAGACACAGATAACCAGACTGGACTGTACCTTCTGCTTTGGTAGACACAGATAACCAGACTGTACTGTACCCTCTGCTCTGACAGACACAGATAACCACACTGTACTGTACCTTCTGCCCTGGTTGACACAGATAACCAGACTGTACTGTACCCTCTGCTCTGACAGACACAGATAACCAGACTGTACTGTACCCTCTGCTCTGGTAGACACAGATAACCAGACTGGACTGTACCCTCTGCTCTGACAGACACAGATAACCAGACTGTACTGTACCCTCTGCTCTGGTAGACACAGATAACCAGACTGGACTGTACCTTCTGCCCTGGTAGACACAGATAACCAGACTGGACTGTACCCTCTGCTCTGACAGACACAGATAACCAGACTGGACTGTACCTTCTGCCCTGGTAGACACAGATAACCAGACTGTACTGTACCCTCTGCTCTGGTAGACACAGATAACCAGACTGTACTGTACCCTCTGTTCTGGTAGACACAGATAACCAGACTGTACTGTATCCTCTGCTATGGCAGACAGGGATAACCAGACTGGACTGTACCCTCTCCTCTGGAAGACACAGACTGGACAGCGCCCCTCTGCCCTTGCAGACACAGATAAGCAGACTGGACTGTACCCCCTGCCCTGGTAGACAGGGATAACCAGACTGGACTGTACCCTCTGCTCTGGTAGATATGCTGGCCTGGACTGTGCCCCCCCCCCCCCCTGCCCTGGTAGATATGGCAGGACTGAGACTGTGCCGTGCCCCTCAGGGTCTGGCACTCTGTGCTGCTGTTGTTGCAGCGGTTGTTGGCGAGGTGGGTTTGTCAGGGCACATGACTGCTCTGACACATCCCTGATGTAAGCTCTCTCCTTTTTCACTCTTACAGCACGAAGCTAGTCTCCACCCCTAAAGGACACACCCGATCGTGTACAAGAGCCCAGCCCTGTAACAGTAGAGCTTTATTATCGAGTATCTGGAGGCTGGAGCTACACTAAGAGTGCTGCATTCAATAACGGGCTATTCCACACAACAAGCATTGGGTGCCCCGGCACCATGAGACGGCGTGGGCTTTAGCCTGCAAATCGCTGCCACCAGGTAAATCGAATAAGAGATATGTTTAAACGGTGGAAATTTTGCTGCCCAAAAAAAAAATATATATATATTTCGTTTTAAGATTTGCGGAAAAAGAAATGAAGTTGCCGAGAGGTTTCTCGAGCTGCAAAGTTATCGGAAAGTTTGTTTGGAAAGTTTTGCCAAGCGGAAAAATGAGTCCTCTCCAGCTGTTGGTGGCTGCATTGGACAAGAGTTGAGCTCTAACGTGGGCGTGGATCTCTTTGGGTTGCCTGGTTGGGGTTCACTGCCTGTCTGATGCGTGGACTGTGTGGGACGGAGCTATAAACCCCTCAGGAAAGTTTTGCAGATCCAAAAGTTATCCAGCCTGCAAGAATCTGAACATCTAAATTTCTAATGTCAGTTCTTTTTTTTTTGTTTGTTGTTGTATTAAGTTGATTTTCCAACTCCTACCATCAAAGGGAAAATAAATTGAACGGTGGAGGAGAGGGGTGGGGGGGAGGTGATTTTGGGATGTTGTTGACAAGTTATAAGGGGTTTTTGCCCCGAAAAAAAGGTTTCTGCCTAGTGTTTGACATGGGTGTGGAAAAAGGAGGAAAGAAAAAACGCATCTCTTACTACCCTCCCCCCCCCCCCCCTCCCAGTATCTGGGCGCTGAGCCAGGGTCTAAACCTTGGAATTCCTGGCTGTGGTTGGAAAGACAGAGTAACTTAAAGCAGACTTTTGAGAGCAGAGGACAAGGTGGTGGTGGTGGCGGGGGTAGCAAAAAAAGTGTAACCACGCCAGGATTTCATATGGGATGAAGGGACGGGATAGAAAGAGAGAGAGAGAGCGAGGAGTGACTTTCAAATCTGTGCCAGAGGTAGGCATGTAAAGAAATCCTGGAGTGGGTGTGGTGTGGCTATTTGAAGATTAAACAAATGCAGCTATAAGTGCAGCTGCGGGAGATACTAGAGGATTGTCGTTTTGTTTTTGGTGTGTCAAACCCTCCAACCTGCAAATAGTATTTTTATTTCTGAAGCACTCCCCTGTTTGACTGCATCTTCAAACTCTAGGCAGGCAAACTTTATTTCCTCCCCCCTCCCCTCTCTCTTCAAACTCTAGGCAGGCAAACTTTATTTCCTCCCCCCTCCCCTCCCCTCTCTCTCTCCCTCCCTTACCCCTCTGAGATTGAGGGGAGGGGGGGTGAGGAATAAAGTTTGAAGAAACTTTTGAAGTTTGAAAACTGTGTCTGGTTCTCCCCATTTCCTTCCACAGTGGTGGAATGCCCAGCTTTTAAGAATTTTTTTTTAAAAAAAATACAGAAAGTGCTGGAAATATTCGGGTGTTTTCAGCAGTAGCTGGTTTTATTTCGGGTTTCCAGCGTCCCCAGTACTTTTGCTTCTCGGGATGAACGATCGAGAATGGGCGAAACGGGTTGGGACACTTTCAAAGCGTTCACCTATTCCTTCCTTTTGTTAAGACTTAATGCCCCAGGGCAGAGTATGGGTTAATGCATGCTCACACACACACACAAAACTTCCATCTGTGCCCTGTGTTTGGATCAATTGTTCTAAAGATAATGCCCCCAAATACTTTTACACAGACATGTGAGTCAGGAGGAAGACGTCCCCTAATGTGTTAAGGGTGTGTCACTCTGCATGTGTGCTTGAGGGGTAAAGTTGCACAAACATGTGTGCAAGGATTGTACAAGCGCCTGTGTGTGTGTTTTACACACTGCAGAAGAGGTGTATCCCATCCGATCGGGATACGGTTTTGTATTTTGTTTTTAAACAAACGAGAGAAACTAAATCCGTTTGCAAATCTCCCCCTTCCCTCCCTCCCCAGAGCGAGTAGCCTCTTTTGGCAATTAAAAAAGATGTCACTGGGTTTGCTTTTTTGTGGAGAGGGGGGTGGGTGGGTGGAGAGGATTGGTTTGCGTTCAGATCGAGACGTCTTGGAGGGTCGGTTCTTTGGAGGGCGGAATCTGGTTTTCTACCAAATCGTGATCAGGTTCACCCACTTCGCTCCACTCCCCCGCCCAGAGGTAGAGTGACTTGCAAACGAGGGGACTGTAAGCAGCAGGGTCCCAAAGACCAAACCAGGTTGGCTTCTGGCGACCCCTGCAGAACCTCTTGAGGGCAACACCAGCTGGTTGGTACTTGTAGAGTGGACGGTACCTTTGGTGTGTTTTGCTTCTGGGATTGGGGGCAAGGAAGGGGTTGATCTTTGCATTGGAGGCTCTGCCTGTTTCTATTAATACATATACTTTCTGCAGACAAGGTTCAGAAAATCAACTCCAGCGGCTGACCGTTTTAAACCAGTGGGTCGCTCGGTTGCAAGCCACTGGGCTGTGGAAGACAACCCAGTGGATTGTTTTGTGTTTGAAGAGGGGTGTGGTGTTCAAGAGTTTTAAAATCACGCTTGCAATATCACCCATGTAAGTGGTGAGCTGTAGGGGGCAGGATGATCTTAGTTTCCCACCCCACCCCACCCCACCCTGGTCTGTAATGAGTTAGTTGCTGTACAACTGGGGATTGCAGCAGTAGGGAGGCGTCACAAGTTTATCACCTGTGGGCTAGATGGTAGAGTGGGTGGGGAGTTGGAATCATATTCCTCCCCTCCCTAAGCACACACACCCAGGGCACCATACAGAGCCCTCTGCTGCCGGGTGCCAGAGCAGATGTGATAAGTAGAAAAGGCAGCATCAGACTCGGCTGTGATGCCCCTCTTGGCCAAATAACTCGCGGGCTGTCGCCAAAAGGAGTGGCCTCTCGGGTAAGGCAACTTCGGGCAGCAGTTATCGGCGGGGCCGTAGCCCAGCGAGGAGATCCCTCACCCTCTGGAAAGGAGCAGAGGAGTGATGGGTGGGGGGGGAGAGCAGGAGAAAGGAGAAAGGCAAAGCTATGTCTGCGAATAAGCAGGTCCCAAAATTGCTCAGGGAGTGTCACACGAGGGGTGCAGAAAGCCAGCCCTCGACAGAGTTGGGGGGAGAGTGAGGAGTGAATGGTCATCATTTTTGGAAGAGAAAGTGACATGTCACAGAAAGTTGACATGGTGTTTCTGCAGTGTGATTAACACATCCCTTTGACGCAGTAGTTTTACTGGGAGGAGGTTGTTCATGAATTGGAGAGAGAGCCAGTAGGAGGATAATGTTAGCTGATGTGCGTAGTTCTGCCTCGTTGGGTTTAGGGAGACACCGGTGTGTGGATTTTGTTCAGAGGTCCTGTTGATTTGCATTCAACTCCTCAGGGAGGTGTCAGCTGTGGCTCAGTTCATAGCACCCTCGCCTTTGAATCAGAGGGTTGTGGGTTCATGTCCCACTCCTGGAAACCAAGAACTGTGATTGTACTCGAAAGAGTTGCAATCTGTGACTGTTGATAACTCGAAAGAGTTTCAACTCCTCGGGGTGAACTCTCGCTGGTAGGCAAGGGACGAGGTGGGTTAGTCACACAACCCGTTAGATTCAGTTTTTTTTCCCTCCCTGCCGTGTGACTGGGTCCTGCCGTTCCATCAGATTTCCAAGGATCCCGCAAGCCGGCAACCTGACCCGGGGTTAGAATGCAGTTCGATGATCATTCGGTGGTCTGGAATGCGCTGCCTGAGAGTGTGCTTGGAGGCAGGTTCAATCGAGGCCTTCAGAAGGGAATGAGACTGTTATCTGAAAAGGTGCAGGGTTACAGGGAGAAGGCAGGGGGAATGGGGCTGGGTGAGTCGGTACATTCGGAGAGCTGGTGCAGATAAGATGGGCCGTATGGCCTCCTTCTGCGCTCCAACAATTCTGAGATTCACTGACCCGCCCCTCCATGTATCCCCCCTCCCCTCCACAAAAATATACCAATGTGCCAAAGTATTGCACGCAGGGATTTAAAACAAACTTTGAGTGATGTACCATTCAAATGTAATTCAAACCCTGTTTTAAAGCGGTAGCTTTGATCTTCATTTACCCATAAATTCTTACCTCTGAATGTAAAACAATTCCTGTGATCCTATGTAAACCTGCTGTTTTGTAGTTACACCCTCTGGCCAGTGATGGCGCTGCTGCATCTCCTCTGGCTGAAGGGTGCAGTGACAGCGTGACAAGTTTACACAGGTAGTTGCCATTATAAATGTGGCCATGGGAAATAAAAATGGAAAAGGTTTATCAGGAAGGGTGCCTAGATGAAAAATTTTGATTAGAGATATGTTGAGAACTTTGGCACGCCAAATCACATTTACCCATTTTTGCCAGTGTCTCAATTAATTTCTTATTTATGTGATTAAGCACACAGGCACCAGAGAGCAACACCTCCATGCACCAGCAGCCATGCTCTACAGTGTTAATATCTCCGAGCTTTTAGAATTTGCAGTCCCCAGGCTCAAGATTGATCCATTCCAGGAAATTTTGAGAAAGGTTTCTTTGGTTTAGGTTCTGGCCTGATCCTTCGTTTCCTTGTGTTTTTTTTAAGTGTACAATGGGGGATCTCAGCCCACTTCCCCGTCCTCAGAAAGTAATGTTGAAACTCTTTCGAGTTATCAACAGTCACAGATTGCAACTCTTTCGAGTACAATCACAGTTCTTGGTTTCCGGGAGTGGGACATGAACCCACAACCCTCTGATTCAAAGGCGAGGGTGCTATGGACTGAGCCACAGCTGACATGTCTGAAAGTAATGTTGAAGGTGCAAGATTATTGCTCCGTCGGCGAGAGCTGACAATGAAAGTTAATTGGGAACAGGCGGACATGGAGCAACGCAGACACATGCACACACACTGAGAGGCATATCAAGACACGCTGAGGAACACAGACACCGACGCACAGGCAGGTGCTGAGGGACATACTAAGACTAAGAGTTACTGAGAAACACAGGCACCGAGGCGCACACGCATACATATACCGAAAGATACACAAGAGACAGACACTGGGGCACTGAGACCTGAAGAGTCGCAGCACAACTTAGCAAGTGACATGCAAACTCTGAAACGCAGGCACCTGAGACACACACGAACACTGAAAGACATGGGTACCGAGAGACGAAGACACTGAAAGATACAGGGAAACATTGAGGCACTGACCTCAATAAGATGTGCACAGGGAGAAATTACATATATTGGACGAGGTGGCAATTTTAAACATTGTGGGGAAGCTGGGAATAATGAGGCTGAATTGTTTTGCCAGTGACAATTTTCATGTAAACGTGTAGATCAAAGTTGTGACTAAAACAAAAATCTGCAATGCAATGAGAAAAACCTTTACTAACAACCTTATCATAAGGATCTTCCAACTGGATAGTCGAATGAATTCACACTCTAGCCATCTTGCTTGTGAAAAATGTTTGTAACAAAAGTGAAATGAAGTTGAGTAAAAAAAAAAGATGCACAGGAAATATGTGGTTCTTATATGGACAGTGCAGTATCGAGAGAGCGACCTTTGTTGTCGGGGGGGGGTTATTGCTTTCTGATCAATGTTTTAAACTTAGTCCCTTGTTCAAGTGGGTGCTAAAGGTCATGTGGCACTTGTTAAAGAAGAGTTCTCCTAGTGTCCGGGCCACTATTTATCCCTCAACCAACAGGTTACGTGGTTGTTTATTTTATTGGAAGCTTTTTAAGTTGTCCTAATGTGTCTTCCTTTTGTCCGCTGTCAAGTTTTTTGGATACTCTTCTGTGAAGTGCCTTGGGACATTTTCCTGCATTGCAGACACGTTCTTGTTGTTGTGAAACGAAAACAAAAACAAAAATTGCTGGAAAAACTCAGCAGGTCCGACAGCATCTGAGCAACTGAAGAGAGTCATATGGACTCGAAACGTTAACTCCGTCTTCCTCTCCACAGATGCGGTCAGACCCTGCTGAGTTTTTCCAGCAATTTTTGCTTTTTGTTTCAGATTTCCAGCATCTGCAGTATTTTGCTTTTATCTTGCCGTTGTTAACCTTGCTTTGTGCAAAATAACTATTCCGAGTTAATCCATTGAGCGAGAAGCACTTTGAGACACCTTTGAGATCTGGGATAAGGTGCTGTGTAGACGCCAGAGATGTCTTCAAAGAAATGTATTGGGTTCAGCGAGAAGATCTATTAACCAAGGAGATTTGGGAATGTGACAACATTTGTACAGAAGTGGTGCGGGAAGTGAGTTGAAAAAATAAACAGAAAATATAAAGCTCAGATTCCCCGTTGTCTATTTTAGAATCTGTCAATTTAACTCTGAGAACGTAGGAAACAAGTAACTACCCATAGCAATTGATTAAAAAGTTGTAATGTTTTTTTTTTAAAAAAGGGCATTGCGTGAGAATATTTTGGAACTTTGACTGTGGGAAATAATTTGTAAATATTTACTGCCAGTTTCTGGTGAAAAGACTTCTGTAGAACCTTGCCTCTAGGGCTTGTTAAACTGTGGGGCTGGTGTTGGAGGGGGTAACGTTTTTTCAGATATTATTTTAGCCACTTGATTTACATACTCGTGTAAAACTGCCTTTCAGTATTTTAACCCGTCAGCGACTACTCTTGAAATAGTAAACAGGAATTTTACAGAATCGGTGATAGCAACAGTCGACCTAAGGGTCACTTGTATCCCCAAGAGTTTGTGTGACATTTCTAACTGTGGTAACTTGTTTATTTTTTAAGGAGCGAGGTGGAACAGACCTGAAGTTCATATAAGTTCCCGCGAAATGGAAACGAGATGTATATAGATCTGAAGCGGGAGAAAGTCAATGTAAATAGGTTTTTAGAGCAAGCTATGGTTACGGCTTTCTTATCAACATGACAAAATGGTGGTGCTTTCAAGATGTGGGTGCCATTTTGTACTGGTCCATTTTCCTTCTCATGTCTTCTCGAGCTGGGGTAGCTGCCTGCAGACCAGGCTGCTCTCCTCGCCGCAGCAGCCCATGCATTGAGTTGGCAGGCTGTTCGCCCGAAGGGAGGGGAAGGGGGAGCAGGGGGGCTCAAGGCCAAACCCAGTCTTGTCTCCCTCAGAGGCCCACATCCACGAGTCCTATTCAGCGGGAGTCTCCGGAAATTCCTGGCTATTTCCTCCCCTCCATCTCCAGCGTATTTCATGGGCGTTGAGGCAAATCACAGTGGCTCCTCTGCTGAATCATTGCAGAGCGCGCTATTTCAGTCATGTAGCAAAAGTACTTCAGATAGCTTACAGGGCTGTAAACAAGGTCAAAGGGCTGTCTCTTGGGATAGAGAGCAGTAGTGAAACACGGTGAAGGACACTGCTGGTGGAGTTGTTTCAACAGTATTCTCAAGACTACCAGTTTTAAGAGTGCATGGATTGCTTGAACACCATGAAATACAAAATGTTTTAATAACGAAAGCAGAAAGTGCTGGGAAATACTCAGCAGGTGTGGCAGCGTCTGTGGAGAGAGAAACAGAGCTAACGTTTCGAGTCCGTATGAAGAACTGAAGAAGAATCATGTTCAACTCGAAATGTTAACTCTGTTTCTCTCTCCACAGATGCTGTCAGGCCTGCCGGATATGTCCAGCATTTTCTGTTTTTATTTCACATTTCCAGAATCTGCAGCATTTCGCTTTTACCAAATGCTTTAATTTTATTATGGTCTCCACGAGATACACATTCATATTCAGTGTAACTCTTGTCAACGTTCAGTGTGGTTCTTATTGAAGTAGCTCACTCAGGCACCACGGCTGGCATGAGCTCTAATTGCTGTGAACTTTACTCCTGAACCTTTCCTTTTCTCAGCCGATGAAGAGGGTGGATGCAGCTGCCCTCCAGATTTTATACCATCGTTAATGCATGGCCCCTATAACAAACGTTCATGTCTATTGAAGCGCAGAAAGCAACACACTGAGCCCCGGCTTCTTTACAACCGCACAATTTCCAGCAGGGGACCACTGTATGGCATTCAGGAACAAGAAGCCTGGCTGATTCTTTTACCTCCAGCCTAATCTAACAACGTTGGAACCAATTGTAGCTCCCACCTCACTCCGCCGCAGCCCAGACTCAGCACGAGTTGGAGTTCAAGGTGGTGGGGCGGCTTCCGATTTTCTGGTCTGGTGACTCCTGCTGGACAAGCACGCGGGTACCGAGCTTGCTTGGGATGTCCTCCGGGGTCCAACAGCTCACTGTCCACCAAATAATGGCTACTTAGGGTAAGGTGGCAAGGGGTAACCCGTGCCCCACCTAAAGTCAGCATTTTCAGGAGAGGAACAGGGAGGGAGTCATGCTGAAAATACCCGAGAGAATAGATCATAACTGCAGGGTCTGGGCTGTAATGGGGACAAGGTGGTTGGGAAAGAGAATTTCAAGTATGGTCTGTCAAAATCATAGAGGTAGTCAGAAAGAGGTGCTTAAAGTGCAGTTTGAGCTTGTTAGATGTTTAGCCATTAGCTGTTAATGTCAAAATAGTGTTTCTACTGCGAGCATGGTGTTGGACAGCCATTTCATTTACTGCTGAGAAGTGGAGACCATTACATCTGTTTCTCTGAAACACTTGATCTCATAGGTCCAGGCTGGCGCTCCAGTGCAGAACTGAGAGGGTGCTGCATTGTCGGAGGTGTTGCCTTTGGCATGAGGCCTTAAACCAAGGCTCCATCTGCCAGATCGGGTGGATTTTGGAGGGTCCCGTCGTGCTCTTGCAAGAACAGCAGGGAGTTGTCCTGGTTTTTCCAGCTAACATCCCTCTTTTCAATGCATCCCCACCGAAACCAGATGAACTGGCCATTCATTTTATGAAGGTTGGTGCCATTCACAAAATGGCTACGGTGGTTTGCCTGCATTCCAGTGGTGACTGTTCTTCAGAAGGATCCAGTATGCTAAGCACAGACGAGTTTCTGAGACAAGACGGGATGCAGCGTACATGCAACTTGGGGTAAAGTTGTGTAAAAGCTGGGTGCAAGGATTGTTAAACATAAACCTGGCAGCCTTATAACGGCAGGAGTATGTTATGACATAATTTTATAAATAATTAATCTTAATTCATTGATAATGTAATTTGTATCATATGTAATTCTTTTAAAAGTAATTTAAGCAGTCGGGATGTTGAAAGATCATAATAAGATGTGGCAGGCTACTGAAAATTGGTATTATATATAGTATACAAAGTATTTACAGTACAGAGAGAAGCCATTTGGCCCGACAAGCCCATGCTGGCGTGTTTATGCTCCACATATGCACAGACTGTGCACACTTAATTCAGATGCTTTACACAGCTGTTAGTAATGCACAGTCATAGAGAGTTTATATTTTACATGATCGTCTAGTGATTTCAAACGTTGCTGTCTGGGATCCCCTGCAAATACTGGCACTCTTCCAAGCTGCAAATACCGCCGGTCTCTAAGGACCACCCCCTCCCTCTCTCCCCCTGCCCCCCACTTCCTCCCGCCCACCTTCCCGGCAAAGCTGATACTTTCCCAGCGACACCTTCCCTCCCCGCAAATACTGACATCATTCTGTGCGACCCATTGCAACAGTGACACCTTCCTGGGGACTGTCTGTAAATTGTGGCCCTTTCCCGTGGATCCCGTTCAAATAGTTCCAGCCCGTTCAATCCACTTTCAAATTCTGTTAAGTGGCGGAGCCCCACTGCCACCGCCCCCCCACCCACCCCCCCCCCCCACCCCCCCCGCCCCCCCCCCCCCCCCCCCCCCCCACCCCCCAAGTTTGAGAATCTCAAACTATGGGCAGAATCGTCCCAGGTTCGCACTAAGTGCGGTAGTGGGCATGAGGAACAACATTTTACCCGTCGGTCGCAATGGTGGGTTTTGGCGCTGTATCATCCGCTTCCAGCCTCATTGATTATGCAGCCACAGGTAACACGCTGTCCCGCTGTGCGGGCGACCGCTGAATCACCCACCACGCCGCTACCTCACCGTTTCCTCACTCCGGGTGCCATATCCAAACTGAAACCTCGCACACAGTTCTCAATGCTTGCAGCCCAGGACTGCTCCAGTGAAAGCCAAGAAGAGTTCAAAGACCCGTCACTGGAATGACTTTTGGAGGCCCGTCGTGATGCCCTCCACCTCTGCTCTGGCCGCAGGAGGTCCGGCAATCTCACTACTTGGCTTGGGAGGCGGTGGCTGGGAGTCAGTGTCAACGCTGCACGGAAGAAGCTGGCCATCCAGTGCAGAAAGAGGATGAATGATCTCATCCGTGCTGCCAGGGTAAGGCAACTATCTCATCACTCTAAGCTCACACACTCACATTCACTGGCATCTCACTCACTGCCAGCTCAAGGGACATCACCACTCACTCTCTCACACATTCCCTCACATCTCCACCCGGCCTCATCTCCTCTGGAGACTGCCTCCTCAGCCCTCACCATCTTGAGGCCACTTGCACAGATTAACATGTGCCCCCCCCACACACCCTGGGATACCCTCCTTCCCCCAGTACAGCTCTCACCTTGCAGACTCTTCCCTTGCCTGAGGCCACTTCTTCCCCATTGCCCAAGCAAGCCCTAGTCCAGCAGCTGTTGAAAAGCCACCCCTGCCTTAAGGCTGGACTGGTAGGTAGAGACCTGCCCATCAGCCTCCCTAAAAGTGATGTGGTGCTGCCTGCGAAGCCTGGTGCTGAGTGCTGCCCAAAGCTAGGTAGGCCAACAAATTGCAAAGTCCCGAGCAAAGTGCAGCTTGCCAGGTGAATTGTAAAGGGAACAACAATTTGTACTGCATAAGAAGAGAGTGCAAGATGAAAAGCTTTGACAGCATTTCTCTTTTTTCAGCCAATCAGCACTCTTTTCTCATGCAGTACAAATTATTGTTCCCTTTACAGTTGGTATTCTTGTGAAATCTGTCCTGATGAGTGCAAGACAAAAAGCTTCAACAGCATGTATCCTTTTTCAGCAATATTCAAGTTCAGTGCTACCAAGTGACAAGGAATTAGAATCTTAAGAAGAGGAGAAAGGGTGAAATTAGAACAACATTTCTCTACATGCCACAAGAGAGGCCAAGAAACGCTGAAAAGAGCAGCTGCTGCAGCCATTATCTCAATAACAGAGTCCATCGACGAATGCTATTCCTGGAATACTGATAATTTGGGTTTGGCTGCCCATAGGGTGTTGGGGCTCTGGCCTTAAAGTAGTTGCAAGCACAAAGTGTGGGAGAGCAGAGGGCAGTATTACGATGAAGCCGAGGGATATTATATACAGGGTGGGTCCCCATTTCACTAGCATTTTCAGTGGTAAATGTATAGTGGGCAGCAGGGGAGATGTAATCTGAGCAAAGCAGCAGGACGTTCTTCTCTGTGGGCCTTTGCAATCCTGACCTCACCCAATGGAGCAGAGCTCACTGTATCAGGATTGGGAGCAGCTCCTCAGCTTGAACTTGTTCTCTTTGTCAGCTCACTGAGCACTGCGACCAGTGCTGGCACCCAATTGCTGCTCCCAGGGGAACTCAGGGAAACCCACCACGGGTCGGGGGGCTAAAGTTGGGACTTTCCGGGTCTGGCCAGCTCAGTTGGATGAAGCCGCTGAGCCATGGAGGGGAGGCAGTTTTTCTAACCCACGCATGTTTTCTAACTGAGACAGTGAATGACATGCTCCTGAAGTTTTGCCCTTCAGCCAGTGACTGGGAGGTGTTTAAGATCATCCTGGAGGTCGGGGTGAGTGGGGGTGGTGGGGGGGGTGATGCCTTTCTTGCAGAATCCCTGCTTGGCTGGGATTGGACATATGGCTTGAGCACCCACCTGGGCAGGCTGCCTAAAATCCATTTGGGATTTTGAAGCATTATTTTGTCAGGGGGTGCAGCAAAACCTCAATTATTGGCCTTTCTGAGTTGCTTGAGAAGGCGACAGTGGGTGCCTTTCTGAGTTGCTTGAGAAGGCGACAGTGGGTGCTTCTCCAACATGGCATTAGAAAGGAAAATCCAGCATATTGACCTGAGCCACCATGAAGGAACAGTGATACATGCCCAGAGTGGTGTGTAGCTTAGAGGACATCTTGGAGGTGATGGTGTTCCAATGAAATTCCTGCGCTTGTAATTTTTGTCCATTTTTAAAAATCTCTTCTGAAGGCACTGACTCTTTCCTTGGTGTCTGGCACCCTCTAGTACCTCTCCCAGGTTATATAAGAACATAAGAAATAGGAACAGGAGTAGGCCATTCGGCCCCTCGAGCCTGCTCCGCCATTCAATAAGATCATGGCTGATCTTCTTGTGTTTCGATTTCCACATTCCCATCTACCCCCGATAACCTTTGATTCCCTTGCCTAACAAGAATCTATCTACCTCCGCCTTAAAAATATTCAGTGACCCCGCCTCCACCCCCTTCTGAGGTCGAGAGTTCCAAAGTCGCACGACCCTCTGAGAGAAAAAAATTTCTCCTCATCTCTGTCCTAGAAGGGCGACCCCCTAATTTTAAAACAGTGCCTCTTTAGTTCTGGACTCACCCACAAGAGGAAACATCCTTTCCACGTCCACCTTGGATGTGGCCGGTCAGGATCTTATATACTTCAATCAAATCACCCCCTCACTCTTCTAAACTCCAGTGGAAACAAGCCCAGTCTGTCCAACCTTTCCTCATAAGACAACCCACTCATTCCAGGTATCAATCTTGTAAACCTCCTCTGAACCACCTCCAATGCATTTACATCCCTCCTCAAATAAGGAGACCAAAACTGCAAACAGTACTCGAGGTGTGGTCTCACCAATGCCCTGTATAACTGAAGCATAACGTCCCTCTCGTAATAAATGATAGCATTCCATTAGCCTTATATCTTATGGATGTACTTTGGCAATAAGTGTTGGCGTCTGTTCCATCAACCTGGGAGGGTGATATCTCAGTGCTAGTCCTCGCTTGAATTCCTGAATACTTTTGAGCCAGAGGTTCACTGGAGAGCCATCAGGAGTACACTGGCTTATTTCCATCCCGCCCCCCCCACCCCCCCTCTCTGGTTAGAATCTGATACTTTGCTTTGATGTCTTATTAAGAGCCTTTGAAAAGTTATGCGGGAGTGCAGTGCACCATTTGGCTGTTGCTGCTTTGGGTGCTGGCAGAGTCCCTGGCCTTTCGTGCTGAGGCAGAGCAAAAGGATAGCTTGCTAAGCTGTGAACCGTTTGAATATCTGCTTACAAATATTTGCAGTAGCAATGCATTTTCTGTGTTTTCTGATTGCAGCTTTTCATGTCCGACTCCGACTGGCTTTTAGTGTGTTGCTCTCTGAGTTTATGCCTGTCTCTTGCTGTGTTCGCGGGGGTGCTGGCCATGCTGTTCAGCCTCACATAAGTGCCTGTCTTCTTCGTGTCTGAGGTCGGGCTGTGAATGGTGAAGTGGTGGGGTGGGCGGTTTATGGGGCGCGTGGCCAGGCCTGATTCTTCTCCCCCCCCCCCCGAGCCAAAGTCCTCACCTTCCCAACACTTGTAACCTTTGGGAGCGGGAAGACCAGGCTGCTTTTCTTACGCAGTGTTGGGTCAAAGTTTGGTGCCCTTAGCGCTGCTGGAGCCGAAACGAGCTTAAACCACTTCTTTAATATAGGAGGGTGTTCTATTTCGGGCTCCTGGAGGCCAAGATCGGTGGGCTGGGAGTCGGCTGGCTACCCTTGAATCTGAGCCTAGGTAAAAGAAGGAAAGGTTCTGCAGCGTCTTGCTTGATCCCAGGTGGTCCCAAAGTGCTTTACAGCCAGTAAAGTTCTTTCGAAATGTAGTCGCTTTTGTAACATAGGAAACGCAGCAGCCGATTTGCACACAGCAAGCCCTCAAAAAACAGTGAATGTTAAAATGACCACATAACCTGTGATGAAGTACTGGAAGGCAGCTGGCAGAACTAAAGCTTTGCAGGAATGTGTGCCTTCACAAGGGAAACACAGGGGATGGTAAAAGCAGGCAGATTGACTTTTCTTAATAGAATTTGGCCCATTGCTAACTCGGCACTCAATTTGGATCAAGCCTGAAAAACGCAGTAAACAAGTAACTGCTCTACCACAGGCTTGTATGTAGGTCAAGGGAGTCTGTGGCTCGGCTGAACTGAAAGGAGCTGTGTTATTTTTCTTGGCCTCGTCTCTCCGAGCCCTGTTGATGTTAGCTGGAGGAGTGCAGTTTACCCTCCCTCCCTTCAAGGAGAGTTTAGGAAACTGGCAGAGAAGGAACTTGTAATTCCAAGGAAGCTGAGAAGAAGAAAGTTGTTTTTTTACCCTCTCTGGGGTACTTTTTATTAACCGGCCCATCACCGAATTCGATTCACCTCTGTCGTGCAGAGGGCCAGAAGATTCCAGTTCCACACGTCACAGCTCACAGAGACTTTTCCAATCAGGAGCAACAGAAAAAATGAAGGGGAAAGAATTATTTTACCTCCATCCACCCTCCCCCCCCACTCCAATTTTGGCTTCCTAAAAGGCCACACTCTTGCTGTGGTGCAGTTCTGGTACTCACCCCCTGACCATTTATATGGGAGCCAAGTCAGAGAGTGTCTGCTTGGAGTGAATTCAGAATGGATCTCTGGCAGTGACTTCTGCTCACAGACCAGCCTGAATCTAGGGGGTGACTCCAATGTTAAAGCAAGCTGCGCAGCATGATTTGTTTTTAATGGTTTTGGTTCGACGATTTGCCCCCTTTGGTCCCTGTTGTTACCGCAACTTGCTATATTTCTTCCCTCTGGCAATGGGGCATAACACTTAAGGCCATCGAGAGGGTGCTCAGCATCACATCGGTGGCCTGCGGGAGGGCGAGTATGATCTGAGAATTCAGACTGACTGAATTTGTCTTAAGCCCGGAGCCAGGCTAAGGCCAGGAGTCAACCTCGGTCTTAGAGTTGGGCTGATTCTACAACCACTGCCTCATGTAAGGGAGAGTCTTTCATTGTTTTGGAGTTTGTACAGTTATGTGTTTGAGGATTACGACCAGCTGGGGTGAAACCTTGCAGTTTGAATCTCCCTCCAGGCTGGCTGAATCCAGTCAGATCTTGGCCTTCCAGATAACATCACCGTGAGGCCTGACCGACAAGCATCGGTGTATTTTCACAAAGGTTAGCGTTTTCCGTGAACTTGGTCTTGCCCCGAATCAATCTATTACCCGTTTGCTCAACGAGCCTTCTAAATACCATAGAGAGCAACCAGCTCTGGGTGCACCAAGATAACAACTTGAGTTTCTATGCTGTAGAGAGGTCCCAGGCCGCTTCACAGAGGCATATAGAGGTAAATGGAAGCTGAGCCAGTGAAGGTGGCATTAGGAGGTGTGACCAAAACAATGATCAAAGGGGTGGACTTTAAGGACCGTCTAAAATGAGGAGAGGAAGGTGCGGGGGAATTGCAGAGCGTGGAGTCTAGGTGACTAAAGGCACAGCTGCAAATGATGTGGTGAAAGGAAGGGAGAGGATAGAGGCCAGAGTCAGAGGAACTACGTTTAGGAGTAGGGAGGGGAGTTTTTATAGGGCTGGGGGAAGTTAAAGAACTAGGGAGGGGTGAGGTCGTGGAGAAGGATATACACACAAGAATCAAAATTTTAAATATGCGGCATTAGGGGGCCAGAAGCAAAGGGGACTATCCAATCGCTGGACTGAGGACACGTACAAGGAAGTCTTTGAGTTGAGAGGGTGATGTTTAGCTGTGCAGTGTACAAGGCTGAGACCCTGTCCTTCAGACAGACCTAAGAATCTGTGGAATGCAGCAGGGAATGTAATGAGTGCAGGGTCCAGATTTGCTCATTTCCTTTGAAGCCACTGACTGCCCTTGCTGTTTACATAGGAGCAGACAGCAGGGAGGGAAATTGCATCCTGAGGCTTAATCAGACCCCAGCTAGACGACATTCAGCCTCCTTTTTTTTTTTAAAAACCCTCCACAAATTTTCAACTAGGAACACGCTGCGATTGAAAGAGGGCGTCGTGAAAAACAGGCGCGAGGAGGGGCAATCAAAGGGAACAATCTGGAACAGTATCGGAAACAAGTCCGACGTAAAGGTGATCCAAACGCTTTACAGGCGTTTCCGACAGCTGGCTAATATGCTGATTCCGGAACTAACCCTTTTTGTTTAGGATCAAGCCAGAAATTGGTTTACCCTGAAACCCTGAAAGTCCACATGCAGCCTCACCAGCAGTCCCTAAAGGTGCCGTACCAAAAAGGTGCACCTTTTAAAAAAAGATACCTACAGATAGTCATTTGGTGGTGCAGAACTTGAGTTTTGCTGAAAAAAAAGAGACATGCAGTTGAATCTTTTTGTCCTGCACTTGTCAGGATAGATTTGCAAGAATACCAAATTGTAAAGGGGACAACAACAAACTGTCGCAACCAATAAATTGTTGTTCCCCTTATAATTTGGTATTCTTGTGAATTTGCCCTGATGAGTACAGGACAAAAACCTTCGACAGGGTGTCTTTTTTTTTTCAGCAACACTAATCCACTCGAATGCGGAGAGATGAGCTCTCCTCCCTCCTCCATAATAAATCCCCCTTCCTGGAATCACCCGAGACCCTTGGTGGACTTCCGAGCCAGCCAAATATCACCCCCCCCACCCCCCACCTCCGACCCCCAACAATCCTGGTATGTTGCCCCCGAGGCTGCAACTGGTGCCTGCAGCTCTCACTGGTACGTTTCTAATGAAGGCGGCCGACTAATTTCTAAACGTAGCTGTCTTCAGGGGCTCAATGGGGCTAGGATGCAGTTCCAGGGACATCAACGGCTCCTCTGTCCCACATCTGTTGGCCATTCGTCAAGTGCTAGACCATGAATGTCTGTAGGCTATTTGACTGGAGGGGGCATCGCAATCGCATCTTTGAATCACATTGCCCTCAGTTGACACTCAAGTGTATGATTGTTTTGAGGTTATTGGATAATAATCAGGAGCAGTTAACCCTGGCAGCAGTAAAGGATATTGTGGTAGCACATAGTGTCCCTGTCCTAGAGGGAGGGAATAATTAGCCAAGACTCTTGCTCCTGATCACCATTCAGCAGCCCCCCCGGTTGGAAACCGTATGCAGCAGAGAGGGAGCAGAAGAAGAAGAATTAAGATTATAACAGCAAAAACAGGGGCTCTTATCATTGGAACAACGCAGGCTAAGAGGAGACGTGCTGGAGGCATTCAGGAGTAACGAGCTTTGCTGAGGTAAAGAGGGAAAATCTATTACCACAGGTTGTAAGTCAGTGACTAGAGGGCAAAAACTCAACATCATCATTTGAAGAACAAGGAGAGAATTTGCTTTTTTTAGCAAAGGGATTTTAGGGCATGGAACGGTCAGTCAGAAACTGCGGCAGATGCAGAATCCACAGATTTTAGTAAAAGAAAGTGGGTAAATATTTGAAGAGTATGGCAAGGCAAATAGATTAAGGGGATAAGGGGATAGCTCTTCAAAGAGCCAGCACCATTGCAGTGGGCCAAATGCATGAGTCTCAAGCTGAGGGTAGGATTGGCTTGGCAGCACTGCCCTCCAAAGCCAAATAGTCTGATGACACCCATTGCTTAGGAGAGCGGGAGAAGAGTGGTCACTCTAGGCGAAGTACTGGAGAGCCCCTGCCAGGTGTTGGGAGCTGTGATTTAGGGGCAGGAGGGGAGGAAACCTGAAAAAAACGAAGCAGTGGAAGACTGCTGTGTGCCAAATGTTACTGGACCCAGGGTTGTGGCTGACACATATCCTGTTTAGAAAAAAAAAGAGTAGGACAGAATAAAACAAATTAAATTCAACGAATTAACAGCTAACAAAAGAGGGTTCTATCTGGTTAAGCCTGTTGTTGTCCGACTGACTTTTCCAGAGCCAGTGCTTGAAACAGTTTTGACAGATTGGCCTCAGTGTTACCCCAGGAGAAGCTCATGTGGGCATTTTTCTGGGACATGTGAAATGGAATGAGATTAATTGGAATAATGAGACCCTGAAACTAATCCCGATGATTCATCAGAGGAGCGCATGGGGTCCATCAGATCTGGGTCGTCTTCAAAGAGACGTTTGTTTGTCAGTCTGTTGGTGGGTGTCGTCCTTTTGAAGCCAGAAAACTGATCCATTTCAGGCAGTGTGCCCGGCTCCCCTCTTCTCGCCTGTTCTCTCTCCCTTCCTTCCTATCTCTCCCTGCAGTTCTTTAACATTCTCAGTCTCTTTTCAGCAGGTCAGTCTTACATTATTCTCCCTTCTCCTTTCCTCCACCCCTTGTTTTGCTGCCTCAGTTTTATTCCACCTTCTCCCTCCATCCTGATGACATTTTCTCTGTCTTTCTCCTGTTATGTTTTTTCTGTTCCTCTATTTTTCTCATTGTTGAGAAAATAAGTTTTCTCATAATTGTGCTTATTGCAGAATGTGTTTCTCGATTGAATTCCTGTTTTCTCCCTCTCTTTATCCACGTATCTTACTGTCAGTTTTTCTGCGATCTGTTTCTAACTCTCTCTCTCGCTGTGTTGTTTCTGTGTTTCTCGCTTTGTCGTTCGGTATCTGCTTTGCCCTTGCCCCTGATGTGAGGCTTTCTTTCCCTCTCTCTCTCTCTGTGTAAGTTTTGTTCCCAACTCCTACTTTTAAATGTTCAGACAGCGCCTCGGGTCATGTGGTTAATAAGCCTCTCTTAACATACACAATGCTCTTGTGTGACGGGACAGACCATCTGCTTTTTAATTACATCCAACACACTCTGTCACGAGGGTCCAGAAATTGGTTTGAAAGTTACTTTTAACCCCAAAAATGAAGGGACTGCTTTTGATCTGTAAAAACAGTTTAAAACTCTGATATTTCAGGGTGTGACTTATATCAGTGTGCGGTGTAGCAAAGTGTTCGAATGACGAGTGTGGCTTATAGCAGGATTACAGTGAAGTCACGTGGAGTATACAAGCAATGACAACTTGCATATATACAAAGTATTTAAGGCATTTCACGACACATTTTTGAACAAAGATTGACACTGAACCATGCAAGGAGATATTAAGGCAGATGACCAAAAATTGGTCAAAGAGGTTGGTTTTACTGAGCATCTTAAAGGGAGCCCAGAATTGGAGAAATGCAGACACCTTGTTGGATGTTTTAATGAAGGCTCATCGATCTGAAACATTAACTCTGTTTCTCTCCACAGATGCTGCCTGACCTACTGAGTATTTCCAGCATTTTCCATTTTTATTTTGGATTTCTAGCATCTGCAGTATTTTGCTTTTGCACCTTGTAGGATTGTGGGGGCTGGGGAATTACAGAACTAGGGAGGGAGGGTCGAGAGGCCATGGAGGGATTTGAAATCAAGGTGTTGCTTAATGGGATGCCAGTGTAGGTCATTGAACACAGGGGTGAATGATGAATGTGGCTTTATGTGAGTTAGGATATGGGCAACAGGGTTTTGGATGAGTTTAAGTTGGTGGAGGGTGGAAGATGGGAGCTAGCCAGGTGTGCGTTGGAATAGTCAAGTTGGAATAGAACAACAAAGGCATGGATGAGGGTTTCAGCAGCAGATGAGACGAAGTGAGGTGGAGTTATTGAGGTGGAAGTGGACAGAATAGTAATGGTGTGCATATTTCAGAGTGTTACCGGGAGTGTCACCATCTGTGTTAACTGCTGTCCCTTGCAAGCATCAGTGGAAAGGAAATTTCAGTGTAATAAAGCAGAGCGTGTAAGGGAGGACTACAGTTGATGGAGGTGGCCATATGGTTGCATGGGAGTTGCCAGATACCGAAGGAAATTCTAGCAAACATATTGTCCTGTATAGTATCAAGTCATATTGACAAAGGACCCAAATCTGTTTGTGTGTGTGTGTGTGTGTGTGTGTGTTGTGGTGGAGGTGGAGGGATGACATTAGGTAAGAACCTAATGGAATTGAGGGGCTTATCTTATGAAGAAGGGTTGAGCAGGCTGGGCCTATACCGCTTGGAGTTTATTAGAATGAGAGGTGATCTTGTTGAAACATAAGATCCTGAAGGGATTTAATAGGGTGGATACCGGGAGGATGCTTCCACTTGTGGGAGAGATTAGAACCAGGGGACACAGTTTAAGAATAAGAGATCTACTGTTTAAGACGGAGATGAGGAGAAATTCTTTCTCTCAAAGAGTCATCAGTATGTGGAAATCTCTTCTCCAGAAAGCAATGGAGACTGGGACATTGAATTTATTCAAGGCTGAGTTAGACAGATTTTTGATAGGCAACGGAGTCAAAGGTTATGGGGGGCAGATGGCAAAGTGAAGTTGAAACCACAACCAGATCAGTCATGATCTATTGAATGGCGGAGCAGGCTCGAAGGGCTGAATGGCCCTGCTCCTACCCCTATGTTCCCAACAGGATCTTGCTTGTTTGAGGCTCAGTAATGAAGCACCCGGCTAATATCCTTGCTTTGGGTTACTTACTATGGATGTACCTGAAATTGGTGAGACAGATTGGCAGCAAGGATCAGAACTTGCAGGGGGAAAAGAGTGGAATAGGAGAGGAGAGACCCCAGTGAAAGGCCAAGGGCCATGGTGGAGGATAGCACCAAGGTTCAGAAGAGAGGACAACATAAATCAAGTAGTAGTATTTCTTTAAATTATTCATTCAGTGATCAGGTGACACCAAGCTTTGGTTTTAAAGACCTAAGGATTGTTGGTGGAAGGGGAGACATTGAGTCATTTTTCAGAGCCACTTTCTCGCTGATGTGCCAAAGGCATTAAGTTCTTGCAGGGCTGAAGTTTTAGCGGTCCTGCTTGCCCCTTGTCACCATGTCCAAATTGTCATTACTGACGCGTCAGTCTGAAAAGTTGAGCCCAATCTTCACCCTCTGGTTGTGAGGGTGGGAGAGGTCAGGGGGAAGAGTTGAACTGAATGATTTTCAGGAGTTAGAACTCCAGACAAATTTCCTCCTCAGCGCTCAGTGGCACTGAGGCCAATTATAGCACTCCTACCGTCCCACCATCGGAGTTCAGCAGTGTTTGTCAACACTAATGGGGATGGACCCTGGGGCTTTCTTGTCTGTGGCTCGGCTGCTCACTAGGTAACACTAGAGGTTCCCCAGATTTGTTGTTCTCAAAATGAGGTGTTAGAACTGGAAGCAGCATGGTGAGTCTCAATGTTAACAGAGCGTGAGTGCAAAACAGAGAAAGAGTGGGGCAGTGTATGTGGAGCTTAGGAGGGGCGAGAGAGGGAAGACCATCAGTAGACAGACGAAAAATGTTCATCTTGTGAGGTGCAAGGTGAGGGAAGTGTCTGTGACCTGGCAATTAACAAATGCAAGAGGGGTACTGAAGAGCCGCTCAAAATGTGGCATCAGTGTTCAAGTCTTAAGGTAGATGTGATTTGTTAGGGAATGTATGTTGGAGCATGCTGCAGTCTGACAATTATAGCTGTGATGGTCTTCCTTGAGGTACTCAGTATAAAAACACGTTGAAGCCCTGAAGGTTAATGTATCTAAATCACTGAAAACTTTCATCCAGACCAACATGATTGTGCAATAAAGCAGTCATTGTATTGTTTGCAATGACTTCTTTAAAGGCATATACTGCCAGTTAATAAACAATTAGAGGAAGAAGATAACCTCTCACAGCAATACAATGAGACCTTGACGCAATCAACAGTTTTACTGTTGAAATAGCCTGAGTGGGCAAACCTATTCCCAGTGTGGTACTGAGCAATACAAACTACACTCAAATAAGGAATGACCATTTGGCTGAAGTTTTGAAGGGATGCCAGGCATCCTTAGGTCTCTAAGATAAAAATAAAATACTGCGGATGCTGGAAATCTGAAACAAAAATAAAGTAGCTGGAAAAACTCAGCAGATCTGACAGCATCTGCGCAGAGAAATACAGTTAATGTTTCGAGTCCGTATGATGAAGAGTCATACGGACTTGAAACGTTAACTGTATTTCTCTCCACAGATGCTGTCAGACCTGCTGAGTTTTTTCAGTTATTTTTATTTTTGATCCTTAGGTCTCAACCCTGGTTGGATTATTAAACACCATTTTATCCCACCAGATCATTATGCAATCAATGTTCTGGATGGCGTTTTTGGATACTTGCTTGCTACAGTCACGATGAGAAATTTTGCTTTGAAGCTCTATTTGATTGAATTTCCCGCAGCTGTGAGTAAGGCACTAGGCGTGTTAGAATATAGGTGACTGGACCAAAAAGGATTAGACCTGCAAACTGATCCATGTCTCATACTGATGGTGCAGGCTTGGACAGGTCTGTATTTTGTCAATTGAGGGTTTGGTGTTCACTCCTCCTGAACAAATAAAGGCCTTAGAGTTTTTTTTTTAAATTCTGGGAACCCAGATTTGAATCCTGCCCTCGATGACTGGGCTAGGTGATCTCAGGTTGGGTGGGTGGGTGGGGTAAGAGCCTGTGGTAGCTCACTCAGTGGGTTAGGGAGAGAAAAAAGAGAGTCAACGACGCCAACCACTTTGTATTGTTGTGCAGTGTTTCCTGATGGAAAATGCAGGTTGGGAGATTGGACCACCCCCTGTGTTCAAATAACTTGCCTGTGAGAAATGACGTTGCTTGCAGTGGCAGAAGAATGCAGGGGTTGATGAAATCAAGCCCCAGCAGGAGCAGGATTGGAAGGGAGTTAGCGAAAAAAAAATTCAAAGGAACATAAATCTTTTTTAAAAAAAAAAATCATTCCGCCCTCTTCAGCGAAGGCATATTTTAAATTGCCAGTCAATCCTCTTGTGGTGTTACAAAAGGGAAGGGCTGATTTTAACTCCCAAAGGTAGGCAGAGATCTGGTGCAGATCAGGCTGCCTTGTTATATACCTCATCCCCTCCACTGAACCTGAAAGTTAAAAGCAGTCCAGGGAGTCGATGCCAAGGGCGGGATTTTCCACGGGATTGTCCGGTCTCACCGAAAGTCAGTGCCGAACCTGCTGAATCTCCCGCGGAGGGTCCCCGCCACCACAGGGCTGGAAAATCCTGGCCCAAGTGTAACCTTTCAGCGAAGCTGGGCTAGCAGCCCAGGTTAATCGGATCAGCGCGCACAGATGTCATTCAGTCCCCGTTTCAAGTCGCACATTTTGGTCAAGTGGCTGCAGGGTCAGCACCACGTGTGGGCACTATTTCGGATTTGCGGTCCTGGAGGCCGTGTTGGGATCCCGATGCCTCCTGGACAGTTTTAGATTTTTAAAGGGCTGGTGGGGGGGCGGTGGGAACCAGAAATCCACTCACTGCCAATTAACAGCCCAGTAAGCTTCTTTTGGAGTTTGTTAAGGGGCCAGTCCGGTGAAGAATGGAATTTTCCATGTCTTTTTTTTTCTGGCAAACACAAACAGTCTGGTGCACGTCAGTGTTAGAAAGTTTATTTGTGTTTATGCTAAAGTGAAATCTGATGAGCCACTCAACACTGGGTCGATGGGTCGAATGCTGCACCATAGCTTGGCATCTATGGCCATTTTCTGCCTTGCTTCACCTCCTGGGCTTCTAAGGAGTCTATACGGCAAGGCAGTGGCAATCCCAACATGGCTGCCACCTGCCATAGAACCATAGAACACTACAGCACAGAAAAACAGGCCATTCGGCCCTTCTAGTCTGTGCCGAAATATTATTCCGCTAGTCCCATTGGCCTGCACCTAGTCCATAACCCTCCAGACCTCTCCCATCCATGTATCTATCTAATTTATTCTTAAAATTTAAGAGTGAGCCCGCATTTACCACGTCAGATGGTAGCTCGCCTTTGCTGCTGATGTCTCCTGGAGGTGCTTTGTGCCTCTAAATGGGCACCATGCTCGCCTCTTGCCCAATTGGGTCATGCATTTAAAAATAGGGTCCTGGAATTCATCTGGGTGTCAAGTTCACGAACCTTCTTTGAAAATCTGGGCCTTTGTCTTTATAATGCAACTATAAACTCCATAATTATCCTCTGGGTGAAAATATTTGTCTGAAAAGCTTCGGGCTCATATACCCTGGATTTGAAGCCTTCACTAGTTTTCCATTTTCTAGACATCATCAACAAGTAAAATAGATATTATTAGGAGTAGTAGTATTACCCCGCCCAGCTCCACCACCACCCCCAACACACCCCTCCCCTCCCCACACCACACCAAAGAGGTGGAATTCGAACCTGTTGTCCTTCTTATCTGCACGGCTCAGTATAGAAAGTATAACTACGCATGGGGAGAGGTGACTGGACCTGTTCACTTTCCACCGGGGTATCCTGGAGACCACGCCATTGTTTGCGTTTTCACTCATTTTGCTGTTCCATTTGTTTTGCTTTTGTGCCTCCTGTTGACACAAGTCTATCTCCAAATTCCAGTCTTTTTTTTATCTTCGATCAGCGAAAGATATTTCTTTTACCTGAGTGAGCCGTCGCTCAGTAGCAGCCAATGTTTCTTTTCAGGAGGTGGCTATGCCCTGTGTGTACAATCGTGCCTTTGTCAGCTCACACCCGCCTTACACAAACAATGCAGTTTTATATCAGTAAGAGGCAACAAATTCATAATAGGTTCTCTGAGGACTTAGTGTTCCTTAGGTTTCCACTCTTTCTTGTCCTTCATGTCTAAATATTCCACTGCTTAAGCCTTCAACTCACAGCATCTACACAAATCACTTCCTCCACGGCATCACAGAACTAGTGATCAATAGTTATTTTTTATTCTTTCAAGGTCTGTGGGCGTCGCTGGCAAGGCCAGCATTTACTGCCCACCCCTACTTGCCCTTGAGAAGGTGGTGGTGACCTGCCTTCTTGAACCACTGCAGTCCATGTGGTGTAGGTACACCCACAGGGTAGTTCCAGCATTTTGACCCAGCAACAGCGAAGGAACAGCTGATATAGTCCCAAGTTAGGATGGTTTGTGACTTGGAGGGGAACTTGCAGGCGGTGGTGTTCCCATATGTCTGTTGCCCTTGTCCTTCTAGGTTTGGAAGGCGCTGTCAAAGGAGCCTTGGTGAGTTTCTGCAGTGCATCTTGTAGATGGTACACACACTGCTGCTACTGTGCATCTGGTGGAGGGAGTGGATGTTGGAGGTGGTGGATGGGGTGCTGATCAAGCGGGGCTGCTTTGTCCTGGATGCTGTCGAGCTTCTTGAGTGTTGTTGGAGCTGCACTCATCCAGGCAAGCAGGGAGTATTCCATCACACTCCTGACTTGTGCCTTGTAGATGGTGGACAACCTTTGAAGAGTGAGGTGAGTTACTCTCTGCAGAATTATCAGCCTGTGACCTGCTCTTGTGGCCACAGTACTTTTATGGCTGGTTCAGTCCAGTTTCTGGTCAATGGTAACCCCTAGGATGTTGATAGTGGGGAATTCAATGATGGTCATGCCATTGAATACCAAGGAAAGATGGTTAGATTCTCTCTTGTTGGTGATGGTCATTGCCTGGCACTTGTGTGACATGAATGAAACTAGCTACTTATCAGCCTAAGCCTGAATATTGTCCAGGTTTTGCTGCATATGAACAAGGACTGCTTCAGTATCTGAGGTGTCATATTATGGTGCTGAACATTGTGCATCATCAATGAACATCCTCACTTTTGACTTTATAATGGAGGGAAGTCATTGATGAAGCACCTGTGGTTGGTTGGGCCTAAGACACTACACTGAGGAACTTCTGCAGCGATGTCCTGAGATTGAGATGATTGACCTCCAACAACCACAACCAGCTTCCTTTGTGCTAAGTATAACTCCAACCATTGGAGAGCTTTCCCCCTGATTCCCATTGACTCCAGTTTTACCAGGGGTGCTTGAAGCAATACTCGGTCAAATGTTGCCTCGATATCAAGGGCAGTCATTCTCACCTCACCTCTTGACTTTTGCTCCTTTGTCCATGTTTGGGTCAATGATGTAATGAGGTCAGGAGCTGAGTGGTCCTGACAGAACCCAAACTGAGTGTCGGCGAACAGGTTATTGCTGAGTAAGCGCCGCTTGATAGCACTTCAATGACACCTTCCATCACTTTGCTAAAGATCAAGAGTAGACTAATGTGGTGGTAATTGGCTGGGTTGGATTTGTCCTGCTTTTTGTAGACAGGACTAACTGGTCAGTTTCCCACATTGCTGGGTGGATGCCAGTGTTGTAGCTATACTGGAACAGCTTGGCTAGGGGCATGGCAAGTTCTAGAGCACAAGTCTTCAGTACTATTGCCGGAATGTTGTCAGGGTCCACAGCCTTTCCATATCCAGTACCCTCAGCTGTTTCTTGATAACACGTGGAGTGAATTGAATTGGCTGAAGACTGGCATCTTTGATGCTAGGAACCTCAGGAGGAGACTGAGGTGGACCATCTACATGGCACTTCTGCCTGAAGATGATTGCGAATGTTTCAGCCTTGTCTTTTGCGCTGATGTGCGAGACTCCTCCATCATTGAGGATGGGGATATTTGTGAAGCCTTCTTCTCCTGTTAGTTGTTTAATTGTCCACCACCATTCATGACTGGATGTGGCAGAACTTCACAGCATAGATCTGATCTGTTGGTTGTGGGATCTCTTGGCTCTGTCTATCACAAGCTGCTTCTGCTGTTTGGCATGCAAGTAGTCTTGTGATGTAGCTTTATCAGGTTGACACCTCATTTTTAATTATGCCTGGTGCTATTCCTGGCATGCCCACCTGCACTGTGCATTGAACCAAGCTTGATCCCTTGGCTGATGGCAATGTAGAGTGGGGGATATGCTGGGCCATGAGGTTATAGATTGTGATTGTGTTTAATTCTGCTGCTGCTGATGGTGCACAGTGCTTCATGGATGACCAGTTTTGAGTTGCTAGATCTGTTCGAAATCTATTCCATTGAGATTGGTGGTAATGCCACACAACACAAGGTGGGAATCCTCAATATGAAGATGGGACTTCATCTCCACAATGACTGTGTGGCGGTCACCTCTACCAATACTGACATTGGCAGATGCATCTGCAACAGGTAGATTGATGAGTACGAGGTAGGTAGGTTTTTCCCTCTTATTGGTTCCCTCACCACTTGCCACAGACTCAGTCTCACAGCTGTGTCCTTTAGGACCCAGCCAACTCGGTCAATACTGGTGCTACCGAGCCACTTTTGGTGATGGACACTCACCCAAAGTAAGTTCTGTGCCCTTGCCACCCTTAGTACTTCTTCCAAATGGTGTTCAACATGGAGGAGTAGTGATTCATAAGCTGAGGGGGCAGGGGGTATCAGCAGGATGTTTCCTTGCTCATGTTTGACCTGATGCCATGAGACTTCATGGGGTCAATGCAAAGGACTCCCAGGGCAACTCCCTCCCAGCTGCATACCACTGTGCCACCACCTCTGGTGGGTCTGTCCTGCTGGTGGAATAGGACATACCCAGGGAAGGTAATGGTGGTGTCTGGTACATTGTCTGTCAGGTATGATTCTGTGAGGCTGTTGCTTGACTAGTCTGTGGGACAGCTTTCCCAATTTTGACACAGGCCCCTAGATGTTAGTAAGGAGGATGGCTGGGTGTGCCATTATCATTTCTGGTGCCTAGGTTGATACTGGGTGGTCCATCCGGTTTCATTACCTATTGACTTATCTGTTGTGGTTTGATACAACTGAGTGGCTTGCTAGGCCATTTCAGAAGACAGTTAGGAGTCAATCACAAGATGCTGTGGGTCTAGAGTCACATGAAGGCCAGACCAGATAAGGATGGCAGATTTCATTCCCTAAAGTGCATTAGGGATCCAGAATGATTTTTAGGACAACCAACAATAGTTTGGACAAGCTTTTTTTTTTAAAATTACAGATTAATTGAATTTCCACCAGCTGGCATGTTGGGATTTGAACCCATGTCTCTAGAGCATTTGCCTGGGCCTGTCCAGTGACATTACCACTATGACACTGTCTTCCCTTTACAGCCCTGGCTGATTTCCCCCCCGCCCCTCCCCTCTTGCACCCCAGTCGAGGAGAAAACTGTAGCACCAAACACATCCCATCCTTCCCAATATTCCTGTTCGATGTGCTTCAGTATCTCTCACATAACATATATGGAGTATGATTTTGGGACATGCTGTGCCATTTTGTATCTGTCACAGTCAAGGGGGAGGGGCATTTGGCCATGTCCATGTCCTCGTTGCGGAAGAAACTAAGCAACTGACAGCTGCTACAGCTTTAATGTTCCATTGAGATGGTTCATTGTTGGTGATGTATGACTAAAGCTCTTTCATGCTTCTGTCACCATGTAGGAATGTGGTTTGGGGTGGGTTTGTAGTCCTAGGACAGACAGATTGAAATCCTACCATAGCAGGTGGGGTGCTGACAAGGCTGGGCAAGCAAATGTGGTAGAATAACAAAAGAGCTTGTGTTGATATAGCATTTAATTGCACCATTGGTGGCACCTCAAAGCGCTTCACTACCAACCTTCAGAAGTGTTGTTCTGCAGGCAAACATGGCAGACAAGTACAGCCCAATTCCATCAACAACAATGGAGATAAATGGCCCGTTAATCTGTTTTTGGTACTGTTCATCGAGGGAGGAATGTTGACCAAGACACCAATGGAAACTTGCTGCTCTTTGAATTCTTAGTGCCATAGGCTCATTTTCTTTCGCCTGAACAATGCCTCTTCGACAATGCAACACTCCCTCAGTATTGTGCTGGATTGTCAGACTAGTTTGTAGGGTCTAGTCTCCTGAGCGGGGTTTGAACGCACAGTCCTCTGACTGAGAGTTGAGAGTGCTACCACTGAGCCATCGCTGACAAGAAAAGCAGTGGCAGGAAGGTATGCTGATTCAGGTAAACTCTCCCATTCGGAATGAATAAAAACCAGTCTTGTACAATTCCCAAAATAATTGGAAGCAGGATTCTGGGCAGCTAGGCCGCCAAACCAGTTTTATTTACTTATTTCGACGCATGTGAGTGTTTAGTTGTTTTATTTAAAAAACTTCTTAAAAAGTTTCAAGGCTTTTTATGCTTTCTTACCCTATCACATGGAGAGATACAAATCCACATGGGACCCTCTGATACCTCAAACCCAATCCCTCACATGGGCCAAGATAGTGAGCAAGTTGTTTGGCTGCTGGAGGAATCTAAACCAAACCGAATTGATGCTGGGACCACTCTGGTCTAGGTGGATCAATTCCACCTAGGCAGTGAATTGACACATTGAGGGAGCAGAGTCTTCTTAGATTGCTTGGTCTTTCTGTTCACCATAAATTTCCTCATCCCTCACAGACTGCTTGCAAACAAACAAGAGCCACAAGGGACACACGCAGATTGCAGATCCTGGTAGAGTTAACTGAATGAGCAAGAAATGCTTTGGCATTGAGCGGGTTCCTTCTCCAGGGCAAGTAGATCTCTCCTGCAGTGATGGGTTTTTCAAAAGGGTGGCAAAACTCACTGGGTGAGGCTGGCAGATTGGAGTGAGAGACGGGAAGAGACAAAAAATACTGAATGAGTGAGACAGCCCTAGGTCTTAAACCGGTGACTTGGCTGGGAGTGTTGCAAACTCGCAAGCTGTTGAAAGATTGTTCCTTTGGTTTTTGTGATAGTCAAAGAAGTTTTAATCAGATTAAAACATAGCTTTGTCACATTAAAAGAGCAGTTGTTGACTTGATGTTGGCAGCAATGAGAGGCTGGCCTCAGCATGCCATGTATCAGGGAAGCAACCTTGGATAATCACTAGATAGAACTGGATTTGACCCTTTGCAAACTATACTTCCTTCACAGCTGTCAAAACACAAGCCTTTTGAGCTTCAGAATATAACTGGTGCAAAAAAATAATTCTGTTTCCAAAGCAGATTGTTCTGGTCTAAATTCTTTTTGATGCTTTCATGCTCATCAAAGTGAAGGATGTGAACTGGGGAAAACAAGGCCTGCCATTTTAGGCACCCTGGTGCTGAAGTTCTGCAAGAGTTTTGCAAATCTCTCACTAGAGTTACTGCAAGACTCCAGGGAAACTCTCAATGTCAACATCAAGCATTTCCCTTCTCCTGAAGGTACTGACTCCTGCTCGGGAATATTTCCCTGGTTGTTGTTCTACCTATCATGCCTCACTTGAGTGGCATTTCCTTTATGAGGAAGCCCAGGGAGGTGACTATCATAGAATCGGTTACAGAACAGTAGGAAACTATTTTGCCCAAAGCATCCGTGTTAGCTCTCCGTAAGAGTAACTAGACAAGTCCTACTCCCCTTCACCTTTTCCTCGTAGCCTGGCAATTTTTTTTCTCTTCAGATAATTATGCAACTCTTTTTTTGAAAGCCACAATTAAATCTGCCTCCACCACCCTCTCTCTCAGGTGGTGCATTTCAGACCCTAACCACTCGCTGTGCAAAAGCATTTTTCCTGATATCACCCCTGGTCCTTTTGTCAAACAATTTCAATCGGCCTTTCATGGCCAATAAACCACAGTGCCCGTTACAGCCAAATGTGATCCTGTCCTCACTTGACGTTCATATTCCAGAAGTGTGACAAGTCAAAAAGTTAGTTCATTTCGCCTTTCCTTGACTCAGTTTATCGAGACCAACTGCAGAGGTCTAATTCATACAATCGGTCAATTCAATATTTCCTTACTCTGCTTCTCTCTTCACTGATGCTGGCAGACTTGCTAAGCATTTCCAGCATTTTCTGTTTTCATTTCGGATTTTTACTATCTGTTGCATTTTGCTTTTTGAGCAGTATTTTCCGAGAGTTTGTTTGTATCTGGGTCTGTTTGACTATTTTCGCTACACTGTTGTCGGGAGGGAGAGAGGTTTCACTCATCATCATTAATCTGACAAGTATCAAGACCTTATAGCCTATGTGTCATAGTTTGTGCTTGTTCCTTTGATGAGCTGGAACAGCTCAGTTGGGCCCCTTTTTCTTGCAATTCAGAGAATTCAGTACCATTTCTGACAGATCGTTCCGGATAGATCACAAGGTTTGTAAGGTATGAGAAAAACCCTTTAGTACTCTGGATCTGTCCCCAGAGAAATTGGTGGTGGGTCTTCTTAAGTGACTTGCTTGGGCCATTTCAGAGAGCGTAGAGAGTACCAAGTAGGTGGGATGGAGTCACGTGTAGCAATCACATAGGTCAGCCTGGGTAAAGGGTGGGCGGTTTCCCTTCCCCTGAGCCAGTTGTGTTCTTATGACAATCCAGCAGCTTTCACGGTCATTTTCTGGAGCCATCCCACAAATGATCAGGTTTATGGACAGTGTGTGGGGCTTAGATTAAACCTTCTGAGTCTGACTGCTGCTGCTCCTTTCTTCCAGTGCTGTGAGCCCGAAGCAAGCACGAAAGTGAAGTAACAGACCTTGTTCCAGCCAAAGAAGCGGCAGCGATTTTGTTTCATACTTTCAGAGACGGAGAAACTGCATAAAGGTATGTGCTTTCTGACTAACTCCCCCTCAAACCCCACAGGCACGGCGGGGCACAGAAGTGTCTGTGAACACATCGCGATTGAAGTCAACGTTTATTTCAAAAGTAACAGATCTCCTGTGGCATTGCTTACAGTCAAGTTAGATCCACATCTTAATTAGAACAGGAGCGTTATTCTATGCGAAGTACACGGTATTAATTCTGCTGTTAACGATCTGTCCTTTTCCCAAAGTCTAATTATTTAGAATTGCTTATTTCCAGGACACCCTGAAACCAATCAAAGAGCACTTTCTGTTGCTGGGGACTTCTTAAGAGATTGTTTGATACAAGGCATAATGTTAAAATGTATAACAAACTTATCTCAAAACTAGAGAGAGAGAGAGATACCTTTATGTTTAAAATATCAATGTCTGCATGTACTTCTTGTCTACCAAGCCTTGCCTGTTGTCAACTTTTCATCCGTTACATTTCTATATATACATTTACAACCAAAACTGCCTATTTTAACTTGTTACGCCGTAATCACACCCTTCCAATAGTGGTGTCATTTTGTTCCCTTAGTTTTATATCTCCTGGCTCACCCAGGGAGAAACACCAGTGCTTCAACCAATTCTATACTTCAAAATTCTTGTAAGCTTTTCTAATTTACGACAAGTAAGAATATAAAATTATACAAAACAAGGAATAAAAGTATCCTTTAAAATTTGAACTTTGTCCCCGCAGCTGGTCCCATTATTTCCTGCCCTTTTGTTCCAGTGCACCTGAAGACCATTGCTAATATGATATGGCAACATAATCTAATACCTGTACACAATTTCTATCTACAAATGCGCGCTTTCTATTGTCACACTATTTCAACTTTTCCATTAGAAATTTCTATGTCCATATTTATAAAGCAGACTCATCATGCTCTAAATTTATCTTTGTCCTTTTCTCTGTTGAAATTGCAAAGTGTTGCTAGGGTGTTGTTGAACAACTGTTGGCACCCTTTGGCACTTTGCCCAAGTGGTCATTCTTCATGCATGAGCATAGAGGCTGTGTGTTGGCAGGCTTTTCAACTGTGGAGACATCACTCCCAAGCCTGATATCTGTTCCCTATCCAACATCAACAATTGTGCACCTTCAACTTCCGTAGCAATCAGGTACAGACCCCCAGCCCCTTCTCCCTCCAGTTCAACAGTAGTAAGGCCAAATGAAAGACGAAATTTAGCTTCACCCTTATAGCTAAGCTAACTTAGCTTACGTAGCATTGGAATCCAAGTCATTGCTGGTCTGTATGACTTTGTAGCACACCAGACAGTGCATTCACCTATTAAGCCATTAAGGTGGAAAGGAAATTGAATCTAAAATAGAATGGTGCAGCACAGAAGAGCCCACGATGTCTACGATGGCTCTTTCGAAGAGCAATGCAGTTAGTCCTAATGCCTCCACTCTTTCCCAATATCCCTGCAATTTTTTTTCTCCATTAAGTATTTATCCAATTCTCTTTGAAAACTACTGCCGAATCGGTTTCCGCTACCCTGTCAGGCAGTGCATTCTAAGTACTATCTGCGTGTCGCATAAAAATTTTTCCTCATGTCATTTCTGGTTCTCTTGTCAGTCACCTTACATCTGTGTCCCTCTGGTTATCAACCTTTCAGCCTGGAAACAGTTTCTCTTTACTTACTCTGTCTAAACCCTTCACGATTTTAAACTCCTCTATCAAATCTCCTCTTAGCCTTCTCTGTTTTAAGGAGAACAACCCCAGGTCTTCAGTCTCTCCATGTAACTGTAATCCCTTATCCCTGAAACCATTTTAGTAAATCTTTTCTGTACTCTCACCAAAGCCTTCACATGTTTCCTGAAATGTGGGGAACAATGTCCCAATTGAGGCCAAACTATGTTTTATAAATCATAACTTACTTGATTTAACCAAGATCCCACATACATTATTATGTTTTGTTAACCTATCCTTCCTCCTTAAAAAAAACTCCTCCAGGTCTCCCTGTTTTTGCAACCTCTTTAAAATTGTACCATTCAGCTTGCATCATCTCTTTCCATCCTCCTACCAAAATCTATCGCCTCACACTTTTCTGTGTTGAACTTGGCTTTTAATTACTAATGCAAGCAATGATAATTGTTGTTAAGGATTCAGACACCCTGATAGTGTTACACCTCGTTAGCCTTTTTCTTGTAGGTTGGCTAACGCTTTGCCGCTTTTGACTTTGGCAGATGGCTAAAAAGGAGGATGATCTCGACGTGCTGCTCCCCAACTGGTCAGGAGCAGCTGCACATGGATTCAGTATAAGTGGTGGTGATGATGGGATCTTCATCAAGGATGTGGTGCAGAATTCTCCAGCAGGAAAAAGTGGAGTGATGAGGGAAGGTATGGGTCCTGCTTTCCAATTGATGGCTTTCCTTGCCCATTATATTAAAATGAAATCATAATTACCTTCACTCTTGGAGAATTTGCTGTGATACTGTTAAAAATATGCAACTTATTTAAAATCACCTAATGATCAGAAACCTAGACTTCTGGGTTTGTACAGTCTTAAAGTCACCATTACAGATTTCAAGATGCATTGACGGACCTCCCTTGGCTGTGTTTACCATACAATGGATGATGCACTGCTTTATAAGGACAGAACTATTACACTATATGTTACACATTATGCTATTTTACTACAGTAGCTATGTCTCTCCAAAACTGCAAAGTCTAATTATTGTTAAGCAAATGCAGGCTGAGGTCATTCAGAGTACAATTGCAGTACTGTCAGGAAAGCCATTCTGTTTATACCGTCTCTCCCATTCTTCTGCAAAGTCTAATTATTGTTAAGTATATGCAAGCTGAGATCAGTCAGAGTGTAATTGCAGTACTGGCAGTTTCAGGCCCCAGCACAAAGGTATGTATCATTATATGATTACTTTATACATCAGTCTCTATGTAACCTGTATTGGTAAGTTTAAATTATTAATTTTTGCTTTGCTGATGGACAAAAGGAACTATATTATGAGTTAACAGATATTCTATTGCTTCTTAATTTCCATGGCTAATCTTATTTTCTGAAGGCACTGGCTCTTGATGAATTGCAGGTTTCAATGGTTGCCTCTGGTACCTCACCCAGGTGGCCACATCTCATCACAATGAGTGTTAGCAAGCTATTGGGCATCACCATCAAGCGCCATTCTATCCTCAATGAAGGTCCAGAAATACCTGCACATTCCAGCACAAGTCACTGAATAGAGTTCAGCCAGACATATACTAGGGCACTGAGACCAATGATAGCACTATTCCTGCTGGATCAGCTGAAACCAGTTAGTTAACTCGGCATAGACTAGGGATCATTCCTGTATAATCACAGATTCACACTGAACAGGGCACTCGCTTGATGAGCCTTTGCAGTTTCTGGTCCCTGGCATCCTCTTTCTTGCTATGCAGCCGGGCTCTCGTCTAACTCTGGGCTGAGCTTGGCTTTTATCCTGAAGCTTCTCCGTACTTTTTAAATGTCCTGCAAACCTGAAAGGCACTGTAGAAATACGATTTTTTTTTCCCCCTGATCTTTCTCCTAGGTGACCAGATTGTGAGTGCAACTATCTACTTTGATGACATGGGATATGAAGAAGCGCAGAAAATACTACAGACTGTGGATCGACATACTGTGGGACTGAAGCTACATCGAAAAGGAGAAAAGTTTTCTCCTGGGGGAAGTTATTCTTGGAACCCGGAATGGATTGATGCTACAAGCCCAGATGTTGTACTGGTATGAGCAGCACGTTGAGTAAAGTCACATTAAAATTAATGGTTTTTTTTTTACAATTTGGAGTTATAAAATGATGCTACTTTTATGTTGCACAACTGCTTCAAGGAAGAGTGGCTCTGGAATATTCCAAAGCTACTTGTTCTGTGGGATCTGCCCATTTACATTGCATGGCACATTCTGTAGCACAACATGGAGGCCTTGTGTTTGAAAGCAGCATTTGGTAACTTTATTTTCAGGCTGCTTGACATAGTTCATGAGGCTTCCCAATTACTTACAGATGACACGGACCAGGATGGTCTAAGCTGAGTGGATAGGTCTGAACTGGCCATGGTAGGGGCTCCATAGTTGGCCTCAGTATCTTGGATTAATGAAGGGAACACTGTCCAGGTTTCTGACTCCTGATTGAAATGAGTACTATGGGTGCACGTGGACAGGATCGGGTTTTGCTCTGTTGGATAGTCTGTTAAGCAATGGCCAGCCAAGCATAATAATGGGTCACTTTAGTGAGGTACCAGATGATCATCGAGTCAGGCAGACAACACCTCCATAAGAGGGGAGGTGAGAGAAATTGTAGAGAAAATAATAAAAGAAATTGAGGAATGCAGTTTATGGCATAAAAATCCTCTTCCTAAAAATTACTGTCCTCTCCAGTAACTGGAGGGGCAAGAACTTTCTGTATTCTCTGCTACAAATGCTGCCCTCTAAAGGCACCAGTGAAAAGCATCTCTTCTGGTGGGTCTCAATGCTCATAAGGGAGGGGGTTGTACCTCCACCCTCTGCTTTCATCTTACAATGCTGCCACAGGTGACAAGAGTTGTAAGTTAAAGGTAATATAATGCACATTTTTTTACATCTTTCTGTGAAAACAAAATTCCTGACTTATTCCACTTTGTTTTTGGTACTTCACTAATATCCAAGCGCAACTCACATCAACTTTTTTCACTGGCAATTCCCATTTTAAATGTGGATATTGGAATTGATAATGTAAAATTATCACACTGTAATTACATCCTTCCACCAATGAAGCTACTAACACCACCATAGGTAACCAGCTCACATTCTAACATACTTCGCTTTTCTAACCTTGACCATAATCACTTGGTAGTACAGAACTTGAGTTTTGCTGAAAAAAAGAGACATGCTGTTGAAGCTTTCTGTCTTGCACTCATGAGGACAGCTTTCCAAGAATACCAAGTCTCAAAAGGAACAGCAATTTATATTGCATGAGAAGAGGGTGCTGATTGGTTGGTAAATGGACTCTTGATTGGTAGAGGTGTTAGAGGCGGAATGGTTAATTGCCAAGCTTTTTGTTTAAATTCAAACCAAGCAAGTCAACTCTGATTGGTCAAGGCATTGCAATGGAGAATAAACTAGGGAATGGCTGTCCCCACGCTTTTGTTTAGTTGAAAAAGGCACTACACATGGACATGTTCTTTCTGTTTACAAAGGACAGGGCCCTGTGTATGAATATATGTAGTTTCTAGCAATGCATAGGTGAACCACACTGCAAGCCCGACTGATAATCTTAATTTAGTTGTTAGCGTAATTCTTAGTACAATAATCTCTACCCATCAGAGTCCACATGCCAACCAATCAGCATCCTCTTTTCATGCAGGATAAACTGTTGTTCCCCTTGAGATTTCGTATTATTGCGAAACCATCAAGATGAAAAGCTTTGACAGCATGTCTCTTTTTTCAGCAATAACTTTGAACGTATATTTCTTCACTTTTTCCCCATCACTCCTGAAGGAGCTAACTCTTCCTGCTGCTTGTGGCCCTCCATACCTCACTCATTTGTTATTTATAAGGCCACAAAACCGACAGCATTTATATGAGCACATTTAATTTAGAGAATGTTTTATGGCACTTCACACTGCAGAATACAGATGGTGAGCGGGAGAATTTGAAGAGCTGACTGAAAATGTGGACGAATAAATAGGTTTTAAAAAGGCTTTCAAATTTGGAGTGGGAAGTAACAAGGTGGAGAGGTGTAAGGCGAAAGTAGCTCTTTAAGGCTTTAAAGTCAAAGGGTGGGGAAGGGAAGGTGAGTAGAGAGGACCCATCGAACACTAGACCATAGAGAATGGGATGGGGCAAACTGGAGGAGATGGGTGAGTCTGGACAATTTATATTGTTAGGCTTTCCAACTGTGGGCAAGGAAAGGCATCAGAGCTAAGCTTGATCCTATCCTCACTGAATGTCCTCATATATGCCCTTTTCAGCAGAATCACAGGACAGGGATCAGGGTGGGTATTCTGGTTGATAGTTTATTCCCTTCCAAGCTCTCATACTGACACATTAGCTGAGATTGGCTAGCTCAGCACAGGCCTGAAACTAGGACTTTACTGTCCTGAATGGAAGCCTGACAATTTCTCTTGAATAAAAACAAAAGCATGAAGCTGAATATGACACCAAGATTTTATATTTCTTCTAGAGTGGAGATGATGAAGACTATCAGAGAATTTTCAGAACAAAAATCAAGCCTCGTCTGAAGTCAGAAGATGGTGCAGAGGCATCAGATCAAGGTGACAGATCTTCCAATGTACATATCACCAGAAAGGTTATTACACGTACAATTCATACTTCTGGTCCCACAGTCGTAACGGACATGGACATCCAGAATCCAGAATTTAAAATAAAAGTTCCAAGGCATGAGCAAGTCACCATTGAGAGATCAGGACCAAAACTGGAAATGCCAGAGATGGATGTAGACGTTAATCTCCCAGGCACTGAAGGTCTGAAATTTCAAATGGGAGACAGCCAACGGACAACGCATACAATGCACATTGTGAAAACAAAAGTTGTAGAGGTAACTGGACCAGATACAGAACATGCCCAGGCTACTTTCCACATGCCGCAGATCAATATAACAGGAAGAGGAGGAACAGCGCCAACATCGGAATTTGATGTGAAAGGTCAAGTTGTTGATATTAACACAAGTGCAGCAAAAACAGTCATTTCTTCTCCTAAGATTGATGATGATGTTAATATATATGGAAATCGTGATGATTTAAAAGGCTCAAAGATTGATGTTCAAACGTCGAAAATGCAGCTTGATGGTTCAGGATTCAATACACAAGATGGGAAACTAAATATCAAAATGAAGACACCAAACTTCAATGTTTCAGGTTCTGATGCAAAGGAAATTCCAATTCCCCAAGCAACGAATAAGTGGACAAAAGTAGGAGGACCAGATCTGGACATCGGTACTAACTTTCCTGAGGCAGACATTAAGTTATCTGGACCAAAGATAACAGGTGGCATTGAAATACCTGCAGTAGATCTGGATGTAGGTGGGGGTGTTAGTGAAATCAAAGGCCCTAAATTTAAAATGCCAGGATTCAGTGTTTCAGGACACAAAATCCAAAGCCCTGATTTTGATCTGCAAGCCAAAGGCACAAAATCCACAGATGACGTTGATGGCCCTGACATTAAAGTGGAGGGTGGCATCACAGGCCCTACATTTAAAAGGCCAGGATTCAGTATCTCTGGACCCAAGATGACAAAGCCTGATATTGATCTGGAGCAGAAATGTCCAAGAGTGGCAGGTGATGTTGACGCACCTGACATCAATCTGAAGGGTGACTTCAAAGGTGCAGAATTGAATATCTCAGGTCCCAAGATCAAAAAACCTGAATTTGACGTAGAGCTGAAAGGTCCAAAAATGACCGGAGATGTTGATGCCCCTGATGTTAAGCTAGAGGGTGATCTCAAAGGCCCAGGTCTGAATTTTAAAGGTCCAAAAGTTCATATTGGAGGTCCTGATGTCAAAGAAAGTGGTCCCAAGTTTTCAATGCCTTCCATAAGTATGCCCAGTGTAAGGGTTCCAGGCATGGATTTGAAACTTAAAGGCCCAAACTTGAAAGGTGACCATGATATTGACCTTCCTTCTGCAACTATAGAGGGTGAGATCAAAGGACCCAAGATAGACGTAGATGTTCCTGACGCTAATCTTAAAGGTCCAAGTGGGAAGTTCCAAATCGGAAAATTGGAAACTCCCAGCTTCAAAATGGGTGGACCTCAAGTAGAAGGTCCCGATCTGAATATTGATGCCAAACTTCCCAAGGGAGATGTCAGTCTTACTGGACCAGACATAGAAGGTAGAGTTGATGTACCAGATGTAGATCTAGACATTAGAGGAGGTATTGGTAAAATCAAAGGCTCTAATTTTAAAATGCCAGAATTCAGCCTTTCAGGTCCCAAGATCAAAAAACCTGAATTTGATGTACATTTCAGAGGCCCAAAAATGAGCGGAGATGTTGATGTCCCTGATGTGAATCTAGAGGGCGATCTCAAATGCCCAGATATGAATATTAAAGGTCCTAAAGTTGATATCGAGGGACCTGATGTCAAAGGAAAGGGCCTCGAATTTTCAATGCCTTCGATCAATATGCCCAATATAAATGTTCCAGACATTGATTTGAAACTTAAAGGCCCAAACTTGAAAGGTGGTCAAGATATTGACCTTCCTTCTGCAAATATAGAGGGTGGGATCAAAGGACCCATCATTGATGTAAAAAGGCCAGAGGCTGACATTGAAGGTCCCAGAGGAAAGTTCCAGTTGCCAAAATTCAAATTACCCAACATTGCAATGGAAGGACCGAATGTAGAAGGTCCCGATCTGAATATTAATGCCAATCTTCCCGAGGCAGGTATCAATCTAAAGGGACCACAGATACATGGCGGTGTTGATGTACCGAATGTAGATCTAGATGTTGGAGGAGTTTCTGGAAAAATCAAAGACCCTGAATTTAAAATGCCAGAATTGAATATATCAAGTCCCAAGTTCAAAAAACCTGAATTTGATGTGGGGTTCAAGGGTCCAAAAATGAGTGGAGATGTTGATGTCCCTGATGTTAATCTAGAGGGCGATCTCAAAGGACCCGATGTGAAGATTAAAGGCCCCAAAGTTGATATTGAGGGACCTGATGTCAAAGGAAAGGGCCTCAAGTTTTCAATGCCTTCGATAAATATGCCCAATATAAATGTTCCAGACTTGGATTTGAAATTCAAAGGCCCAAAACTGAAAGGTGACCATGATATTGACCTTCCTTCTGCAAATATAGAGGGTGAGATCAAAGGACCCAAGGTAGACGTAGATTTTCCCGACACTGATCTTAAAGGTCCCAGTGGGAAGGTCCACATGCCCAAATTCAAAATCCCCAAGTTCGGGATGCGTGGAGCAAAAGTAGAAGGTCCCGATCTGAATATTGATGCCAATCTTCCTGAAGCAGATGTCAGTCTAACTGCACCACAGATACAAGGCGGTGTTAATGTACCCGATGTAGACCTTGATGTTGGAGGTGGATCTGGTAACATCAAAGGCCCTAAATTAAAAATGCCAGAATTCAGTATTTCAGGTCCCAAGATCAAAAAGCCTGAATTGGATGTACATTTCAAAGGTCCAAAAATGAGCGGAGATTTTGACGTCCCTGATGTTAATTTAGACGGCGATCTCAAAGGACCCGATGTGAATATTAAAGGTCCCAAAGTTGATATCGAGGGACCTGATGTCAAAGGAAAGGGCCTCAAGTTTTCAATGCCTTCGATAAATATGCCCAGTATAAATGTTCCAGACTTGGATTTGAAACTTAAAGGCCCAAATGTGAAAAGTGACCATAATATTGACCTTCCTTCTGCAAATATAGAGGGTGAGATCAAAGGACCCAAGGTAGACGTAGATGTTCCTGACGCTGATCTTAAAGGTCCCAGGGGGATGTTCCAGATGCCCAAATTCAAAATGCCCAAGTTCGGGATGGGTGGAGCTAAAGTAGAAGGTCCCGATCTGAATATTGATGCCAATCTTCCCGAAGCAGATGTCAGTCTAACTGGACCACAAATAGAAGGTGGTGTTGATGTACCTGATGTCAATCTAGATGTTGGAGGTGGATCTGGTAACATCAAAGGCCCTAAATATAAAATGCCAGAATTCAATATCTCAGGTCCCAAGTTCAAAAAACCTGATTGGGATGTACATTTCAAAGGTCCAAAAATGAGCGGAGATGTTGACGTCCCTGACGTTAATCTAGAGGGCGATCTCAAAGGGCCCGATGTGAATATTAAAGGTCCTAAAGTTGATATCAAGGCACCTGATGTCAAAGGAAAGGGCCTCGAGTTTTCAATGCCTTCGATAAATATGCCCAGCATAAATGTTCCAGACATTGATTTGAAACTCAAAGGCCCAAACTTGAAAGGTGACCATGATATTGACCTTCCTTCTGCAAATATAGAGGGTGAGATCAAAGGCCCAATGGTAGATGTAGAAGTTCCGGACGCTGATCTTAAAGGTCCCAGGGGGAGGTTCCACATGCCCAAATTCAAAGTTCCCAAGTTCGGGATGGGTGGAGCGAAAGTAGAAGGTCCCGATCTGAATATTGATGCCAATCTTCCCGAAGCAGATGTCAGTCTAACTGGACCACAGATAGGAGGCGGTGTTGATGTACCTGATGTAGATCTAGATGTTGGTGGTGGATCTGGTATGATCAAAGGCCCTAAATTTAAAATGCCAGAATTCAATATCTCAGGTCCCAAGTTCAAAAAACCTGATTGGGATGTACATCTCAAAGGCCCAAAAATGAGCGGAGATGTTGATGTCCCTGATGTTAATCTACAGGGCGATCTCAAAGGCCCAGATGTGAATATTAAAGGTCCCAAAGTTGATATCGAGGGACCTGATGGCAAAGGAAAGGGCCTCAAGTTTTCAATGCCTTCGATAAATGTGCCCAGTATAAATGTTCCAGACTTTGATTTGAAACTCAAAAGCCCAAACCTGAAAGGTGACCATGATATTGACCTTCCTTCTGCAAATATAGAGGGTGAGATCAAAGGACCCAAGGTAGACATAGATGTTCCTGACGCTGATTTTAAAGGTCCCAGTGGGAAGCTCCACATGCCCAAATTCAAAATGCCCAAGTTCGGGATGGGTGGAGCTAAAGTAGAAGGTCCCGATCTGAATATTGATGCCAATCTTCCTGAGACAGATGTCAATCTAACTGGACCACAGATAGAAGGCGGTGTTAATGTACCTGATGTAGATCTAGATGTTGGAGGAGGTAAAATCAAAGGCCCTAAATTTAAAATGCCAGAATTCAGTATCTCAGGTCCCAAGATCAAAAAACCTGAATTTGATGTAGAGTTCAAAGGTCCAAAAATGAGCGGGGATGTTGATGTCCCTGATGTTAATTTAGACGGTGATCTCAAAGGCCCAGATGTGAATATTAAAGGTCCCAACGTTGATTTCGAGGGGCCTGATGTCAAAGGAAAGGGCCTCAAGTTTTCAATGCCTTCGATAAATATGCCCAGTATAAATGTTCCAGACTTGGATTTGAAACTTAAAGGCCCAAACTTGAAAGGTGACCATGATATTGACCTTCCTTCTGCCAATATAGAGGGTGAGATCAAAGGACCCAAGGTAGACATAGATGTCCCTGACGCTGATCTTAAAGGTCCAAGGGGGAAGTTTCAGATGCCCAAATTCAAAATGCCCAAGTTCGGGATGGGTGGAGCTAAAGTAGAAGGCCCTGATCTGAATATTGATGCCAATCTTCCCGAAGCAGATGTCAGTCTAACTGGACCACAGATAGAAGGCGATGTTGATGTACCTGATGTAGATCTAGATGTTGGAGGTGGATCAGGTAACATCAAAGGCCCTAAATTTAAAATGCCAGAATTCAATATCTCAGGTCCCAAGTTCAAAAAACCTGATTGGGATGTACATTTCAAAGGTCCAAAAATGAGCGGGGATGTTGATGTCCCTGACGTTAATCTAAAGGGCAATCTCGAAGGCCCAGATGTGGATATTAAAGGTCCCAAAGTTGGTATCGAGGGACCTGATGTCAATGGAAAGGGCCTCAAGTTTTCAATGCCTTCGATAAATATGCCCAGTATAAATGTTCCAGACTTGGATTTGAAACTTAAAGGCCCAAACTTGAAAGGTGACCATGATATTGACCTTCCTTCTGCCAATATAGAGGGTGAGATCAAAGGACCCAAGGTAGACATAGATGTCCCTGACGCTGATCTTAAAGGTCCAAGGGGGAAGTTTCAGATGCCCAAATTCAAAATGCCCAAGTTCGGGATGGGTGGAGCTAAAGTAGAAGGCCCTGATCTGAATATTGATGCCAATCTTCCCGAAGCAGATGTCAGTCTAACTGGACCACAGATAGAAGGCGATGTTGATGTACCTGATGTAGATCTAGATGTTGGAGGTGGATCAGGTAACATCAAAGGCCCTAAATTTAAAATGCCAGAATTCAATATCTCAGGTCCCAAGTTCAAAAAACCTGATTGGGATGTACATTTCAAAGGTCCAAAAATGAGCGGAGATGTTGATGTTCCTGATGTTAATCTAGAGGGCGATCTCAAAGGACCCGATGTGAATATTAAAGGTCCCAAAGTTGATATCGAGGGACCTGATGTCAAAGGAAAGGGCCTCAAGTTTTCAATGCCTTCAATCAATATGCCCAGTATAAATGTTCCAGACTTTGATTTGAAACTTAAAGGCCCAAATGTGAAAGGTGACCATGATGTTGACCTTCCTTCTGCCAATATAGAGGGTGAGATCAAAGGCCCAAAGGTAGACATAGATGTTCCCGACGCTGATCTTAAAGGTCCCAGTGGGAAGCTTCACATGCCCAAATTTAAAATGCCTAGTTTTGGGATGGGTGGAGCTAAAGTAGAAGGTCCCGATCTGAATATTGATGCCAATCTTCCCAAGACAGATGTCAGTCTAACTGGACCACAGATAGAAGGCGGTGTTAATGTACCTGATGTAGATCTAGATGTGGGAGGAGGTAAGATCAAAGGCCCTAAATTTAAAATGCCAGAATTCAGTATCTCAGGTCCCAAGATCAAAAAACCTGAATTTGACGTAGAGTTCAAAGGTCCAAAAATGAGCGGGGATGTTGATGTCCCTGACGTTAATCTAGAGGGCGATCTCAAAGGACCCGATGTGAATATTAAAGGTCCCAAAGTTGATATTGAGGGACCTGATGTCAAAGGAAAGGGCCTCAAGTTTTCAATGCCTTCGATACATATGCCCAGTATAAATGTTCCAGACTTTGATTTGAAACTCAAAGGCCCAAACTTGAAAGGTGACCATGATATTGACCTTCCTTCTGCAAATATAGAGGGTGAGATCAAAGGCCCAAAGGTAGACATAGATGTTCCTGATGCTGATATTAAAGGTCCAAGGGGGAAGTTTCAGATGCCCAAATTCAAAATGCCCAAGTTCGGGATGGGAGGAGCTAAAGTAGAAGGTCCCGATCTGAATATTGATGCCAATCTTCCTGAAGCAGATGTCAATCTAACTGGACCAAAGATAGAAGGCAGTGTTGATGTGCCCGATGTAGATGTAGATATTGGAGGAGGATCTGGTAACATCAAAGGCCCTAAATTTAAAATGCCAGAATTCAATATCTCAGGTCCCAAGTTCAAAAAACCTGATTGGGATGTACATCTCCAAGGTCCAAAAATGAGCGGAGATGTTGATGTCCCTGATGTTAATCTAGAGGGCGATTTCAAGGGCCCAGATGTGAATATTAAGGGACCCAAAGTTGATATTGAGGGACCTGATGTCAAAGGAAAGGGCCTCAAGTTTTCATTACCTTCGATCAATATGCCCAGTATAAATGTTCCAGACTTGGATTTGAAACTTAAAGGCCCAAACTTAAAAGGTGACCATGATATGGACCTTCCTTCTGCAAATATAGAGGGTGAGATCAAAGGACCAAAGGTAGACATAGACGTTCCTGACGCTGATCTTAAAGGTCCCAGGGGGAAGTTTCAGATGCCCAAATTCAAAATGCCCAAGTTCGGGATGGGTGGAGCTAAATTAGAAGGTCCCGATCTGAATATTGATGCCAATCTTCCCGAGACAGATGTCAATCTAACTGGTCCACAGATAGAAGGTGGTGTTGATGTACCTGATGTCGATCTAGATGTTGGTGGTGGATCTGGTATGATCAAAGGCCCTAAATTTAAAATGCCAGAATTCAATATCTCAGGTCCCAAGTTCAAAAAACCTGATTGGGATGTACATTTCAAAGGTCCAGAAATGAGCGGAGATGTTGATGTCCCTGACGTTAATCTAGAGGGCGACCTCAAAGGACCCGATGTGAATATTAAAGGTCCCAAAGTTGATATCGAGGGACCTGATGTCAAAGGAAAGGGCCTCAAGTTTTCAATGCCTTCAATCAATATGCCCAGTATAAATGTTCCAGACTTTGATTTGAAACTTAAAGGCCCAAATGTGAAAGGTGACCATGATATTGACTTTCCTTCTGCCAATATAGAGGGTGAGATCAAAGGCCCGAAGGTAGACGTAGATGTTCCTGACGCTGATCTTAAAGGTTCCAGGGGGATGTTCCACATGCCCAAATTCAAAATGCCCAGTTTCGGGATGGGTGGAGCTAAAGTAGAAGGTCCCGATCTGAATATTGATGCCACTCTTCCCGATGCAGATGTCAGTCTAACTGGACCACAGATAGAAGGTGGTGTTAATGTACCTGATGTAGATCTAGATGTTGGAGGAGGTAAGATCAAAGGCCCTAAATTTAAAATGCCAGAATTCAATATCTCAGGTCCCAAGATCAAAAAACCTGAATTTGATGTAGAGTTCAAAGGTCCAAAAATGAGTGGAGATGTTGATGTCCCTGACGTTAATCTAGAGGGTGATCTCAAAGGAACCGATGTGAATATTAAAGGTCCCAAAGTTGATCTTGAGGGACCTGATGTCAAAGGAAAGGGCCTCAAGTTTTCAATGCCTTCGATAAATATGCCCAGTATAAATGTTCCAGACTTTGATTTGAAACTCAAAGGCCCAAACTTGAAAGGTGACCATGATATTGACCTTCCTTCTGCCAATATAGAGGGTGAGATCAAAGGACCAAAGGTAGACGTAGATGTTCCTGACGCTGATCTTAAAGGTCCCAGGGGAATGTTCCACATGCCCAAATTCAAAATGCCTAAGTTTGGAATGGGTGGAGCTAAAGTAGAAGGTCCTGATCTGAATATTGATGCCAATCTTCCTGATGCAGATGTCAGTCTAACTGGACCACAGATAGAAGGCGGTGTTGATGTACCTGATGTAGATCTAGATGTTGGAGGTGGATCAGGTAACATCAAAGGCCCTAAATTTAAAATGCCAGAATTCAATATCTCAGGCCCCAAGTTCAAAAAACCTGATTGGGATGTACATTTCAAAGGTCCAAAAATGAGCGGAGATGTTGATGTCCCTGATGTTAATCTAGAGGGCGATCTCAAAGGACCCGATGTGAATATTAAAGGTCCCAAAGTTGATACCGAGGGACCTGATGTCAAAGGAAAGGGCCTCAAGTTTTCAATGCCTTCAATCAATATGCCCAGTATAAATGTTCCAGACTTTGATTTGAAACTTAAAGGCCCAAATGTGAAAGGTGACCATGATATTGACCTTCCTTCTGCCAATATAGAGGGTGAGATCAAAGGCCCGAAGGTAGACATAGATGTTCCTGACGCTGATCTTAAAGGTCCCAGTGGGAAGCTCCACATGCCTAAATTCAAAATGCCCAAGTTCGGGATGGGTGGAGCTAAAGTAGAAGGTCCCGATCTGAATATTGATGCCAATCTTCCTGATGCAGATGTCAGTCTAACTGGACCACAGATAGAAGGTGGTGTTAATGTACCTGATGTAGATCTAGATGTTGGAGGAGGTAAGATCAAAGGCCCTAAATTTAAAATGCCAGAATTCAATATCTCAGGTCCCAAGATCAAAAAGCCTGAATTTGACGTAGAGTTCAAAGGTCCAAAAATGAGCGGAGGTGTTGATGTCCCTGATGTTAATCTGGAGGGCGACCTCAAAGGACCTGATGTGAATATTAAAGGTCCCAAAGTTGATATCGAGGGACCTGATGTTAAAGGAGGTGGCCTCAAGTTTTCAATGCCTTCGATAAATATGCCCAGCATAAATGTTCCAGACTTTGATTGGAAACTTAAAGGCCCAAACTTGAAAGGTGACCATGATATTGACCTTCCTTCTGCAAATATAGAGGGTGAGATCAAAGGACCCAAGGTAGACGTAGATGTTCCTGATGCTGATCTTAAAGGTCCCAGGGGGAAGTTTCAGATGCCCAAATTCAAAATGCCCAAGTTCGGGATGGGAGGAGCTAAAGTAGAAGGTCCCGATCTGAATATTGATGCCAATCTTCCTGATGCAGATGTTAGTCTAACAGGACCACAGATAGAAGGCGGTGTTAATGTACCTGATGTTGATCTAGATGTTGGTGGTGGATCTGGTAACATCAGAGGCCCTAAATTTAAAATGCCAGAATTCAATATCTCAGGTCCCAAGATCAAAAAACCTGATTGGGATGTACATCTCAAAGGTCCAAAAATGAGTGGGGATGTTGATGTCCCTGATGTTAATTTAGACGGCAAACTCAAAGGCCCAGATGTGAATATTAAAGGTCCCAAAGTTGATATCGAGGGACCTGATGTCAAAGGAAAGGGCCTCAAGTTTTCAATGCCTTCAATCAATATGCCCAGTATAAATGTTCCAGACTTGGATTTGAAACTTAAAGGCCCAAATGTGAAAGGTGACCATGATATTGACCTTCCTTCTGCCAATATAGAGGGTGAGATCAAAGGCCCGAAGGTAGACATAGATGTTCCTGACGCTGATCTTAAAGGTCCCAGTGGGAAGTTCCGCATGCCCAAATTCAAAATGCCCAAGTTCGGACTCGGTGGAGCTAAAGTAGAAGGTCCCGATCTGAATGTTGATGCCAATCTTCCCGATGCAGATGTCAGTCTAACTGGACCACAGATAGAAGGTGGTGTTAATGTACCTGATGTAGATCTAGATGTTGGAGGAGGTAAGATCAAAGGCCCTAAATTTAAAATGCCAGAATTCAATATCTCAGGTCCCAAAATCAAAAAACCTGAATTTGACATCGAGTTCAAAGGTCCAAAAATGAGTGGAGATGTTGATGTCCCTGATATAAATCTAGAGGGCGATCTCAAAGGACCCGATATGAATATTAAAGGACCCAAAGTTGATATCGAGGGACCTGATGTCAAAGGAAAGGGCCTTAAGTTTTCAATGCCTTCGATCAATATGCCCAGTATAAATGTTCCAGACTTGGATTTGAAACTCAAAGGCCCAAACTTGAAAGGTGACCATGATATTGACCTACCTTCCGCAAATATGGAGGGTGAGATCAAAGGCCCGAAGGTAGACATAGATGTTCCTGATGCTGATCTTAAAGGTCCCAGGGGAAGGTTCCAGATGCCCAAATTCAAAATGCCCAAGTTCGGGATGGGTGGAGCTAAGGTAGAAGGACCCGATCTGAATATTGATGCCAATCTTCCTGATGCAGACGTCAGTCTAACTGGACCACAGATAGAAGGCGGTGTTGATCTACCTGATGTAGATCTAGATGTTGGAGGTGGATCTGGTAACATCAGAGGCCCTAAATTTAAAATGCCAGAATTCAATATCTCAGGTCCCAAGTTCAAAAAACCTGATTGGGATGTACATTTCAAAGGTCCAAAAATGAGCGGGGATGTTGATGTCCCTGACGTTAATTTGGAGGGTGATCTCAAAGGCCCAGATGTGAATATTAAAGGTCCCAAAGTTGATATCGAGGGACCTGATGTCAAAGGAAAGGGCCTCAAGTTTTCAATGCCTTCGATCAATATGCCCAGTATAAATGTTCCAGACTTTGATTTGAAACTTAAAGGCCCAAACGTGAAAGGTGACCATGATATTGACTTTCCTTCTGCAAATATAGAGGGTGAGATCAAAGGACCAAAGGTAGACATAGATGTTCCTGACGCCGATATTAAAGGTCCCAGTGGGAAGGTCCACATGCCCAAATTCAAAATGCCCAAGTTCGGACTCGGTGGAGCTAAAGTAGAAGGTCCCGATCTGAATATTGATGCCAATCTTCCCGAAGCAGATGTCAGTATAACTGGACCACAGATAGAAGGCGGTGTTGATGTACCTGATGTAGATCTAGATGTTGGAGGTGGATCTGGTAAGATCAAAGGCCCTAAATTTAAAATGCCAGAATTCAATATCTCAGGTCCCAAGATCAAAAAACCTGATTGGGATTTACATTTCAAAGGTCCAAAAATGAGTGGAGATGTTGATGTCCCTGATGTTAATCTAGAGGGCGATCTCAAAGGCCCAGATGTGAATGTTAAAGGTCCCAAAGTTGATATTGAGGGACCTGATGTCAAAGGAAAGGGCCTCAAGTTTTCAATGCCTTCGATAAATATGCCCAGCATAAATGTTCCAGACTTTGATTTGAAACTCAAAGGCCCAGACTTTAAAGGTGACCATGATATTGACCTTCCTTCTGCAAATTTAGAGGGTGAGATCAAAGGCCCTAAGGTGGACCTAGATGTTCCTGACGCTGATCTTAAAGGTCCCAGTGGGAAGATCCACATGCCCAAATTCAAAATGCCCAAGTTTGGGATGGGTGGAGCTAAAGTAGAAGGTCCTGATCTGAATATTGATGCCAATCTTCCCGAAGCAGATGTCAGTCTAACTGGACCACAGATAGAAGGCGGTGTTAATGTACCTGATGTAGATCTAGATGTTGGAGGAGGTAAGATCAGAGGCCCTAAATTTAAAATGCCAGAATTCAATATCTCAGGTCCCAAGATCAAAAAGCCTGAATTTGATGTCGAGTTCAAAGGTCCAAAAATGAGCGGAGATGTTGACATCCCTGATGTTAATCTAGAGGGCGATCTCAAAGGCCCAGATGTGAATGTTAAAGGTCCCAAAGTAGATATCGAGGGACCTGATGTCAAAGGAAAGGGCCTCAAGTTTTCAATGCCTTCGATCAATATGCCCAGCATAAATGTTCCAGACTTTGATTTGAAACTTAAAGGCCCAAATGTGAAAGGTGACCATGATATTGACCTTCCTTCTGCCAATATAGAAGGTGAGATTAAAGGACCGAAGGTAGACATAGATGTTCCCGATGCTGATCTTAAAGGTCCCAGTGGGAAGTTCCGCATGCCCAAATTCAAAATGCCCAAGTTTGGGATGGGTGGAGCTAAAGTAGAAGGTCCCGATCTGAATATTGATGCCAATCTTCCTGATGCAGATGTCAGTCTAACTGGACCACAGATAGAAGGCGGTGTTAATGTACCTGATGTAGATCTAGATGTTGGAGGCGGTAAGATCAAAGGCCCTAAATTTAAAATGCCAGAATTCAATATCTCAGGTCCCAAGATCAAAAAACCTGAATTTGACTTAGAATTTAAAGGTCCAAAAATGAGCGGAAATGTTGATGTCCCTGACATTAATCTAGAGGGCGATCTCAAAGGACCCGATGTGAATATTAAAGATCCCAAAGTTGACATCGAGGGACCTGATATCAAAGGAAAGGGCCTCAAGTTTTCAATGCCATCCATAAATATGCCAAAAATAAAGGGTCCGAACTTTGATTTGAGCCTTAAAAGCCCAGAAATAAAAGGCGACCATGATGTTGACCTTCGTTCTCCAAATATAGAGGGTGAGATTAAAGGACCCAAGGTGGATGTAGATGTTCCTGAGGCTGACCTTAAAGGGCCTGGTGGGAAGTTGCATATGCCAAAATTGAAAATGCCCAAATTCGGAATTGGTGGACCTAAAGTAGAAGGACCAGATCTGAGTATGGATGCCAATCTTCCTGAAGCAGATGTCAACCTAACAGGACCAACAATAAGAGGCGGTGTTGAAATACCAGATGTGGATCTAGATGTTGAAGGAGGTTCCAGTAAAATCAAAGGCCCTAAATTTAAATTACCTGGATTCAGTATTTCTGGACCAAAGATACCAAAGCCTGGTTTTGACCTGGAGCTCAAAGGTCCAAAACTGTCAGGTGATGTTGATGTTTCTGATGTTAGTCTGGAGGGTGACATCAAAGGCCCTAAATTTAAAAAACCTGGGTTCAGTATCTCTGGACCAAAGATCCCAAAGCCTGATTTGGATCTGGAGCTCAAAGGTCCCAATCTGTCAGGTGATGTTGATGTCCCTGGTGTTCATATGGAGGGTGACATCAAAGGCCAAAATTTTAACATTAAAGGTCCCAAAGTAGATATAGAGGGACCTGATGCTAAAGTAAGTAGGCCAAAGTTTTCCATGCCTTCAATACATTTACCACATATAACAGCTCCCGACATTGATTTGAATTTCAAGGGCTCCAAAATAAAGGGTGATCAGAATATTGACATCTCTTCACCAAGTATAGAGGGAGAAATCAAAGGTCCAAAGATTGATGTAGAAACTCCAGACGTTGATTTGGAGGGTGCACATGGACACTTCAGCATGCCAAAAATTAAAATGCCCACATTTAAAATGGGTGGACCTAAATTAGAAGGACCTAATCTGGACATTGATGCCAACCTTCCTGGGACAGATGTTAATCTATCTGGACCAAAGATAAAAGGTGGCGTTGAAGTTCCTGAGACAGATGTGGATGGTAAAATCAAAGGCCCTGGATTTCAAATGCCAGGCATTAATATCTCATTACCCAAAATTAAAGCTCCTAATTTTGATCTTGGGTTTAAAGGCCCTGAACTGACAGATGGTGGTGGTGCTGCTGCTGACATTAATATGGAGGGTAACATAAAAGGCCCAAATGTTGATATTAAAGGCCCCAAAGTAGATATTGAGGGGCCTGACATAAAGATTGAGGGCCCTGATGCAAAAGGAAATGGGCACAAGTTTTCACTGCCTTCTTTGGACATTTCAGCTCCCAATATATCTTCCCCAGACATGAATTTTGACTTGAAGGGCCCAAAACTGGAAGGTACAGCTGATGTTAGATCTCCAAGTTTTGGTATTGATGTGAGTACACCTGAAATCGATAGAGATGGTCAAGGAGCACATCTGAAAATGCCAAAAATGAAGAAACCAAAATTTGGATTTGGAAGTAAAGGACCACAAGGAGACATAACTGCTCCATCTCTGGATGTACCTGGTGCTGATGTAGATTTGAATGTTGATTCACCAGACTTGAACATTAGCACCAAGGGAAAAAAGGGCAAATTTAAAATGCCTAAATTCAATATCAAATCGAAGAAACCTGCAGGAGATGTGAAGGTGACCACTCCAAAGAGTGACCTTGATTTATCCAAGCCAGATGTAGATATTAAGTCCCCAGATCTGAATGTAAGCCTTGGATCATCTGATGGACAATTAAACATCAAGCCATCAAAAGTAAAGAAACCACGATTTGGAAAAATGAAGTTGTCGTTTCCAGATGTAGAGTTTGATCTGGCATCACCAAAATTTAAAGGTGAACTACCTAGTCCAAAGATTGAAGGAGATTTGCGAACACCTAATATTGATGTTCCAACTGCAGATATACAAGGTCCACATGTTGACATCAGAGCACCAGGAATAGATGTCAACACGGATGTTGACTTGGAAGGACCTGGTTTCAAAGCCAAAGGCACAAAATTAAAATTGCCTTCAGTGAACATCAAGCCGCCCAAAATGTCTGAGCCAAATTTGGATATTAATTTAAAGGGCACAAACGTGAAAGGTGAAGTGTCAGGACCAACGATTGACATAAAGAGACCAGAAATAGATTTTGATGTTGATGCTCCAAATGTTGACATTGATAAACCAGAAGGCAAATTAAAAATGAAAATGAAGAAGCCAAAGTTTAATATTTCAGGACCTAAATTCAAAGGTTCAGGTGTGGACATTGATGTTAGTACACCAAAATTAGACAGTGGAATTAAAGGACCTGAAGTTAACATTGATGCACCCAGTATTGATCTTCAACCCAAGATCTCTGCTCCAGATCTACATTTGAAAGGATCAAGTCTCAAAGGTGATGTTAGTCTATCTGACCCATCAATGGAATGTGACATCAAAGGGCCAAATGTAAACCTAGATACATCAGATGCAAGTGTAGAAGGAAAGTTGAAAATGCCTAAACTGAAACTCCCCAGCTTTGGTGGAAACCGCAAAGCAGCAGGGCCAGATATGGATGTTGGTGTCAGTCTTCCAAAAGCAGATATTTCAGGACCAAAGCTAGAAGGTGACATTAACATACCTTCAGCAGATATCAAAATTGGTGCTCCTGATGTAAACATTGATGGTCATGATGCTAAGGTAAAAGGATCAGGTTTCGGGATGCCATCATTGAAGATTTCAGGACCCAAGATCAGTTCACCTGACTTTGATCTAAAAGGTGACATCAAAGCACCTAAAATAGACATGAAAGGACCAAAGTTGGATTTTAAGACACCAGATGTCAATTTTGAGGGTGCAAAAGGAAAGCTGAAGATGCCTGAAATTAATGCTTCTGGTACTAAACTGCAAGGTTCTGATCTGAATTTCAGCATAAATGCACCAAAGATAAAAGGTGATCTTAAGACATCAGGTTTAGATGTAAATCTTGAGACACCTGATGCGGACATAAACGCTAATGGTAAATTCAAAGGCCCCCAGATTGCAATGCCATCAGCTGACATCTCGCAACCTAAATTGGACATAGATTTAAAGAATCAACAGCTGAAAGGTGATGTCAATATTTCCAGCCCAAATTTCAAAGGAGACTTTAAAGGACCAGGTGTGGATATAAAAGGTCCTAATATAGATGTTGGTGCTGCAGATATTGACTTTAAAGGTGGAGAAGGAAAGCTAAAGATGCCTCAGATCAACCTTGCAGGACAGAAGATAAAAGGGGTCTCTGCACCTGATTTTGGCATAAATGTGAAGGGACCTAAACTAGAAGGAAACCTGGCTGCTGATCTTGCTGGTCCAAAGATAGACACTGACATAAAATGTCCTAAAGTAGACATTAAAGGGCCAAATGTGAAAATGGATACACCAGACATCAACTTTGGTGGTCTAAAAGGAAAAGGTCCCAGTGTTGATTTTAATGTACCAAAAACTAATATAGGATTTTCTGAACCAAAGTTTGAGGGAGACATGAAGGGAGGTGTAAATGTTGGTGTACCAGATGTGAACGTAAGTGCTAATATAAAGAGCCCTGCAGTGAAAATCCCTACAGCTGATGTGAAGTTTGATGCAAAAGGCCCTACGATAAAAGCTGATGTGAAAGGTCCAGAGCTTGATGTCAAAGCCCCTGACATAAATGCAGATATTAAAGCAGCAATGGCTGATCTTGATGTTCCATTGGATAAAATGGCAATACCTAAATTCAAACATTCTCAATTTCAAATAAAAGGGCCAAGTTTAGAAGGACCACAAATGACAACGGGAGTCAGTGTTCCAGGTCAGTTAAATGTTTCAGGTGGACAAGGTGCAAGTGTCAACATTAAAGGACCCCAAGCAAGTGTCAACCTGCCAGAAGGTGAGATGGAAAGTTCAGGAGTCAAGATAAAAAAGGGCAAAATTAAAATGCCCAAATTTAATTTTTCTAAGTCTAAAGGGAAAAGTAGTATTGAAGGAGCAGAAGGTGAATTCAGTGTATCTGGACCAAAGGTTGATATTAAGGGCTCAAAGGGTAGCCTAGGATTCAGTGATGTTGAGATGGAAGGAGCAGAAATGGCAGCATCTGGGAAAGGTTCTGGTCTGGACATAAGCACTTCCCCAAAAGTCAAGTCAGGCACACTAGATTTCTCATTATTTAAAGGCAAAAAGTCAGAACGTCATAGATCATCATCTCTGAGTGATGAGCATGAACTTTCACCAACTTCCCCCAAGGGCAGAATAGAATTTGGAGAAGGGGCAGCAGGGGCAAAAGGCAAAAAGTCAAAGCTGAAATTTGGAACATTCGGAGGCTTCGGGGCCAAGTCAAAGGGCTCCTACGAGGTCACTCTTGGTGAAGGTGAGGCAGCAGGAGAGGGCAGTGGAATATCTCTAGTTTCCAAAAAGTCCCGCCTGTCCTCCTCGTCCAGCAGCGAGAGCGGATCCAGATCAGTATTCCGCCTTCCCAAGGTAGAACTAAATGTCAACAAAAACAAAGAATAATTCTGTAAATAGAGCTAAGTCCTTGTAAATAGAAATTAACTGCATTACTTTTAACTGATAAGCCAAGGCATGGAGGTCCAATGCCTATCTCAATGGCAGGTCAAAAATAGGATGGAATATTTAAAAGTGTTGAGCCATTGTTTTTTTTACAATGCGAGGAATTGAACCATAGTCAGATCTGACCTGCAGATATTTCAGTACACTTCTGTAGCAACTAATACAACAAACTAAAGTTCCATTACTACAAGCTGAAAGCAATAGCCTACTAGCAGAAAAAAAACTATTTTGTTACATTTTCTATGTAGTGGTTTATTATTTTCATATACTGGTAAAATGGAGGTGTTAAAACATGTAATCACTGGTGCTCTCTCTAGCTTATTTTATTTGATGGAATTACAGCTAATCTATGAGAGGTTTTACTGATTAATCATTTGAGCAAGACCAACGTGGAGACAGTTGGAGAGGAAGAGTTTAAGTTGTCTTTAGACAAATAGATGCCATCCTACCTATATAAAGTGTAATTTGGTAATGGCCAAAACAGACTCAATGCGTCCAATGATCGGTGCTGTATTGCCAGAGTCCTACAGCAATAAAGTTCGGCCAGTTTCCTTTCCCTGTAAACTAACAGGACTGCAAAAACAAAAATCTACTTTGGATAGCTTAAATTCTTCTGCTTTGTAAAACATGTAACTGTTGTCTATGGATCTAGTCAGGGCGTGTTTCCACTGTGAATCTGAATGTTAATGCCACCCTCTTCTCATGTGCCCCCCCACCCCCCCCCCCCCCCCCACTCCCCACACACAACCCCCCCCCCCCCTCCCCTAATCTCATGTTGTTGCTGTTGTAACCTTTTATCCCTGTGTCCTTTCTCCCCAAAGCCACAAAAAGTCAAGTCCCAGGGAATTTTAATCAATACTCAGCCATGCATGCAGTTTGGAGTGAACTCCAAGTATTAAAACGTATGAAATACTAAATTAAATATCAAATTTAGTTGCACTTCAAATACCCCAACCTCGCTCCTGGCCTTCTCCCCACCATTTCCCCCTCCCCTCCTGGCAGTACGGCATGGTTGATAAATGCAGTGCCTCGTGTGGAAATTTCAGGATGGGTTGGCTGGTCTGAGATAAGTTCGCTGTTCACACGTAAGGGCAGTCCAGCAAAGGAGCCTGTAATATCTGATATACTAGCATTAAAAGGCAGAATACGAGAGCACTGCAGTAAAGTACCGCCTTGTCCTCAGCTAGCACCAATACTTCCGGTAACATAGCAAACACTTTCCTGTTTTTTACAAATTACAAGAAAATTGTGACTTTGCTTGGTTTTTCTTACCATTTCTTTGTTCCACTCAAAAGTGTTGTTAATAGAACTTTTCTTTATAATTCTGTCTGCACTTTTACGGCAAACAGTAGACAATGGGAATGTAAGACAAGTGTGTACCTTGTAAAAATCAAATAAATTGTTCATTATCCTGAACTAAAAGCTGGTCTTGTCTCCATCTCTCAGTTTTTATCCAAATTAGGAAAGAAAAGACTGAATCTTTGATTTGACTGATAGGATAGCTGCAATAGGCCTGCGGGCTGAGGTGTGAAAAGAATAATTTAAGCAAGACCCGTGCTGCTAAACAGTACTCAGTGAGTTCTGGTGGTTGGTGTGTGTCCACATGTGAAGGCTGAATGAGGGAAGCATTGGTCCCTTCATGGCCAAGCAGTCTTCCAACGCCTGGACCCTTGAGATTCCTGGAACCACCCCTCTGGCACCGGAAATGCAGCACAATCAAACTTCTGCCATCTGGTATGGCAAATGTCTCAAATCCCAAGGTGGCCATTAACATAAGAGGGTTGGGCACCTTCCCCATGGAGGTCACAGAATGTCAAAAGTTAGAACTGTGGGATATTGGCTGATCTGGACAATACTGATCTTTTTGGATAAAAGTCCAGCAGGGTAATTTCTGCTGCTCACAAGAACAGCAAGATGGTGGGTTTTCAAGCAGTGAATATAATCCTCTATCACATGGGGTGGACACAAGAGCTATTAATCTTTACCGCCTGAACTTTGCAGCTTAAGAAAAAAAAAAGCCATCAAATCAGTTCCCATCCTAATTAACATCATTTCAACCCTCCATTGCTTGACCTGTGTCCTTGCTATGCCTTCACAGGGCTAGCAATTTCAGCACTCTGGTGTCAACTCTCAGACCTGAAGAATGGCTGCCATGCCACTGGAACCCACCCCCTAGCAGGAATCACAAATGTTAGGTAAGGAGTGAAAAACATCTGGAGGGTGGTGAGAGCACAGGAGAGGAGAAACTAACGATAGGGACACACCATGATCCTTCGCACTGCTGCACATACAGCATCTGCTCCAGCATTCCCCTACTCCAAGAATAAGCTGTCTGACTGCTTTGCAGTTATCTCTGATATATCAGGCCTGATTTTCATCCCCAAATGGAAACAGGAATGGGTTTGGGAAACATGAAATCTTTAAATTTGACTGCAAAAACAAATCTCCTCTCCCTGACCCAGCACTATTTTCATGTGGCCTTTATGTGGGTTGGGAAGTCCTTGGATTGTGATGCTGTATACCTCTTCCAAGGTTGGTGTTGCCACTGTGAGCCCTATAGGAAAGTTGAATTTTCTCCTGCTCCCCTGCTATTTTCGTGTGATGCGGGTTTTGGAAACCCTGGAGAAACCCACCTCATTGGAGAGTTTGTGACCAGTGGAGGACGCCTGCTAAGGATTTGGGGACATTCTGACAGGTAAGTTTTAAAGGCTATGACAACTTCAAATGTCACTATTAAATTCTGTAATGTAATGCAAATTTGTTTTAACTGTAGTGATTCATCATTAGGGCTCTGTCCTGACAAGGTAAGTTGACCATTACATTGACCAGCATTGTGTAAGCATTGAGATGCATTAGAGTACTTTTTCCATTTGGAAAAGTGTTCTTATGCATTCAAAACTGACAAAAAAACACTGCTTGTGATGTCTATTGTAATAATCTGAAGTAATTTAAATGCCCAAGCCCTATTAAATTGAAAAGAAAACCTTCATCAGCTTTCACTTAGAGAGTAAAAAGCATCAACCTGCTCCTGGACTGCTTTGACTGACAGAACATTTGGAGTAGCTTAGGAAAAAATGGTCTTCCAGTTTTCAGTTTCAATTAACTCCATTTACATTTCCCAAGTTTGTTATTGCAGCCGAGCCCATATGAACACTTGACTGAGCTTCCAAAGCTTCAGAACCATATCGATGCTCACAGTTTAATTGACGGTTTAAGAGGTTTTAAAGGATTATCTGTCTTTGATGCGGTATATGAATAAGCATTTGTTTTTACACTGGAGGAATTTTTTTTGAATGGCTTATATGAATGTGAGTTTTTTTCAGTATAAAGCTCTATTAAAATGATAGTTTTTTTAATGTGTACTTCAAAGACATGCTAAGGTCTGCCCATTGTGGATACTGAGTGAGTGGCTATGGAGGATGCAGGGGGAACATGGAAGGGGCTTGGGGTAATGGAAGGCACATGGAAGGGGCATGGGAGATACAGAGGGCATGGAGGGAGCATGGGGGACTTAGGAGATAGGGAACCTGGGGGGTTATGAGAGGGCATGGGGAGTATGAAGGGGTTTGGAAGGGGGGGGAGGGGGGCGGGGGGCAAGGTTTCAAAATGATATCGGAAGCTGGGCTGCTAACCCGGAGAATTGAGACAGGCCTTCTAACTAGCTCGCCTCCGCACCCATACTCCTCCCGCAATGCATCGTTGTTTGCAAAACCTGACCCCTCTCAGCCCATGTCTTGGGAATCAGGTTCGGGGGAGGGGGGGGGCCCCACGTTTCAGAAGTCACATATTGGCCCAAATCGCGTTTCAGGAGACCAAAAATCCAGGCCATCGTGTGCATTGGGAATAATAAACTTAGAAAGGAATTTTATCCATTTGAGGGGAAAAAGACCGCAGCAGTTCAAGAAGGCAGCTCACCACCACGTCCTCAAGGGCGATTAGGGATGGGCAATAAATATTGGCCTAGCCAGCGACGCCCGCATCCCATGAATAACTTAAAATAATGTGGAGCAGAGCATTTTCTTCCCTTGGAATGCCAAATGACAATGCTTAAGTGATCCTAGATAGTAAGCACTGACAGACTTTGTGAAAGGCTTCATGGCCAAGTCAAATGACCCTCATCCACTGTCCACATAATTTCCAACAGTGGTCACTGGATAACGATCAGGATCAGGAGCACTGACCGATTCTTTATTTTGTTTTCATGGAAACCAAATCAAGATCTGCTTTCTTGGCATAAATCCGAGATCTTCCTTGCCTGCTTGGTTCAGGACCATACCCCACCAGGGAACACATTTACCCACTGACCCATCGAGGGAGCTCAAGTTTGATAATAAAGTGAGCCAGAAGGGGATGGTACCATGGCTGGACTCCGAAAGCATACGTGACACGCATGTTTTGGGTCAGCAGGGTGGTTATTTTTATTCATTCACGGGATGTATAATTAGTCAGGGTTATTGGTATCATCCATCCTGCTTATCCACGACTTAATTGGTTCCAATCCTTGTAATGCTGACCCTGTCTTTGTACACTCATTTGTTTTTAATTTATTCATTCACGGGATGAGGGCATCATCGGCTAGACCAGCATTTATTTCCCGCCCCTGATTACCCCTTGAGAAGGTGGGGGTGAGCTGCCTTCTTGAACCACTGCAGTACGTGTGGTGTAGGTACATCCAGTGCTGTTGGGGAGGGAGTTCCAGGATTTTGACCCGGCGACAGTGAAGGAACGACCGATATATTTCCAAGTCAGGATGGTGAGTGGCTTGGAGGGGAACTTGCAGGTGGTGGTGTTCCCATGTGTCTGCTGCCCTCGTCCTTCTAGATGGTAGTGGTCGTGGGTTTGAAAGGTGCTGTCGAAAGAGCCTTGGTGAATTCCTGTGATGACGCCTGAAGAAATTCATCTGGTTTATGAATCTCCAAACCAACCTACTGGTGGCACTGATGAACATGATTACTTTTTTTTACAGACAGAAGGTCAGCAGAGTTAAGAGGCTTCAGAATCCCTGCATTTCGCCATATGCTGGTCAGAACCTGCAACTACTCCATTACAGGAAACTTTACACACAGAGGACAGAATTTTTTTCTCGTCAGGCAGGCACGCGCCGAGCCCGAATGAGAGTAAAATAGTGCACGATGACGTCGGGTGAGCATCCTGACAGAGTCACATGAGGGGACATGTTTTTAACATTTGTAAGTTTTTGTTTTATTCATGGATGTGTCGCTGGCTAGGCCAGCATTTATTGCCCATCCCTAACTGCCCTTGTTCAGAGGGCATTTAAGAGTCAAATATGTTGCTATGGGTCTGGAGTCACATGTAGGCCAGACCAGGTAAGGACAGCAGATTTCCTTCCCTAAAGAACTGGTAGGTGAACCAGTTGGGTGCTTTTTTACAACAATCGGCAATGGTTTCATGGTTATCACTAGACTTTTAATTCTAATTAAATGCCTCTCTGTGCCCCAGGGAACTTTCATTGTGCGCACCCGCTCGCCTGCACAAATTTCCATGCTCGCCCTCTTCACCCCCCGACCCCGGCAGCGCTCAGCGTTGTAGCACGTGTTTCACGCTGGCTGGCCAATTAACAATGTTGGGGCCCGATTGTGGGCGCGGCGGTCAGACTCGCGACCACTCCTGGGTCAGCCCGCCGGGCGAAGGCAAAATTCAGCCCAGGATTTCCGTGCTAAATGTTTGCAGAGACAGTTTCAAATGTTAAATTTTAACACATTGACAAAATTACATGACAAAAAAGATGGCGATAACGGAGAACACATCTGAAAGTAAGGCAGCAATTTATATATGGGGGGTAATTTTTTTATGGTCATGCCTGCAGAGAAGAATCTCACCTGCTGCCCAGCTGTACATGCTCCTGCAATCTTCCAATCACAGCTGAGATTTTCCACCACCACAGCATACTTGAAAATTTTAGGCTATAATCAACAAAGCTGCATGACGTGTGGTGCATCCTCCAGATATTGGCGCCTCCTTTCACACATGCCACACCCAATTCCTCTGAAGGCGGCACAACAGGCTGTACGAATAGGTTACATCAATCTGAGCTACTGTTGACTTAAAACCAGTGAAACTTACAGTACAGGGGCCATTTGGCGCATTGTGTCATGTCTGTGCCATCTTTGCTGGAGCACTCCAAAGCTAATCCCACTCCTGTCTCTCCATAGCCTCTGTATTAAATATATATGCAGTTTTCCCTTACAAGATGCAACTGTCCCTGCTTCACTGAGGTAGAGTGTTCCATGCTTCAACAACCCTCTGTGTAAAAAAAAATTCTCCCAATCTTTCTCTTCACCCCAGTGATCATTTTAAAGCGATGTCCCTTCAACATTGACTCCTAACCAGAGGAAACAGTCCTTCCCTATCAAAACCCTTGATAATTTTTTAAAAATGTATTAAATCCCTCTCCACTGTTAATAGACCAACATGCCAAGTCCCTCCTCATGATTACAGTTTCCCATCATTGGCACAATTCTGGTGACTCTATGCCGTGCAATGCTTGTAATGGGCTGCCCAAAATTGCTCAACCATTGTAGTCTACAAATTTAACATTACATTTTTTCTATAACAAAAGCAAAATACTGCGGATGTTGGAAATCTGGAACAAAAACAAAAATTGCTGTAAAAACTCAGCAGGTCTGACAGCATCTATGCAGAGGAAGACAGAGTTAACGTTTCGAGTCCATATGACTCTTCAGCAGAACATTTTTTCTCTTGTATTCTATAGCTCTGTACATAAAACCTAAAATGTCATGGACTATTTTATGACTATCTATCTGCACCTGCACTTTCTAGGAAATATCTATCTGAATCTACAGCCTTTAGGCCTTGCCATTTACGGTATATTCCGATTGCTTGCTTGTTTGTTTTTTCTCCCAGAAACCTCTCCTCAGGTCTTTTGCAGACTCCTTGCAGTTTGCCAAGCCCCCTACTTTAATGTCATCGAAAAATCTCGCTATCATGCTCCCTATGCCTAAGTCTACACTATGCCATATTTAATGTGAACAACTGTGGACCCAGCACTGAAACCTAGAGTACACCCCTTTCAATCCTTCTCCAATCTGGACAACAGACATTAGCCCTATCCATTTGTCCTGTCAGTCAATTCACCCTCCTATCATATTGACTACATTTCCTTTCACATTTCTGAATCTTTGTAAATGAGCCTCCTGTGAGACAACTAAACAACTGCCTTCTGAAGATCCACTCGACCACCTCCATCTAAAAGGACAAGGGCAGTTGACACATGGGAACACCACCACCTGGAAGTGCCCCTCCGATCCACACACCATCCTGACTTGGAAATGTATCGGCCGTTCCTTCACTGTCGCTGGGTCAAAATCCTGGAACTCCTGGAACATTGTGGGTGTTCCTACACCACATGGACTGCAGCGGTTCAAGAAGGTGGCTCACCACCACCTTCTCAAGGGGCAGTTAGGGATGGGCAATAAATGCTGGCCTAGTCAGCGACACCCGCATCCCATTAATAAACTTTTAAAAACATCCACAACATCCTTTTATCTACTTAAATGGCCACTTCTTCAAAAAAACTCCATTAAATTTATCCTTAATTATCTCTTGCATTTCCAACGTTCACTAATTCGATCTTGAATGATGGAGTCTAAGAGTTTACCCTTGACTAATATTAGACTAACTAGTCTATTGTTACTAGGTATAATCTTATCACCATTCTTGGAACAAAGTTTCATTTGCTCCCCTCCAGTCCCCAGTACAATCTGTATATCTAAGGAGGACAGTGCTGAAATTATGGTTCCATGGGTACCTAGGCTATGAACATCATAAGGATATTCAACTGCTGTTGGCATCACTGCCCTTGCGTGACATCCACATGCTTCCAAGTTTCTAGCTGGTGGCACAGAGACTGATGGTTGTTCCCCAGGCAAAGGTGAGCTAACTCAGCGAAATGCTGAGCTCAATCTTGGAGCCTTCCTGGTCTGTTTGGGAAAATTATGATGTTTTATAGAATTATATCTGACATGTTAAATTAGCCCCATTCAATATAACATTGAGCAGTGAAAGGGCATGAGATACAGAAATACAGTGCTTAACTCAATTAAGAAGGCTGATTCAATTTGAAGCACAGGATCAAGTGACTCTGACTCATCCATGTTGTTTCATGATGATTCCGCTGAAACACAGCATCCAAAAGGCAGAGTTAAATGAGAACCACGAGGCAAATGGCTAATCCCTGATACGATATCAGTGGGGAGAGAATCTGGGGTTGAATGTAGGTCGGGATGGAGTGGAGGGATTTTCATTGGGATGTTAATCGAGAAAGGAACCCAGGACTGTGGAGACCCAGTGTCACTGATGGGCTAACTTCAGAGGTCAGAAATGTCTTGTGACTCCCTTGAGAGTTGCTAGGTATCCATCAGTATTGCCAATAAGACGTTGCTGTGGTGCAGTGGCTAAGTACTGTATCCTAGGAAAACACTGAAGCTGCAGTGTTCTGTAAAGAGTAAAGCTACTTTCGTTTAAAAACAGGACTGCCATTCTGGAACATTCGAACTTGTGTTAATCACTGTTGTCCAACTCATGGATGTAGTGATATTCTGCATAGTAGAGTGATAGGGTTGAACCTTGAATTCATTACTGCCTTACCAGCAACAAGTTAATTTCTACTATTACATAAATGTCCAACTATGGGCAGAATCGTCCCAGATTTTCACAAGGTGCAGCAGCAGGCGGGAAAATGGACATTTTGCACGTTGGCCGCAATGGAGGCTTTTCGCGCTGTATCATCCCATTCCCAGCGCATCCCGCCTCGTTAATAATGTACTCCTGGGAAACACACCAGGTTGCTGGCAGGGTGGCCTCTGATTTGCCTGCCCCACCATCACCTCAGGCCTCCAGTAATCCAGGCGCCATATTAAAGGGTGCCTCTGCACAGGGCTAGCACTCTCTAAGGCATCAGAAGCTGCTGAAAAGTTATGACTGTCAAAGGAAGGAAACATGCTGCCCCCAAGTTTAGCGAAGCCTCCCTCGGGCATCTATTGGACGCTGTGGAGGCCCGCTGTGAAGTCCTTTACTCCTGCTCTAGGCGAAGACCAGGGAGCAAGGTCACTAATCCAGCGTGGGAGGCGGTGACAGCAGTGGTCAGCGCCAATGCCCTACAAAAGAGGACAGCCAACCAGTACCGAAAGAGTATGAATGATCTCCTCCATTCCACCAGGGTAAGTCACTCTTCTCATCACTCTCAACTCAAACACACAAGCCCATCACACATCCAAAGGGATCTCACTCACTGTCAGTTCAAGGGACATCACCATTCACTATCTCACACATACCATCTCCCCTGTGAATCACGTCCTCATCCTGTACGTGACACCGCTTACCACCTACACATGTCTGGCATCCTTATCATCTGGCCTGGCAGGCGTCCTGCTTACACACTCTTCATCCATATTCATGCAGGACAAGCTGGCACACAACAAAAGGGAGAGGTCGCAGACTGATGTACGAATGCCCGACAGCAAGGTCCTCACAGACTTTGATAATAGAGTCATCCAGCTGGCCGGCAATGATCTGGACCGTTTCTGTGCTGACGACGAGGTTAGCGGTGCTCAACCAAGTGAGGGTCCAGCAGTGCAACATCCATCAGACAACCATGCTGTGAGTCAGTTCCCCTGTTCTGCGCTCCCCTGCCATGCACTGATTATCTCTCCTTGCTTTCGCAGGCACATCTGGGAAACAGCCGAGGGGGTCCACGACCCAAGTTTTCGACTCAAGCAACTCCAGCTCCACAGGCCAAGGACGGCAGGATCCCGAAAGTAGACCGGGATCTTCCAGGGCTTGGTCCTTCAGAGGACACCCATCAAGGTCATCACAGAGAGGGCATAGCAGTCAGCAGGCTGCCTCCAAGTCCGCTGTGGATGTCGGAGGAGCACCAAAACAAAGCGGCAGGATTAGGGAGGTTAAGAAGATGTAGTTGCACAGCCTGAGCACATGTGTTGATCACTTGCACATACTGTTCACTATTGTAAATAAATTCCCAAGAATGTCTCCTTGCCAGCAATATTCCCTTCCAGTTTTTTTACCTGATGTTGCTGGATGATCCTAAATATTTCAGCACTGAGGGAACGCTGCACTGTCGGAGGGTCAGTACTGAGGGAGCGCTGCACTGTCAAAGGTGCAATCTTTGGGGTGAAACTTTAAACTGAGACCCAGCTGTCTTGTCAATGCCTGGCACTATTTCAAAGAACAGGAGTTTTCAGGGTGTCCAACATTAGTTTTAAAACATGAAGGAATGCTCTGGGGACACGAAAGGTGTGATATCAGTACAGAAATGTATAATAAAACAAGCAAAAAGCAAATTTGCTGCCTTGTGAAGTAGGAGTATGTTTTAATTTTAAAGTTTTGTTATGATGAGCAGTGTTTGTGTCACTCAGCTGTGAAGCCTTGGTTCCTGCACAGGATGAAGGGCGGAATTTTCTGTGCCCATTGGCGGCAGATGTGTTTGGCGGCATGAGCAGACAATAGGGCGAGAAGACCAAAAGGGTTTCACAACGTTGTGAAACCAGTTTGCAGTTGTCCGCTCCGTCCGTGAATGGCAGGCCATGTTTCCTGTCGTCGGGCATCAGAAACTTCATCGTAATACATCTGCATATCATCATAAGCCCAGCTTGCTGGAAACATCCCCCACACTGGATCGTCTGGGCACGTCGGCGTGCTGTTTCACAACTGTACATAAGCGACGTGGCACCTGGCGAGCTGGGCTTCGCTCGCGACTTCGAGGTTTGTTTGTCTACCTTGCTTCGGGCAGCACTCGCAGTCATCAGCGCCAGACTTTGCAGACAGCACCACATCATTTTTACGGGGGCTCCACGGGCAGGTCTCCTCCTACCAGACCAGCCATAAAGGCTGGGGTGGCTTTCCAATGGCTGCAGGGCTAGGGCTGGTTTGGGGAAGTGGGGGGAAGTGACCTCAGGCAAGAGAAAAGGCTGCAGGGCAAAGGCTGTACTGGGGAAGGGGAGTATCCCAGGGTGTGTGTGGGTGCACAAGTTGACCTGTGCAAGTGGCCTCAAGATGCTGAGGGCTGAGGAGGCAGTCTCCAGAGGAGATGAGGCCGGATGGAGATGTGAGGGTGTGTATGAGAGAGTAATGATGTCCCTTGAGCTGGCAGTGAGTGAGATGCCAGTGAATGTGTGATGGGCTTGAATGTGTCCTTGGTTGCCTTACCCTGGCGGCATGGATAAGACGGATGAGATCATTCATCCTCTTTCTGCGTTGGATGGCCAACCTCTCCTGTGCAGCATTGGCACTGATCACCACCGCCATTGCCTACCAAGCCGGAGTGGTGAGGTTGCTGCCCTTCCTGCAGCCAGAGCGGGGCTAGAGGAGATCGCGGCAGGCCTCCATGGCATCCAAAAGGTGCTCCAGGGATGTGTCACTAAACCTGGGGAGGGGGAGCTGCAGTCTTCTTCCCTTTCGGGGCCTTGTGTTCTATACAGCGGCCCTGGGAGCACTGAGAGCTGTGCGCTTGGCTACACTTCAAACATGGTGCCCGGCGTGATGAAGCTACGAGGTGATGGAGTGGCGAGCGAGTCGGAGCCCGCCTGCCATCGAAACTGTGTGTTTCCTGGGAACGTACGATTAATGAGGCAGGACTGGGATGATATGGCGTGAAAAGCTGCCCCTTGCGGCCGGCAAGTAAAACGCTCTTTTTCTCTGCCCGCTACTGCACTTAGTGCAAATCAGGGACGACTCTGCCCAAAGGCAAGTGTCTCAGTCCAGGGCCTCTTCCCTGTGCAGTGTGCGACCTTCAGATCAAAATGACGGTCCGGCTTCACAATCACTGGACACATTACTGATGCCTGCACCTCGATGGTGCTTGTCATTGCTGCCAGAATGTCGTGGGCAGGCATCACAGAGTTCTGTCATTCTCCCTGTGTACTTTTTGTTGAGGTGGGGCTACCCACCCCACCCACCCACCCCCAACACACCCCCTGATAAATTCACATTTGCTTTATTGAATCATCCACAACTCCACAGTACAAAACCCAAAATTTAAAACAACCTATTCCCATTGCCCGACACAAAGTCACCACGACTCAGTTAAAACTTACAAAAACACAGGCAAAAACACCACGTCCTGTCCTGAAACCTTAAGGACAAAAAAAAACCCTCAGAACAATATCACCAAGATATGGCTGAAACAAGTTACAAAGTACCGGCAAAAAACACCCAATTTTTTACCCCAAACCTTCACAAAAACCCCCAGACCAATATCGCTACGATTTGGCTGAAACTTACAATCCCCGAGACGGCTGGCCTGTCAGGTGTTGACTGGAGGCCTGAGTCAAGGTGACCAAACTCAACCCTCCTTTTGACTGCAGCTCAAAACCTTCAGGCCAGTATCACCACGATATGACTGAAAACACTTACAATCCCCAACGTGGCTGGTCTGTCTAGTGTTGTCTAGTGTTGCAAGCCAAGCTGACCCTTCCTGACCCTCCTTCTTGACTGCAGTGCCAAACCCTTCACTCCTGTCCTTTTTATGATGATCCTTTTCGAAATATCATGAATACGTTTCCTGAGGCCATCCTGCTGGATGGTTAGTGCTTAGCACCTTCTTTGATCCTTCAAGTCTGTTCCAGACAGACCTACAGAGTGCTGCTGTTGTTTCCACAACTGAAAACAATGAATCCCACCAAAACTGATCTTTATGTGAAAGGTTTCTCTCCTTCCGTGACAGGAGTGAGTGGATGTTGTCTGGGGCCACCGGGTTGTGACAATGGCCTCCTTCATTTCTTAATTAGATTACATGATGGTGGTTATCCTGTGTTCACTCCTGTGATGATGTCTTAAAGTCCCGTCCTTTTAATAGCATGAGTACTGTTGTGATGTTGGAATGTCTGGGATTAACCCCCGCCCCACAGTGTAGCCTGCCTCGGTGTGTTTTGTTTTGAAGCTGGGCTTTCATTTACAGTACTTGTGTCTGTGGAGGTTGAATAATTCCTTGAGTATATTGTATTGATGATATGTCCTTTGTACCATTGTATTGGGTAATCAGACTTCTTGATCGCGTTAGTCAATGTCCAAACCCTTTTGATGAGTCACTGTGTTTCCACTAAATGTCCGAATTAACCCCTTGCTGTCCAGCCCTGGACTGCTGTCTGCAGCTTATCGTTTTGAAATTTATAGTTCCAATCATGAGGTAAAAACATGTCCATAGGTTTGAAATTATGTTCCATAAATTTCCCAGTTGGAGGGGATTTCAATCTTGCATCCTGGAATCTAGCGACTATAAGGATCTCTGTTGCGTCTCCACAACATGTACCTGATCACTAAGGGTAGGTGCGCTGCCATCAGTCACAAAGGAGTCAATCTTTCACAGATGCAAGGTGAAGACTGTCCTCACTGCATCTCGTCATCATCCTCCATGAATCTTGCGGCTATGAGGGCCTCGCGAGCGCGCTTGCCTCGTCTGGCCAGCGTAATGGCCTCATCGACGGCATCCTTGCCTTCGAGGACCTCATCATAGTCATCCCCTTTAACGTCCTCCTCATTGGAGGATACCTGCAGCTCCTTCTTCTCCTCCTCAGCTTTGTTGACCCTGCAAAGTCCTCCTGACTAACATCTGGGGGCTTGTGCCAAAATTGAGAGAGCTGTCTCTCAGACTACTCAAGCAACAGCCTGACATAGTCATACTCACGGAATCATACCTTACAGATCATGACCCAGACATGATCATCACCATCCCCGGGTATGTCCTGTCCCACTGACAGGACAGACCCAGCAGCGGTGGTGGCACAGTGGTATAAAGTTGGGAGGGAGTTGCCCTGGGAGTACTCAACATTGACTCCAGCCCCCATTAAGTCTCATGGCATCAGGTCAAACATGGGCAATGAAACCTCCTGCTGATTACCACATACTGCCAACACCCCTCAACTGATGAATTAATGCCCCTCCATGTTGAACAGCACTTAGAGGAAGGAAGGGTGCAGAATGTACTCTGGATGGGGTCTTCAATGTCCATCACTGAGAGTGGCTCAGTAGCAAATAAATACTGTAGCTACAAGAGCAGGTCAGAGGCTAGGAATCCTATGACGAGAACTCACTTCCTGACTCCCCAAAGCCTGCCACCATCTACAAGGCACAAGTCAGGAGTGTGATGGAATACTCCCCACTTGCCTGGATGAGTGCAGCTCCCACAACACTCAAGAAGCTTGACACCGTCCAGGACAAAGCAGCCCACTTGATTGGCACCACATCCACAAACATTCACTCCCCCCACCACCGACGCACAATAGCAGCAGTGTGTACCATCTACAAGATGCGCTGCAGGAATGCACCAAGGATCCTTCAACAGCACCTTCCAAACCCACGACCTCTACCATCTAGAAGGACAAGGGCAACAGATAGACGGGAACACCACCACCTGGAAGCTCCCCTCAAGTCACTCACCATCCTGACTTGGAAATATATCGCCGTTCCTTCACTGTCGCTGGGTCAAAATCCTGGAACTCCCTAATAGCACCATGGGTGCACCTACATGACATGGACTGCAGTGGTTCAAGAAGGCAGCTCACCACCACCTTCTCAAGAGCAATTAGGGATGGGCAATAAATGCTGGTCCAGCCAACGAAGCTCACATCCCGAGAATGAATAAGAAAAGACAGGTCACCAAGCCGCCTGCCACAGGTGCATCTGTCCATGACAGTATTGGTGGGAGTGACCACCGCACAGTCCTTGTGAAGACGAAGTTCCATCTTTCTTTTGAGGATACCCTCCATCGTGTTGTGTGGCACTACCACCATGCTAAATGGGGTAGATTTCGAACAGATCTAGTAACTCAAGACTGGGCATCCTTGAAGCATTGTGAGTCATCAGCAGCAGCAGAATTGTACTCAAACGCAATCTGTAACCTCATGGCCCAGCATATCCTCCACTCTACCATTAGCACCAAGCCAGGAGGTCCACACTGGTTCAATGAAGAATGCAGGAAGACATGCCAGGAGCAGCACCAGGCACAAAAATGCAGTGTCAACCCGGTGAAGTTACAACACAGGACTACGTGTGTGCCAAACAGCATAAGCAGCAAGTGATAGACAGAGCCAAGTGATTCCACAATCAACGGATCAGATCTAAGCTCTGCAGTCCTGCCACATCCAGTCATGAATTGTGGTGGACAATTAAACAACTCACTGGAGGAGGAGGCTCCACAAATATCCTCATCCTCAATTATGGTGGAGCCCAGCACATCTATGCAAAAAAGCATTCGCAACAATCCTCGGCCAAAAGTGCCGAGTGGATGATCCAGCTCAGCCTCCTCTGGAGATCCCCTATCATCACAGATGCCAGTCGTCAACCAATTTGTTTCACTTCATGTGACATCAAGAAACAGCTGAAGGCACTGGATTCTGCAAAGGCTATGGGCCCTGACAATAGTCCAGCAATGGTACTGAAGACTTGTGCTCCAGAGCTTGCCGCACGCTGAGCCAAGCTGTTCCAGTACAGCTACAACACTGGCATTTACCTGGCAATATGGAAAATTGCCCAGGTATGTCCGGTATGCAAAAAGCAGGACAAATCCAACTCAGCCAATTACCACCCCATTAGTCTACTCTTGATCATCAGTAAATTAATGGGAGGGGTCATCAACAGTGCTATCGAGCAGCACTTGCTTAGTAATAACCTGACATCCAGTTTGGGTTCCACCAGGGCAACTCAGCTCCGGACTTCATTACAGCCTTGCTTCAAACATGGACAAAAAAGTTGAACTCTAGAGATGAGGTGAGAGTGACTGCCCTTGTCATCAAGGTAGCATTTGACCGAATGCGGCATCAAGGAGCCCTAGCAAAACTGGAGTCAATGGGAATCAGGGGGGAAACTCTCCGCTGGTTGCAGTCATACCTAGCGCAAAGAAAGATGTTGTGGCTTTTGCCGGAGGTCAATCATCTCAGTTCCAGGAGTTCACTGCAGGAGTTCTTCAGGGTAGTGTCCTCGGCCCAACTATCTTCAGCTGCTTCATCAATGACCTTCTGTCCATCATAAGGTCAGAAGTGGGGATGTTCGCTGACAATTGCACAATGTTCAACACCATTCACGACTCCTCAGATACTGAAGCAGCCCATGTCCAAATGCGGCAAGACCTAGACAATATCCAGGCTTGGGCTGACAAGTGGCAAGTAACATTCACGCCACACAAGTGCCAGGCAATGACCATCTCCAACAGGAGAGAATCTAACCATCGCCCCTTGACATTCAATAGCAGTACCATCGCAGAAACCCCACTATCAACATCTTGGGGATTACTATTGACCAGAAACTGAAGTGGACTAGCCCTATAAATATTGTGGCTACAAGAGCAGGTCAGAGACTGGGAATTCTGCCGCGAGTAACTCACCTCCTGACTCCCCAAAGCCTGTCCACCATTTACAAGGCACAACTCAGGAGTGTGATGGAATACTCCCCACTTGCCTGGATGAGTGCAGCTCCCACAACACTGAAGAAACTGAACACCATCCAGGACAAAACAGCCTGTTTGACTGGCACCCCATCGACAAACATTCATTCCCTCCACCTCCGATGCACAGTGGCAGCAGTGTGTACCATCTACACGATGCACTGCAGGAACTCACCAAGGCTCCTTAGGCAGCACCTTTCAAACCCACAACCGCTACCATCTAGAAGGACAACGGCAGCAGATACATGGGAACACCACCACCTGGAAGTTCCCCTCCAAACCACTCACCATCCTGACTTGGAAATATATCACCTTACCTTCACTGTCACTGGATCAAAATACTGGAACTCCGTCCTTAACAGCACTATAGGTGTACCTACACCACAGGAACGGCAGCTCACCATCTGTCATGAAAGTATAAAAATTTTCATAATATTTTTCTGGTTTATTGTGAAGTAGGTTTATGGGGGTAAGTATAATTGGGTCTGTCTGCGTGTAATTTAATTATGTTTTGTAGTCAAGTGGACTTCAAGCTTTAAACCATCAAAAGAAACTGGGAGCTTGACATGCCAATGAGTAAGCATGGATGCTGGTTTAGCATGTAAGGTGTGAAGGGAAATTGCATTTTTTGATAAATGAAGGGAGATTTGGATTTCAAAGATCTCTAAGTCTGGTTAAGACTAGCCAGATAAGCAAGGCTAAGGAACGTGTTTATTTTTCCCAAAGGTTACTGATAATGTTGGCAACATTAAAATTTTTATATTATGAGGAAGATGCAGTTTCAAAGACATATGGAACAATAGAATTTACATATTAAAAAGAGAGAAACACTTTTAAAGGAGAATGAAAGGTTATGTGTGCGAAGACCATGTAAGACCTAACAGGATTGTGTGAAATAGCCTTAATGAAGCTTCCAGCATTTGTGCGTAAGTCATAGAGTCATATAGCACAGAAACAGGCCCTTCTGCACATCGTTTCCATGTTGGCCATCAAGCCCCTATCTATTCTAATCCCATTTTCCAGCACTTGGCCCATAGCCCTATATGCTATGACGTTTCAAGTGCTCATTTAAATGGTTCTTACATGTTGTGAGCGTTCCTGCCTCTACCACCCCCTCAGGCAGTGTGTTCCAGATTCCAACCACCCTCTGGGTGAAAAAGTTTCTCCTCAAATCCCCTCTAAATCCTGCCCCTTACCTTAAATCTATACCCCCTGCTTATTGACACCTCCACTGAGGGAAAACGTTTCCTCCTATCTCACCTATCCATGCCCCTCATAATTTTGTACACCTCTATCAGGTCCCCCCTCAGCCTTCTCTGCTCTAAGGAAAACAACCCTGGCCTATCCAGTCTCTCTTCATAGCTGAAACGCTCCAGCCCAGGCAACATCCTGGTGAATCTCCTCTGCACCCTCTCCAGTGCAATCACATCCTTCCTATAGTGTGGCGGCCAGAACTGCACACGGTACTCCAGCTGTGGCCTAACTAGCGTTTTATGCAGCTCCAACATAACCTCCCTGCTCTTATATTCTATGCCTCGGCTAATAAAGGGAAGCATCCCATTTGCCTTCTTAACCACCTTATCTACCTGTGCTGCTGCCTTCATGGAGCTATAGACATGTAGACCAAGGTCCCTCTGATCCTCTGTACCTCCTCTGCTCCTAGTATTCATTGTGTATTCCCTTGCCGCGTTAGCCATCCCAAAATCCATCATCTCACACTTATCAGGATTAAATTCCATTTGCCACTGCTCTGCCCGTTTTACCAGGCCATCTATATCGTCCTGTAATCTAAGGCTTTCCTCCTCGCTATTTACCACACCACTAATTTTCGTGTCATCTGCAAACATACTGATCATGCCTCCTATGTTCAGGTCTAAATCATTAACGTACACTACAAACAGCAAGGGTCGCAGCACCGATCCCTGCGGTACGCCACATGTCACAGGCTTCCCAGTCGCAAAAACAACCTTCGACCATCACCCTCTGCATCCTGCCACTAAGCCAATTTTGGATCCAGTTTGCCAAATTGCCCTGAGTCACATGGGCTCTTACCTTCTTGACCATTCTCCCAGGCGGGGCCTTGTCTGCCGTCTAACTAAACGGAAATTGGGGAAAATGCCATTTGGAATTCCACTGTGCAGGGTATTGAGTCAACTTGCTGAGTTTATTTTACATCTAAAATTTATTTTGGACCGTTGCCTTAAAGGGAGTGTAACCAGGAGTCAGGTTAATTAGGAATTTTAGGAGTTATTATAATAGTAATTGTAGCCTTATGCATGTGCTTGAAATCTTTTATTTTGTTAATAAACGTTTTAATTTAATCTTTAAAGTCTCTAAAGGGTCTTGGTGTCTGAATTCAGTGCGCACATCTCGTAATAAATACAAATTGCAAAACCGTCGTGATTGCGCGACCAGGTTTCCCTCGAGGATTCGGTCCACCTGGCGCAGCATCATCTGCCAGGTCAAAGCACAATCAGGAGTGGGCAATAGATGCTGTCCAGACCAGAGACGCCCACGTCCCGTAAATGAATGTAAGATCCCCCCCTTCTTCCCTCCCCCTCCTTCCCTCCCCCTCCTTCCCTCTTCAGCGCCAGGTTGTGGAGTGTGCAGCAAGCGAACAATGATGCCCACCTGTCAAACCTCGACTTTTTGGCTGAGGGAGCAAGATGGCGGCACCTCCCAGCGGACAGCTCCTGGAAATAAATGGCGGGAGCTGCGGCCGGCCGCATCACGTGGGGGGAGGGATAGAGGGCGGGGCCACGCCGGCTGAGCGACGTAGGTGCGCGGGTGACGTGATTGCGTAGTGACGCACATCATCAGGCCTTCTCTGCCGCTGGCGTAGTGGCTGTCGGACGCTTGGTGCTTGCTTTGTCTGGACGGGATCAGCTTATATTTTTTTCCCCCCCCTTCCAAAAAAAGAAAATTTCGGTTCATTGCGACCATGTTTTATCATGTGAGCGGTTTTATTCTTTTTAAAGGATGTAGGGCGAGGGAAAGTAAGGCGGTTGACCTTTTTTTAAAAGAAATCGAATTTGCGCTTTGAGAAACGGCGGCCGTGACCGTGTCCCGTGGAGGCGGTGATGTCACTTGAATGACAGGCGTCTCGACCTATCATGGCGGTGATGCCACTTGACAGACGGCTGTGTCGGTCTACCAAGGCGGGGCGGGGCAGAGGGAGGGGACGGTGATGCGACTTGACTGACGGCCGTCTCGACCTACCCAAGCGGCGGTAGGCTGTGATGACCCACTCAGGTGGCGGTGGGCGGGTCTGTAGGGTGATTGGCAGCTATTGAGACCAATGGCAAAGAGAGGGGCGGAGGCGCAAATGGAGCCCCCCAAATTTGTTTAACCTGCGTTAGGGCAAAATCCTGCAGATGCTGGAAATCTGAATTAAAAACATAGACAATGCTGTAAAATGTTACAAAGAGATGTAAAACAGTTAAATCAAGTCAATAGTCCCTTCACTTCTCAATTAGAGGTACATGGAGTCAGGGCGATCAATTCCTGGCCAAAAAGTTATGGGATATTTTGGCACCGGGGTACCTGTGAAAGCTCCAACGTCACAAACTTGGTAAAATCATCATCCCGGCATCAAAGAGGTCGGGAAGACGATTTTGGGGGGGGCAGGGGGTTCTGTGGCTAATTGCATGTGAATAACGCAAGGTTAGGATTAGTCGGGGGGATAGCACTCCGTTGGAAAAATTTACCGTCTCGCGTGACTCTATAAATCTTCCCTGACGCAGGACGCCCGGACCAGTTAAAATCCGGGGCTGTTGGGCACCCTGGGCGGAGTGGACCGCTTTGGCCTGCTCTGCCACTCACCAAGATCTGCCGGTAGGGTGGGGGTGCTGGGAAAGAATAAAAAGGGGGAAGGAAGAATAAAAGGGAAAGGCCTGTCCCGGATTAAAAGGCAAGCGACAAAAGGGTGAAGATGACGCGAGGCAAAGGGAGATGGTAATGGGACAAGTAAACAGACAGAAGTTGGGTATCGAGGAGGCGTGAGTGGCAAAGTGGAATCATCACCCGTGCTTTAAACCTGGAATGGGAGGGTTGTCTTGTGAGGAAAGGTTGGACCGGCTAGGCAGTGGTGGGCAATGATGTCCTCGGGACCTAGCCAGGTGGCGGGCGGTAGGTGGGTCTGTCGCGTGATTGGCAGCTATTGAGACCAATGACAAAGAGAGGGGGAGTTTTGATAATAAGAGGCGACTTGGTTGAAACATATAAGATCCTGAGGGGTCTTGACCGGTGGAGGGGGGATGTGGAAAGGATGTTTCCTCTTGTGGGAGAATCTAGAACTAGGGATCACTGTTTAAAAATAAGGGGTCACCCATTTAAGATAGGGATGAGGAGAAATTTTTTCACTCAAAGGGCTGTGAGTCTTTGGAACTCTCTTCCTCAAAAGGCAGTGGAAGCAGAGCCTTTGAATACTTTTGAGGCAGAGGTAGATAGATTCTTGATTAACAAGGGGGTGGAATGTCATTGGCGGTAGGTGGGAATGTGGAGTTGAGGTTACAATCAGATTTTATTGAATGGTGGAGCAGCCTCAAAGGACCAAGTAGCCTATCCCTGCTCCTATTTCGTATGTACAGCTTTTCAGTGAATCTATCCCAGACCCATGCAAAGCTGGTGGAAGCAACTTCAGTCGTAACATTCAGGAGGGAGTGAAATTTTTTTTCCTCATGTCTCCATGGCTTTTTTTTCCAATTACTTTAAATCTGTGCCCTTGGTTCTTGATCCTGTCTAATCCTGACCAGTTTCTCCCTATCTACTCTGTCCAGACCTTTCATGATTTTGAATGACTCTATCTAATCTCCTCTCAACCTTCTCTTCAAGGAAAACAGCCCCACCTTCACCAATCTATCCATGTAACTGAAGTTCCTCATCCCTGGAACCATTCTCGGGAATCTTTTCTGCACTCTGCCTAACGCCTTCACATCCTTCCTAAAGTGCGGTGCCCAGAACTGGATGCAATACTCCAGCTGAGGCTGAACCGGTGTTTTGTACATGTTTAATATAATCTCTTTGCTCTTGTACTCAATGCCCCTGTTAATAAAGCCTAGGACACTGTATGCTTTATTAACTGCTCTCTCAACCTGCCCTGTCACCTTCAATGACCGATGCACGTATACCCGCAGATCCCCCTGCTCCTTTAGAATTGTATTCCAAATTTATTTAATAACTGAATTTAAATTCGCCATCTGCCATGGTGGGATTTGGCCTTGGGTCTCGGAATCATTAACCCCCAGACCAGTAATATACTATGCTATTGTTACTGATGAATGGGAAAACTGTTTCAGTCACGTGGATTACAGGATAAATATTGGGCTTGACACCCGGAGAACTCTCCTGTTCTTCTTTGAATAGTGGCATGGGACCTTTTTATGTCCGGCTAAGAGGTTTTAATATTTCTGATGCAAGATCATCGACGTGAAACGTTAACTCAGTTTCGCTCTCGACAGATGCTGCTGGACTTGCTGAACATTTCGAGCGTTTCCTGTGTTTAATCGTAAGAGGGTTTAATGCCCCATTAAAGGGAGGGCTCCTCCAACAGTGCAGCACTCCCTCCGCACCCGCACTGGGGGAGCGAACCTAGATTTTGTGTTCCGGGTCTCTGGAGCGCTGACACAGAGTCAATGCTGACAAAACCACCTCCCTTGCTGAATAGATAAGGCAAGAGTGGCTCCCTACCCCACCCTCCCAACACACACACACAGAAAAAACTATCCTGTGTGTGTGTTTGCCAAGCTGTATCCTGGGAGTGGGGATGGACACTGGTTGAGAGCCCTATTGAGCATGGTGAAGGGGAATCCTCAGTTGAGGGAAAGGGAAGACATTTCGGAAACACTGGTGATGATTCTTCTACTGCATTCCTATTTCCGCTCATCTGGACCCATCGCACGTTTCCTGACTTAGCGCAATCTCCTTTTGCCTGGCACCATCATCCCTTGTCATTTAATCTCTCCTGCCTTCTACCCCATCAAAGACCTTCTCCCCACCCTCCCCCACCTCTTAAGTATATTCAATATTGAGATTGATAGACTTTGAGGTACTAAGGGAACGTTTCAACCCTCTGAAATTCCAGTCGTTATAGACAAAAATCATACTCGTCCCATTTTTAAATATCTCTGTTTTCCTCTCGTGCTTTCAGATTTCTTTGGAACACGAGATCCTGCTGCATCCTCGATATTTTGGTCCTAACCTGCTCAACACAGTCAAGCAGAAGCTCTTCACCGAGGTCGAGGGAACCTGCACTGGAAAGTGAGTGACAAACCAACTCCGTTTTAAAATTCATATAGGATCATAAATCTCAAGCCTGCGTATTCAAGTCTACAAAATCGTGGTGTGTTTTATGTCGTGCTTTCCCACCAAGTTGCAACGTCCACAGTTATAATGAAAACTGCCTGTGATTTTTTTTTTCCCCCTTCTTTATTTGTTGGTCCCTTGGAGGATGAGACTGGGGAGTTAATAGAGGGGAACGCAGAAATGGCAGAGACGCCTAATCAATATTTTGCCTCAGTTTTCACGGTGGAGGACAGTAGTACCACCCCAATAGTAACAGGTAGTGCAGAGGGTATAGAGAAGGAGGAACTTAGAACCATCACCATCACTAGAGAAAAAGTACTGAGCAAACTATTGGGATTAAAGGGTGACAAGTCCCTAGGACCTGATGGCCTACATCCCAGAGTCTTAAAGGAAGTGGCAGTGGAGATAGTGGATGCATTGGCTATAATATTCCAAAATTCCCTGGATTCTGGAAAGGTTCCAGTGGATTGGAAAAATGTTAATATAACACCCTTATTCAAAATGGGGGGGAGGCAGAAAGTAGGAAACTATAGACCAGTTAGTTTAATGTCTGTAGTTAGGAAGGAAATTGTTGGAACCCATTATTAAGGAAGTAGTAATGGGACATTTGGAAAGTCAAAATGCAATCCATCAGAGTCAGCATGGTTTTATGAAGAGTAAATCGTGTTTGACTAATTTGCTAGAGTTCTTTGAAGATGTGAGAAGCAAAGTGGATAATGGGGATCCTGTAGATGTAGTATATCTGGACTTCCAGAAGGCCTTTGATAAGGTGCCACACAAAAGATTAATACACAAGATAAGATCACACGGAGTTAGGGGTAATATATTAGCTTGGATAGAGGATTGGCTAACCAACAGAAAGCAGAGAGTCAGGATAAATGGGTCTTTTTCTGGATGGCAAGCTGTAACTAGTGGGGTGTCACAGGGTTTAGTCCTTGGGCCCCAACTATTTACAATCTGTATTAATGACTTGGATTCAGGGGTAGAAGGTACTATAGCTAAATTTGCAGATGACACCAAAATAGGTGGGAAAGTAAGTTGCAATGAAGAAATAAGAAATTTACAAATGGATATGGACAGGTTAGGTGAATGGGCCAAAATTTGGCAGATGAAGTTTAACATGGATAAGTATGAGGTTATCCATTTTGGTCGGAAGAATAAAAAGGCGACTTATTATTTAAATGGAGAGAGAAACTTCAGAATGCTTCAGTGCAGAGGGATCTGGGTGTCCTCGTGCATGAATCGCTGTAAGCTAGTATGCAGGTACAACAGGTAATAAGGAAGGCAAATGGAATTTTGGCATTTATTGCTGAAGGAACAGAGTATAAAAATAGGGAAGTGTTGTTGCAACTGTACAAGGCATTGGTGAGACCGCCCCTGGAGTGCTGTGCACAATTTTGGTCCCCTTACTTGAGGAAGGATTTAGTTGCATTGGAGACGGTTCAGAGGAGGTTCACTAGATTGATTCCAGAGATGCGGGGCTTGTCTTATGAGAAGAGATTGAGCAGGTTAGGCCTATATTTGCTAGAATTTAGAAGGATAAGAGGAGATCTAATTGGAGGTATATAAGATGCTAAAGGGGATAGACAAAGTAGATGTGGAGCGGATGTTTCCCCTTCTGCGGCATTCTAGAACAAGAGGCCATAGTTTTAGGCTAAGGGGTGGTAGATTTAAATCAGAGATGAGGAGGAATTACTTTTCTCAAAGGGTCATGAATCTGTGGAATTCACTACCTCAGAGTGCAGTCGATGCCGGGACACTGAATAACTTTAAGGAGGAGATAGACAGATTTTTAATTAGTAATGGGCTGAAAAGTTATGGGGAGAGGGCGGGAAATTGGAGTTGAGGCTGAAATGAGATCAGCCATGATCGTACTGAATGGCGAGGCAGGCTCGAGGGGCTGAATTGCCTACTCCTGCTCCTAGTTCTTATGTTCTTACGTTCTCCATTCTTGGGACATGGCCATCGCAGGCAAGGCGGACATTTATTGACCATTTGCTTGAGTGTCAGCCATGGCCCAGTGGGTAGCACTCTTGCCTGGTTCAAGCCCAGGGGCTTGAACGCAAAAATAAAACCAAGGCTGACACCCTTCGTTGTGGTACTGTGGCAGCGCTGCACAGTTGGAGGTGCCATCTTTTGGAGGAGTCATCGAACTGAGGCTCCCTTCTCCCTGCTTGGGCCGGTGTCAGAGATCCCACGGCACTCTTTCAAAGAAGAGCTGGTGAGCTATCCCGTGTGCCCTAGTCAGTATTGATCCCTCCATCATCATCCTCATCATCGTCATCATCATTATCACAAAGTCAGATGACCCGGGCCATCCTCACATTGCTTATTGTTTATGGGATCTTGCTGAGCGCACGTTGGTTGCCGCATTTCCTACATTACAACAGTGACTACGCTTCAAAAGTATTTAATTGGCCGGAAAGCGCTTTGAGACGTCCGGCGGTCGTGAAATGTGCTTTTTAATTTCAAGTCCTGATAAAAGAAGGCTGAGGGGATGATCTCATAGAGGGCTTTAAAACTCTGAAAGGTTTTGACAGAGTCGATACGGGGAGAATGTTTCCTCTTGTGGGGAAGAGCATAAACCAGAGGCCATCAATGTAAGATAGTCACCAAGAAATCCGATAGGGAATTCAGGAGAAACTTCTTTCCCCAGCGAGTGGGGAGAACGGGGATCTCGCTACCACCGGCTGCAGCGAATAGTATTTTTTATAAATTTATTCTTTCGTGGGATGTGGGCGTCGCTGGCTAGGCCAGCGTTTGTTGCCCATCCCTAATTGCCCTTGAACTGAGCGCCTTGCTCGGCCATTCCAGGGGGCAGTTAAGAATCAACCACATTGCTGTGGGTCTGCAGTCACATGTAGGCCCAGACCAGATGAGGATGGCAGATTTCCTTCCCTAAAGGGACATTAGTGACCCAGATGGGTTTTTACGACAATCGATGATAGCCTCATTAATGACGACCGTGAAACTAACTTTATATTCATTTTATTAATTGAATTTAAATTCCACAACCTACCATTGGTGGAATTTGAACCCGTGTCCCAGAGCATTGGCCCGGGCCTCTGGATTGCTAGTCCAGTGACATTACTACTACGCCACCATCTTCCTATAGATGCATTTAAAGGGAAACTGGACAACCCCATGAGGGAGGAGGGAGAAGGGAATAGAGGGTTACAATAGTACATTTAGATGAGGAAAGATGGGAGGAGGCTCGAGCGGGACATAAACACCAGCATGGACTGGTTGGGCCAAATGGCCTGTTCCTGTGCCCTATGTTTTATGTCAACCTGGGAAAGTCACTTGTTTTTATTATTCCTAGTTGCCTTTGAGAAGCTGGTGTTGGGGGTGTGGGGTGGGTAGGAGGCACCAAATTCAACCCCTGCAGTCCATGTAAAGGGTGCTTCCCCAGTGCTGCTAGGGAGATCGTTGCAGTATTGCATCCTCCCCGGAGTGTCTGTTCTGGAGCGCCTCAGTCTTGTGTCGTCAGCTCCTCAGTCTGTACTGCAAGGAAATCCCCTATCCTCCAACCGACTCTGACCCTAAGTCACCCTATGTTTTCCTTTCTCGGTAGTATTCAAGCTTGATCGGCACCCCATCCGCCATCTTAACCGTTTTTCCACCTTTTGGGGAGAGGGCAGGCGAGCGGCACCAATCGGAGAGCGCTTTCAAAGAGCTGGCACAGGCACGATGGGCAGAATGGCCTCCTCCTTGGGCTGTACAACTCATCGGGTACAGAGCATTGAGGCAGACCCGACGCAGTTGTCCCTGAGCCACTGGTGAGCTCTACACTGATCTGATGATCGCACTGTCTGCGTTTCAGTTACTGTGTTCTGGTCTGGAGTGTTGTGCGATCTAAGCTGCCACTTTTTTTATATATATGTTGTCTTCGCAGGTATGGTTTTGTGATTGCCGTCACCACCATAGACAACATTGGAGCCGGAGTCATTCAGCCAGGGCGGGGGTTTGTACTCTACCCTGTCAAGTACAAGGCCATAGTCTTCCGGCCGTTTAAAGGGGAGGTGGTCGATGCTGTGGTCACTCAGGTCAACAAGGTAACTAATATCTGGGTGTACTGATTCCCCGGCACAAAATGTGGAATCAATTGAAGTCTTGAGATATTTTTCTCTGTTATTTGCTCTGGGCTTTCTCCTTTGCTCCCGGGAAGTTATATGGCTGGGTGAGAGGGAAGAAAGTGTTTGGCCATGTCGGTCCAGCTATCATGTTGTGGAGCAGGCTTGATGGACAAGCTGGTCTTTTCTTGCCCTTAGTTTAGTATGAAGCCGTTCTTCATTTTTACCCTTAAGAGGGGTATCAGGTGAGCTCGGTGTTGCCAGCAATCCTGCCCCTTAGCCAGAAAGTTCCGAGTTTGATCCCCACACTAAAGATAAAGCTCAGTAGTAGCCAGCAGCTGACAGTGCACTGTAGTCTGTAACGGGACAGAGTCAGTGTTTATTCAGCAGGGTAAGGGTCACTCACTGTGTAACTGTACAGAGTCAGTGTTTATTCAGCAGGGTAAGGGTCACTCACTGTGTAACTGTGCAGAGTCACTGTTTATTCAGGGTAAGGATCACTCACTGTGTAACTGTACAGAGTCACTGTTTATTCAGCAGGGTGAGGATCACTCACTGTGTAACTGTACAGAGTCACTTTATTCAGCAGGGTGAGGATCACTCACTGTGTAACTGTACAGAGTCACTGTTTATTCAGGGTAAGGGTCACTCACTGTGTAACTGTGCAGAGTCACTGTTTATTCAGGGTAAGGATCACTCACTGTGTAACTGTACAGAGTCACTGTTTATTCAGGGTAAGGGTCACTCACTGTGTAACTGTGCAGAGTCACTGTTTATTCAGGGTAAGGATCACTCACTGTGTAACTGTACAGAGTCACTGTTTATTCAGGGTAAGGGTCACTCACTGTGTAACTGTGCAGAGTCACTGTTTATTCAGCAGGGTGAGGATCACTCACTGTGTAACTGTACAGAGTCACTGTTTATTCAGCAGGGTGAGGATCACTCACTGTGTAACTGTACAGAATCCCTGTCTGTTTGATTGTGGGCTTTTCTTATTCCACAGGTTGGACTTTTCACAGAAATCGGGCCCATGTCCTGCTTCATCTCCAGACATGTAAGTTGCAACATTTAAAACAATGTCTCCTCTCATCTAGTGACGGTGCTTTAGTTGCTGTGCAAATCCAGAGAACCTGGATTAAAATACCTTTGTGGTAGTTTGAGAATGCAAATTCAGGTTATTAAAAAGATAATGAAACAATTTGTCCCCCCGCCCAAGGGGTTTTTTAGTGACCATAAGGCTGTCGGATGGTCGCAAAACTGTTCAGTAAGTCCTTTCTTTAAGGAAGGAAACTTGCCTCCATGTGACTCCTGTCCCACACACGTGACTCGCTCTTCAACTAACCTCTGAAGTGGCCTAGCAGACCACCCAGCTGTAGCAAAACCGGCTGCAGCGGTTCAAGAAGGCAGCCCAACATCACCACCTTCTTGGGGGCCGGCAACCAGAGATGAGCACTGTTTATTGGCTAGCGATGCCTGCGTCCAGAGAGTTCATTTATTTGAAGTCAGCCCTGCGGCCTGGGGTGACCAGCAATAGGTTGATCCCGGACATGGAGGGATTTTCTTACAAAGAGAGGTTGAGTAGGCTGTACTCATTGGAGTGTAGAAGAATGAGAGGCGACCTTATCGAAACATATAAGATTCTTAGGGGGCTTGACAGGGTAGCTGCTGAGAGGTTGGGCAGAATTTTACGCACCCACTGGCTGCTGGGATCTACCGGTCCCGCCACAGGTCAATGGACTTCTGGCTGGGGCGTTGCCTCACCCGTGGCAGGTCCAGAAGATCCTGGCCGTTGTTTTCCCTTGTGGGAGAGTCTAGGACCAGAGGGTGTAATCTCAGAATAAGGGGTCGCCCATTTAAAACAGAGATGAGGAGGAATTTCTTCTCTGAGGGTAGCGACTGTGTGGAATTGTTTACCGCAGAGGGCTGTAGAGGCTGGGTCGTTAAGTATATTCAAGGCTGAGATAGACAGATTTTTAATCAGTAAGGGAATCAGGGGTTATGGGGAAAAGACAGGAAAGTGGAGGTGAGGATTATCAGATCAGCCATGATCTCATTGAAGGGCTGAGCAGACTCAATGGGCCGAATGGCCTACTTCTGCTCCTACATCTTATGATCATGGTCCATCAGTGGGGGAAATTCCAGGGGAAACATTTAAAAATAAATAGCGAGGGAGCTGTTGGGTCACCTTTTCAAACCTTCACACATCACTTCCACCTCTTCTGGAGCATAAATGCCAGCACAGAGCTGATGGACTGAATGGCTGTACATTCTGTGTAACCTGTGACACATCCACCTCTATACAAATGACGGGAAGCTGCTGGGTGGACAGGAGATATATATTTCCCCCCCACTTCTCCAGCCCCTACCCCTTTCTGGCGGGGAAAGAGACGTTTATATGAGCATCCAGTTGGGAAATCCATGGGTTCCTGTGTCAGGCAAAGAGAGTTATGACTGTGTCCTGCTGGCGTCGTCAGCCGAAGCTGAAGTACGCAGAAAGCTGCTTGTGTACGGACTCCCGAGGCCTCGTGAGTCAGACCCTTTGAGAGGAGTTAAATTGATGAGCCGGCTGTTAATCTTATACTGTGTTCTCTTTCCTTCCAGTCAATTCCATCCGAAATGGAGTTTGATCCCAATTCCAACCCTCCGTGTTACAAGACCAGTGACGAGGTATGTTCATGTCTGGCGAGGTATGATTCATATTGACAAATGGGTCCCAAGCCAGCCTGCAAAGCACGAAACTAGATGCGATTGCTTTTCTTGATAGTTGGTTTCTTTACAGAAGGTAGCATTACATATGTCTGCCTCCTACCGACTGACCCAGCAGTCTCTCTTTATACTCTGCTGAGTAAACTATGAACAAATTAACTAACTAACAGCCCCTCAAAGAGGTACTGCAACTAAAATAAAATCTACAAGGGAAACTTATCAAATTACCATAATGTTCGCAGGGGCTGATAATGCATTCCAGCCCCTGTGGTGCCCACCGGTCACAGAAGGCCTCAAGCATACCAGCAGACACCGGGTGCCCCCCCTCTCCAGGGACACCAAGACGCGAATGCAGCCGCGAAAGAGGGGCAGACAGTCAGGCCGAATGAGCCCTTCAGCTGCCCGCTGCTTGGACCTGTAAACGGCCATCTTGGCCAGGCCCAGGAGCTGGCTTACAAGGAGGTACTCCATCCTGCCCACATCCAACCTCCCTCAGCACTGTGCGGCCAAAGGTCAGGAGCGTGGGGCTGAAGTGCAAACAAAACTCGAGACAGTCCCTCTTTATACGTGCTCCAAGGGAGCCCCCCTGGAGAAGCGGGTCGAGAAACGAGGCCGAGATAAGCTTGATGGGAAACAACGTGTATTGCGAATGTTCAGGCCAGAATTGTGACTACGTTTTTCCTGGAAGCACATTCCTGATATGCGGAAAGTTGAAACCCCTTCTCGCTCGGTCTCTCCTCCACTACATTTACTATAACGGGATGGGAGATTAGACCCCCCTGTGCAGATGTGCGGACCCCTGATAGATTCCAGGCTTCAAGAGCCTCTGGAATGTGTTGCCCGCTGGTGTGGCGGGAGCTGACTCTGCATCACCTTCGTGGGGGGGAGCTGGACCGGTTCATGACGGGGGCAGGGAATGTGACACCTGGAAGGGAAACGTTTGTCCTACTTTTACTTTCACAAAAGACTCATGATCCTGGACTTGGTTTCGATCACCCGACAGGGGTCAGTGAGAAATATTCCGTTCATTCCCTGTTAGCCCCCAAGGGTTTTTCCTCCTGGTTTCCTACCCTCTCCTAGAAGATTACCGTCTTGACAGCAAGCTGACCAGTCTTTCTCGTACGTCCTGTTCAACATCATACCTGCACCATCACTAAAATCGCCTATTTCCTCCTCCTTAACATTGCTCGACTTCGCCCTGTCTCAGCTCATCTGCTGAAATCCTCATCCCTGCCTTCGTTCAGTCCAGACGCTCCCACATTCTACCCTCCTGTAAACTTGAGGTCATCCTAAACTCTTCATATCTTAACTCGCACCAAGTCCCATTCCCCTATTTCCTGCTGTGCTCGCTGACCTACACTGGTTTCCAGTCAAGCAACCTCTTGATTTTAAAATTCTCATCCTTGTTTACGAATCCCTGCATAGCTTCACTCCTCCTCTCCCTATCTCTGTAATTTCCTCCAGCCCCTACTACCTTCCTTACCTCTGTAACCTCCTCCAGCCCCTACTACCCTCCTTATATCTGTAACCTCCTCCAGCCCCTACAACCCTCCCTATCTCTGTAACCTCCTCCAGCCCCTACAACCCTCCCTATCTCTGTAACCTCCTCCAGCCCCTACAACCCTCCCTATCTCTGTAACCTCCTCCAGCCCCTACAACCCTCCCAGTCTCTGTAATCTCCTCCAGCCCCTACAACCCTCCCAGTCTCTGTAATCTCCTCCAGCCTCTACAACCCTCCCTATCTCTGTAACCTCCTCCATCCCCTACAACCCTCCCTATCTCTGTAACCTCCTCCAACCCCTACAACCCTCCCTATCTCTGTAACCTCCTCCAGCCCCTACAACCCTCCCAGTCTCTGTCATCTCCTCCAGCCCCTGCAACCCTCCCAGTCTCTGTAATCTCCTCCAGCCCCTACAACCCTCCCTATCTCTGTAATCTCCTCCAGCCCCTACAACCCTCCCAGTCTCTGTAATCTCCTCCAGACCCTACAACCCTCCCAGTCTCTGTAATCTCCTCCAGCACCCACAACCCTCTGAGATCTCTGTGCTCCCTCTAATTCTGGCCTCTTGCGCGTCCCCAATGAGAATTGCTCCACCATTGGTGGCTGTGCCTTCAGCTGACTAAACCCCAGACCCTGGAATTCCCTCCCCCACCCTCTCCACCTCACTTTATCCCTTTAGAGTTAAAACCTAACTCTTTGTGGTCATCTGATCTAATATCACACCACGTGCCTTGGTGCCATACATCGTTTTATAATGCTTCTCTGGAGCACCTTGGGTCACTTCATTAGCATTAAAAGTGCTATATAAATAAAAGTTATTGTTGTTAGTCAAGGCTGCCAAGCTCCTAATGTAACCAAGAGCCCCCCCAACTCTGTTGGTTTGTTTCCAGGACATTGTTATCCAACAAGATGATGAAATTCGACTGAAGGTCGTAGGAACCAGAGTAGATAAAAACGACATAGTAAGTACACAGCCCAGTGTTTTGCAAATTATTTTGTAATGGCTGCCCGCGTATTAGGTGACGAGTGACTTCATCTTTAAAAAAATTATTTTTGTTCGTCAATAACTGTGTTGGTAAATGTACTGAGATGCGCGCACACACATGGGCACACGCGCACATGGACACACACACACACACACACACACGGGCACATGCGCGCGCGCACACACGGGCACACATGCACACACGTAGGCGCACACACGGGCACACGCGCACACGAGCACAGACATACACATACGCGCGCACACGGGCACACGCACCAGGTTTGATTTCCCCGTCACCATGAATTAGCCTGTCAGGGACCACGACAATTAGCTTCTGTGCTCCTGGCCTGGGAAGGGGGGGCATCCTCGTCCCACTCCCCATCGCTCTCCAGCAAACTCTGCTGGAAGAGTACGCCATGTGGGACAACATCTGGAGAGTGTGGGGGTGGGAGGGAGATGAGGTTTTTGTTTTTTTACTTTGCGCAGCGTGGTGTTGTGCTCCAGAACACGCTGCCTGAAAGGGGCGGCGGAGGAAGCAGATTCAATGGGAATTTGGTGTGCATTTGAAAAGGTAACTGGTCGCCGGGCTGTGGGGACAGGGTGAGCGGGGGTGGGGCGGGGGTGGGTGCAGTGCTGAGACTAATTGGACAGCTCTCCCAAAGAGTCGGCACAACGCGGTGGGCCGCTTTCTCCACCGTGAGAATCTGTCTTAACAGGGCCCGGCCCAGCTGTGCCTCCCCACACATGGCTGAAGACTGCCGATACTTTTGAAGAAGCTCGCGGGATCCTGGTGCTTGTGGCATGTCAGGGTCACGGCGGAGGGAGTGGGAGGGGACCCTGGCTTCTTACGCGCCCGTTTTTACTTACAGGAGTTGAGTTCAGAGCTCCGATAACCTGTACTCTCTCCTTTTCCCTTCTCTTCCAGTTTGCCATTGGCTCTTTGATGGACGACTACTTGGGTAAGTGTGACTGCTGTGTCTGTCCAATGGGGGCGTACGCCTGTCTTGTTCATTGGGTGTCTTCGCTAGATTGGGTTACGGTGTGTGGGGAGTAATAGTTGAGGCTGAACCCCACAGGCGAGCAGGCATGTACTGCTGTCACCAGGTTCCCATTGTACGAGGGTTAAGTCTGAAATAGGCTCGAGGTCCATAAGGTGGTATCCAGTGCACCGTTAGGTGCAGAGTAGGAGTGGAGCATCGTGTCGATGACTGCAGCCTTAAACTTCAGAACTCAACGAGTTGGGAAAAGCTTACTCAACCCCTCAGTGCTTAACCAGCATTGCTGAGCGAAGACTGGTGCTTGCACGTGAGCACGTAGAGGAATTACCTAACCAGCGACAGCAGCAAGTGTAGTGCCTGAACCTGCAACACCGGCATCAGCCTTGGTGGGGGGTGGAGCTGGATCTGTTATTTTATTCATTGTGGTCTCTAATGATTGAACCTTTTCATCTGTCTTTCCCCCTCTTGCAGGACTTGTGAGCTAAAGTGGCCGGTGACCCTTCAAAGCTGGCGTGGGGGTCAGGGGGAGGGGGGCAGACACCAGCCGAAGATCACCCCTTCCCTCCCTGATGCAATGCCCCCCGTCTCCACCTCTCGAAACCCGTTCGACATCACTGGGCCCCGGGCCTGTGCTTGCGCGGCGAGGATTAAAGCGACGCCCCTGGTTTAAGCAGGGCCGGCGACGGCCTGGTTTGGTGTCACAGGATGCACTTCCGGCAGGAACCTCCTGCCCCTCTGAACGGATCAGCTCCCAAGCTGAGCTCGACACAGCGATCTGGCTCTCCTTTGGCAGCAGGCACACGCCCGTACAGTCTCATTATCCCCACCTCTCCTCCTCTTCCTCCCCCAACACACACACACTCATCTCTCCTTTGACGGTGACTTGGCAGAATGACAAAAAAGACACCTACAATAAAAGCAAAACGCTGCAGATGCTGGAAAGCTGAAGTAAAAGCAGAAAATGCTGGGAAAATCCGGCAGATGTGTGGAGAGAGAAACAGAGCTGACGTTTTAAGCCTGTGTGACTTCTTCAGAGCGAGATATTCTACTGCAGAAGCAGCAACAGCTCTGAAGAAGGGTCGTACGGACTCGAAACGTAAACTCTTGTCTCTCTCTCTCTCTCTCCACAGACGCTGCCAGGCCTGCTGAGTTTTTCCAGCATTTTCTGTCTTTATTAGAAACGACCCCTTGACCGGCCTGATTTACCCCCCTCCCTCCCCCCATTGTGGTTTCACACGCGTTACAGCGACACTCGTTCCGCATCTCGGCGCACAGAACCCCAAGCCAGGAGTGCAAAACCTGCCCTCTGCTTCAGACCCAGCAGCACACGGCAAGGACATTCCAACCACCCCCTCTTCCAGCGCCCCAACGGCAGCATCCAGTCAATCGCCGTTTGCGCCCAGGACCTGTAGAATTTACCGTGGCGAGCGGCAGCCGATTTTTCTGCCTGGCTGCCCAGACCCGCCCCAGTTTCGGCAAGAGTTGTGACTCCTCCTGTTCGTCGGCGCATCCAGGATGTAGGGTGAAGTCTGACGTCATGTTCCTGAATACAGGAGATTTGTGATCCCCCATGTGTGAAAAATATTCCACATCTGTCCTTCCTGTGACTGAATTTTTTTTTTCTTGTTTTGTATATAATCATGTGACAAGATAATCCAATAAAGAAATATCGGTTGAGCCGGAAACCTGTTGTTCTATTTTGGGTTTGAGCACAAGACTTCAGTTCCAAACCAGAGAGTTTCACTTCCTTCTGTGTAAATTTAAGCTCGTTAAAGGCGGTGAAATTTAAACCCCTCGTTTGAAATTTGAAACTGATTAAAATGGTGCAGCCAGGAGTGTAACACTAACTTGTTGATCAATGTGTTGAAAGTAGTACACAGAGGGCATTAAATGCTTGTGGCCTTTTATACAAGAGGTGGGTTCTGAATCTGCACCAGGAGCTCTGCGAGATTCTGTCTCTGTTGACTAAGGAGTGTGTTGTGGCTGTGGCTGTGATCTTCTGAAGAAAACGCAGATTTTTGATTTCAAGATAGTTGACGCTCTTTCAAGTGGTGTGACTGACCCAGCAGCATGTTCAGATTGACTGCTGCTGTGATCTTACCACAACTTTGGGGTAAAATCATCTGTGTTCCAGCACTTTGATGGGGACAGGTCTGTCGCTGTATAATACTGGGGTACAGTACTGGTGGGGATGGGTCTGTCGCTGTATAACACTGGGGTACAGTACAGGTGGAGACAGGTCTGTCACTGTATAACACTGGGGTACAGTGCTGGTGGGGACAGGTCTGTCGCTGTATAACATTGGGGTACAGTACTGGTAGGGACGGGTCTGTCACTGTATAACACTGGGGTACAGTACTGAATACTGGGGACGGGTCTGTCACTGTATAACGGGTACAGTACTGGTGGGGATGGTCTGTCACTGCATAACACTGGGGTACGGTACTGGTGGGACAGGTCTGTCGCTGTATAACACTGGGGTACAGTACTGGTGGGGACAGGTCTGTCGCTGTATAACATTGGGGTACAGTACTGGTGGGGACAGGTCTGTCGCTGTATAACATTGGGGTACAGTACTGGTGGGGATGGGTCTGTCCCTGTATAACACTGGGGTACAGTACTGGTAGGGACAGGTCTGTCACTGTATAATACTGGGGTACAGTACTGGTGGGGGCGGGTCTGTCACTGTATAACACGGGTACAGTACTGGTGGGGATGGTCTGTCACTGTATAACACGGGTACAGTACTGGTGGGGATGGGTCTGTCACACTATAACACTGGGGTACAGTGCTGGTGGGGACAGGTCTGTCGCTGTATAACATTGGGGTACAGTACTGGTGGGGACAGGTCTGTCACTGTATAACACTGGGGTACAGTACTGGTGGGGATGGGTCTGTCACACTATAACACGGGTACAGTACTGGTGGGGACAGGTCTGTCACTATAACACGGGTACAGTACTGGTGGGGACAGGTCTGTCGCTGTATAACATTGGGGTACAGTACTGGTGGGGACAGGTCTGTCACTGTGTAACGGGTACAGTACTGGTGGGGACAGGTCTGTCACTGTATAACACTGGGGTACAGTACTGGTGGGGATGGGTCTGTCACTGTATAACATTGGGGTACAGTACCGCTGGGGATGGGTCTGTCACTGTACAACACAGGTACAGTACTGGTGGGGATGGGTCTGTCACTGTATAACACGGGTACAGTACTGGTGGGGATGGTCTCTCAGTGCATAACACGGGTTCTGGATTGGTGAGAAACAGGATGCTGTGGGTGGGGTTGAATATGAATGCAGCCTAGGGATAACACATCTGCCACCTTAGTTTCCTCCCAAAGGTTTGATAATAGTTCACCATTCACACAAAAGCTGCTGATGACTCCCATGTAAGAAGTTCAACCATTTTATTTCAGCACAAGCAAATCTATTATTTACAAGCACTCCGAACAGCTTACTGCACGGCAGCTTAATGTATTTTGTCTCTGCTTCGCGCTGCCCCAGGCACAATGTATAAATGTGTGTTGGTGGGGGGGCAGGTAGCTGAATTAAAGCGACTTCAATCCCACTCTCGCTCGAATATTTGCCAGCCGAAGCAGGCTTGCAAACGATGGGGTTCACCCAGCTGGTTTAATTCGACACCCACCACCACCCCCCGCCTATTCCCCAGCCACCTCGACACCTCAGCAGCCTCAGACCCGCGTCTGAATCTGGAATGCTCCCAGTCTGTGCGGACTGCCGGGATGTTTGCTGCGCTAAACCGGAACATCGCAGGAGTTGAAGTGCCCTCCCAATCCTTGCACGGGCAGTCCTGTTAAAAAAAAAAACAGCAGCAGAGTGCCAGCCCTGCCCCGATCCTAACCGGAAAATACCCGCGGAGATACCGGACCCTGCCTGGAAACTCACCGCAGCTCCCACGGTCAGTGACTCCACCTGTCGCAGCCGCTTAACGCCTGCTACTTTGCACTCTGCCCTGTGGCCCAGTGGAAGTGGAAAGGACTCTCCCTTTGCCTCTTCCAGGGTGCATCAGGCAGTTTGTAACCTGGCCCCGGGATCCGAGGCACTGCTTGTGCAACACGTTTGCTGCTCAAGACAGACGGTTCAGCCAAGTCGGCGGGGCATTTGGAACAAGTACTGACAACCATTTAGCCAGAGACCTAACCAGTGAACCAGAACCCACACCCCATGCTCAAGGTGCTGAAAACTGCGGCCTTTGGGTTAGAAATTACACTTTCAGGATCTAGCTCCCTGGACCCTGGCAGTGGCCAGGAGGGTGTTGGGGAGATGGGAGGCGGATCTCCACAGCAGATCAGGTTTCTACACTTACTTATGGGCATTGTGGCAGACTGTTTCTGCATACTTTTTAAAAAGGAAAATCTACACCAGTTTCCCCTGGTTGGACATCACTGGGAAATTAAGACAAGGTGCTTGAGGCCGTCTGCAGAGGAGTGCCAGGTTTCCTGGGCAAGATGCTTGTTGGAGCTGCCTGGATGAGTGCAGCTCCCGCAACACTCAAGAAGCTCGACACCATCCAGGACAAAGCAGCCCCGCTTGATTGGCACCCCGTCCACAAACATCCACTCCCTCCACCACCGACGCACAGTGGCAGCAGTGTGTGTACCATCTACAAGATGCACTGCAGCAACTCACCAAGGCTCCTTCGACAGTACCTTCCAAACCCATGATCACTACCATCTAGAAGGACAAGGGCAGCCGACACAAGGGAACACCACCACCTGGAAGTTCCCCTCCAAGCCACACACCATCCTGACTTGGAAATATATCGGCCGTTCCTTCACTTGGCGCTGAGTCAAAATCCTGGAACTCCCTCCCTAACAGCACTGCGGGTGTGCCTACACCACAGGGACTGCAGTGGTGGTGCAGCACCACCTTCTCAAGGGGCAATTAGGGATGGGCAATAAATGCTGCTCTTGCCAGCGACGCCCACATCCCACGAATGAATTTTAAAAAAAGATTGTGCGCTTTTACCTTCGCTACAGGGCAGAAACGAGGAATGTTACTTCTGAAAAAACAAGATGCATTGCTCAATTTTAAAACGCAAAACGGGCCTGAATAAAGCTGCCAGAGCTAATCTCCTCCAATGTTTAGCTTTTCCTTTGTCAAGAGAGAAGTATTATCCATCCATTGGAAGTTTATAATGCAAAACAGTGACGGGAAGTGTGTGCTAAATTGTCAATCATTACCGCAAAAACTTCTGCCAAATTTATTCCTTTGTCAAGTGGTTATGTCTCTTTTATCATGGAAACCGGCCATGTCAACGTGTCACGCTGCCAGAGGTACAGTGGCGTCACCACAGGTGGGAGGGAGTCATGACATGTTTCCATGAGAAATGGGGATATTGCAACTTGTAAAGGCAATAAGGCAAAACACGTGACTAGGGACTCCACTTACTCTGATCCAAATGCCTTCAAACCCCACTCTCAGTCTTGAAGAGCACAGGAGACTGACTAGCGCTCGCTAAATATAACTCTCTGATCCACAAAAAATATAAACGCGTAAAATTACTTGATCATGACCACTTTAGCTCAAGCCAAAAAAAAAATGCTACATTTCAGTGCAAAAGATAAAATCAAAAATAGAGTCATAACAAAATATATATATATATATTTTTTTAAATTCTCCCATACCAGGAACCAGGAGGAGGCCATTTAATCCTTCACGCCTGTTCCGCCATTTGGTTCGATCGTGGCTGATTCTCCAACCGTGGGTGACTGATCCTTGCTGGGATCCCATGGGGGAACTGGCTGCCAACCTGTGCCTCCCCAGACGTCGTGGGATAGGTGTCAGCCCTTTAGGTGTGGGGCAGACAGGGGGGGTGGGGAGAGGGGGCCTGTTTGCCCCCTCTGGACCCCCACCCCCCACAGAGGGACGTGGCTGTTTAGGACCCACCTACCCATGACGTAATCATTAGGCTGAGACAACCAAAACAGAGGGCCCTGCCTCCCCTCGCAGCCACTGTGGGGAGAAGGGCTGGGTGGGGGGGAGAAGTTGGTGGGGGAGGAGGAGGGGGGGTGGGCAGAGAGGGAGATCCCACCAGCTCCCGCCGCCAAAATTTACCCCTCGACTCACGTCACTTTTTAACAAAAAAAAACACATTATTTGGTCATTATGGTATCGGCTGTGTGTGGGAGCTTGCTGTGCGCAAATTGGCTGCCGCGTTTCCTACATGGCAGCAGGGGCTACGCTTCGAAAGTGCTTTGTAAGCATTTTCGGACATCCCGAGGTTGTGAAAGGCGTTACAGAAATGCGAATCCCTTCGCAATCCACTCAGTGTGGGGTGGTGGGGGGTGGGGCAAGTGGCGGAGAGGGGCAAATCACGGCGCTGGAGTTAAGAGCCATTGAGTAGCCCCGCACACTTTGCGAGCCCCCCTGCTCTCGACCCGACCCCAGCCTTTTGGGCCAGGAACGGGGTTAAAATCCAGAGCCGCTTTTCGGAGAGGTCTGATCGGAGAGGGACGGGGTCCAGCGAACGGGGGGGGGGGGGGGGGGGGGGGCGCGAGAGCCAGAGCCAGCACAGGCATGATGGGCCGAATGGGACGGGAGATGGGCTCTCATTTGCGTATCACCCTTCTGAGCATCCCCAGAGTGTCCACCGGCCCCGGGTTATTACTGTCGTTAAAAAGCGTGATTCTCTCCTTGTTAAACAAACAAACTGGAAGCGGGCAGAATGCAAGGTGGGCGCCCAAAGGTCCTACAGTTGCGCGGTGCCCTTATTACCAGGCTTACGTTGGAGTGAACATGTCTCGCCGCTCATGCCAATCGTGCAAGATCCAGGAAACCACACAAACTCCGCCCACTGGAACCGCTCAGGCGGGTTTTGACATCGCAATGTCAGGGTCAAACCCTCTCAACCCGAGAGTGCGAAATCTTTTCTGTCCCCCGTGGGGTGATAAATCTAATTTTGCTTATTTTCTCGAGGCGTGGGGACGGGGGGGGAGGTCAGAAGGAGGAGGAGGGGCTTCTGAAACAGGTAACGTGAGTCTCAGAAGCCGCTCGGTCAGGGGAAGCGCGCCGCAGCAAGGGTTGTGCAGAAAGGATGGTGAGGGCGTGACTTCCCCCCACCCTCTCTCTACCCACCCCACCCACCGGCGTTCCGCAGTTTACTCCTACCTCCTTCCCCCACCCCTCCCCCGCCCAACCTCCTCCCCCCACCACCCCACCACCCCCCCCCCGCCCCCCCCCCCCTCCAAAAACTCGCAGCGCCGGACTGCAAGCGACGCCCGCCGCTCCTTATACACCCTCCTGGTGCGACCGGCAATTCTTCACGTCCTTGCTGTCCAGATCAAAGGCGTGCTCCGAGTCCCAGTCACGGTCGAACACTGCCTTCAGCTGACTCTGCACTGTGCCAGGGCTGCCGGGCGTGCCCTCCGTCTGGTTTATGATGAGCCCCACTCCAGCTGTTCTGATGAAATAGTCCTCAGACCAGTTGGACGTCCCTGAAGACGAAGAAGGCAAGGCTTAGCGGCTTAACACTTCCACGCGCAGAACCTTAACTGGACCGGCCATATAAATACTGTGGCTGCAAGAGCGGGTCAGAGGCTGGGAATCCTGCAAGCGAGTAACTCATCTCCTGGCTCCCCAAAGCCTGTCCACCATCTACTAGGCACAAGTCAGGAGTGTGATGGAATACTCCCCACTTGCCTGGATGAGTGCAGCTCCCACAACACTCAAGATGCTCAACACCATCCAGGACAAAGCAGCCCCGTTTAATTGGCTCCACATCCACAAACATTCACTCCCTCCACCACCGACGCACAGTAGCAGCAGTGTGTGTACCATCTACAAGATGCTCTGCAGCAACTCACCAAGGCTCCTTAGACAGTACCTTCCAAACCACCACCGCCTAGAAGGACAAGGGCAGCAGACACATGGGAACACCACCACCTGCAAGTTCCCCTCCGAGTCGCTTACCATCCTGACTTGGAAATATATCGGCCGTTCCTTCACTGTCACTGGGTCAAAATCCTGGAACTCCCTCCCTAACAGCACGGTGGGTGTACCTACACCACATGGACTGCAGCGGCTCAAGAAGGCGGCTCACCCCCACCTTCTCGAGGGGCAATTAGGGGTGGGTAATAAATGCTGGGCCTAGCCAGCGACACACTTCACAAACGAGCAAAACAAAACCCATTTCCCACCCCAATCAAAGCAACGTTTATTTATTTATTTATATATTAGAAATGTTACAACGTGCGTGCCTCCAGCCCACACGGACAATGGAAATTTCTTATGTAAACATGTCACGCCGCGATTACACCCACCCACCAGTAGAGGTGCTAAAAACCCTCCTGCCGCTCTCATTTCCCGAAGGAGCTGGACACGGGGAAAGGCAGGTTGGGGAAATTTCCTGGAATGACGCGGCTTGGTCCTAATTCACCCAGTAGAGGAGCGCGTACCACCCTCCCTCCCACCCACAAACCCACCCCCTGCCCTCCGCAACTCACCAATGTAGGCGATGCGATCGGTGACCATGTACTTGTTGTGGTTGACCCTGCTGAAGGGAATTTTCCTCTGTTCCTCTGTGGCTGGAACCTTGAAGATCCTCTGTGAGAGGGAAAAAAAAGGAAGGGGGTGGGGGTGGGTGTAAGAGATCTCAAAACCACATCTTACCACCAAAGCAGTTCCTGTCTGATAAGAGAATTACATAGAGTCGTCCAGCACCGAAACAGGACACTTGGCCGAGCTGGTGTTACTGCCCAGTGGATTCCCCCTCAACCCTCTCCTCCTGATGGGGGCAGGGGCACCCTCTGGCACCCTCTTACCCAGCAGGGTAAGGGTGGCAGAACGGACTGGTAACCCAGGAGGCCAAAACAGAAAATGCCGGAAAAACTCAGCAGGTCCAGCAGCACCTGCGGAGGGAAAGGTAAGAGTTAACTCTTCCTCAGAGTCATACGGACTCGAGACCTTAACTCTGTCTTTCTCTCCACAGACGCTGTCAGTCCTGTTGAGCTTTCCCAGCATCATCTGCCCTTGTTTCAGGTTTCCAGCACCCGCAGCATTTTGCTTTTATCTTGGTAACCCAGAGGCCCGGGCTCTGGGGGGGGGAAAAGGGGTTCAAATCCCACCACGGCAGCTGGTGGAATTTAAATTCAGTCAATAAAAATCTGGAATTATAAAGCCAGTTTCAGTCATGGTGACCATGAAACTATCATCGATTGTTGTAAAAAAACCCCATCTGGTTCACTAATGTCCCCTTTAGGGGAAGGGAAATCTGCCGTCCTTACCTGGTCTGGGCCTACACGTGACTCCAGACCCCACTTACCTCCGAAAGAGTGACCACTTACCACATGGATGGGGCAGTTCAGGGGCTGCTCGTTGAGGATGCTCAGGGACTTCAGGTAGACGAACATGGGCGGGTAGGAGTGCTCCCAGCAGCTGATCAGCAGGTGGACCGACACTCCCCTCTGGCAGGCCGCCTCGCGCAGGCGGTCATCGATCGCCGGCCAGAACCTAGAGGGGGGAAGCAGGGGGGCAAAGTCAGAGGAACATTAGCCTCCCCCAACCCCCCGACTCGGCCGAGGAAGCGCTCGTTTAAAGTCGCGCGTTGCCATAGCGCCTTTCACCGCCCCTCAGGTCGACCTTCACACCCAGCGCAGCACTTTCTGCGGGGCGACCATCGCCCTTGGGGAGGAGCGACGGGCCGTTTGCGCACAGCAAGATCCCACAAGTGTGACAATGACCTGGATCATCTGTGTGGGTTCAGGGATATTGTCGTCCGCCCCACCCCCCAAGGACTCCGGGGAAAACTCACCTCCCCCTCCCCCTCTTCGAAGAAGGAGACGGTGACGTAGTGGTCATGTCACTGGACTAGGAAACCAGAGGCCCCGGGTTAATGCTCTGGGGGACATGGGTTCAAATCCCACCACGGCCACTGGTGGAATTTAACTTTAATTAATAAATCTGGAATAAAAAGATAGTCTCAGTGATGGTGACCGTGAAACTATCATCGATTGTTGTAAAAACCCCATCTGGTTCACTAATGTCCCCTTTAGGGGAAGGGAAATCTGCCATCCTTACCCGGTCTGGGCCTACACGTGACTCCAGACCCACAGCAAATGTGGTTGACTCTTAACTGCCCCTCTGAAATGGCCGAGCGCGACACTCAGTTCAAGGGGCAATTAGGGATGGGCAACAAATGCTGGGCCCGGCCAGCGACGCCCACATCCCCGTGAAAGAATAAATTTTTTAAATATTGGGGCTGTGTGGATATTTTTACATCCCCTGGGGGGGCGGGGGGGGGTGGAGGAGTGGGGAGGGGAGAGGGGAGGGGGAGGGGAGGGGAGGAGGGGGGAGGGGGAGGGGGGAAGTGGTGGGGAGGGTGGAGGGGGGAGAGGGGGAAGGGGAGGGGGAAGAGGGGGAGGGGGAGAGGAGGGGGAGGGGGGAGGAGTGGGGAGGGGAGAGGGGAGGGGGAGGGGAGGGGAGGAGGGGGGAGGGGGAGGGAGGAGGGGGGAGGGGAGAGGGGGGCCTCAGTTTAACATCTCATCGGAAAGACGGCACCTCAGACTGTGCAGCACTCCCTCGGCACTGGGAGGGTCAGCCTGGCTATTTCCGTGGCTCCGGCCAGTAGGAAGCTCAGGAGCACCAGCTTTCCGGCTATGGCGGGCATCACACCCGAGTCTGAGCCTGTATTCACCTGAGCAGCAGCAGCAGCCTGGTTCATGTGGGGAGGGGGGGGTGGGAGTCCCCTCATTGAAATGATGAGGAGGAAGGATGACATATGCCAACCCCCCGATCCCCGACCCCTGACCCACCGGCAGAGAAGCGTAGCTCCCATCCCACCCACCCGCTCGGAGTCAGTAGCACCTCCCCACCGCACCCCCCTGCTTTTTGTCCACGTACCTCGGGGGCTCACAGTAGCGGCAGAGCGGGACCAAGTCCATGACGGAGATGAAGACGAAACTTCGCGCATCGTCGATGATGCTCAAGATGGCGTCGAGGTCCCCGGTGCGACCGGACGCGCAGAGCGATGGTGGAGCACTCTGGAACAGAGCGAGAGCCACAGTCAGTCCCGGAACCAAACCAGGCCAGGCCGCGATTCACATTCACTCGTCTCATCCTAACAACGGACTGCGCCCCTCCACCCACGAAGAAAAAATTTCAAACGCTGTACGTTTCCAAACATGGCCAGGCTGGCGAGAGGCCCCCCAGTGGGTCACTCACCTCCTGGGCCAACCTCTCCTTCAGCAAAGCCCCCCCACATAGCCGCCGCCTGTTGTCCAACATGAGTCTCGGCCCAGCTCCTTCGTGGGGGTTTGACGTTGTCAGCTCGATCGATAAGCGGTGTGGGGGTGGGGGGGGGGGATTTCTCGCCTAACTCCCTC